>NW_005363836.1:363277-378641 GCF_000412655.1 Myotis brandtii
TTGGAAGTGATCAACCAAAAAACCTGTATGCATATATGCATAACCCATGGACACAGACAATAGGGTGGTGAAGACCAGGGAAGGGGGAGTGAAGTGGGGCGGGGAGGGAGGGCTAAAAAGAGTCACTGCGGGGAAAAAGCAGACATACAACTGAGCCAATCTGGCCGAGCTATGTAATACTTTCAACGATAAAGATTTTTTTTAAGTAAACGGAAAACTCATGGAGTTTATAGGCTAGTGAGGAAAACAAATATTAATCAAGTACAGGCAGAAATGTAAAATTCCAGCCATGACAAGTGTTGAGGAACTTCTAAAGGAGTTTGGCCAAATACTTTCCTAAAGGAGAAATCTAAAGATCTTGGAAGTCTAAAGGATGAGTGGTAGCTAACCAGGCAAAGATAAGGAAGAAGGGCACTTTAGGCAGAGGACAGGGAGGAAGGAGCATGGTGAGCACATAGTGACTGCAATATAGATCCAGAATGGAAACCTAGGTAGGTAATGTGAAAGTATGTAAAGACAACTCTTAGGGAGTTGTAGAATTATAAATGTTAGACAAGGTCATATAAGTGAAGAAATACCTCATTTAAAGTTGCTATAATACAAATTGGTTTGAGCTACAGCCTCAAGACTCATTGCTCATTTGTAATATAAAAGAAAAATGTGTCTGATAAAGCATACTAAATTTTTAACACTGAAAAGCAAAACAATTGAGCATGTAATTTCAAATTACATAACCTTGATCTTTGTAGATTGCACCAATAAATATAATTTTACTAAATTACACAGTAGCAATTAGCCCTCAAATGGGGGTTAATAAAGGAATCAACACAGTATCATAAGAATAATTTGAGTGTACTGATGTAGAACTATATTGACGGATTAATATACCCTGGCAAACAGCTCATTCAACTGTTGTATAAAACTAATAGAAACTATATAATTTATTAGTGTAGTTCACATGATAGAATCTATGTAGAGAAAAATAAACCTGAGACTTTTAAAGAGCTTTAAAGCAAATGTAGAAACAATGAAATGTTAAAATCTGACCAAAGAAGTAATTGACTATTATCTCACTAGTAATTATGCTCAGGTAAATTAATATTCTTTTCCTCAATTCATTTTGCTTTTTCTTTGGCCTTGTGTATTACTACAATTTTTACCACAGTATTTACCTCTAGATCTGATCACTCTCCATTACCCTATATCTACATTTTGTCTGAGATCAAATTATAATATTCTTGATGTTTCCCTCCCCCACATGCATGTGCACTTGATCCCATAACAGTGCCATACCTAAGCTTGGTACTTGATAAGTACTTGTTAAATTTTCAGAAGTGGCCAGTTAGAATATTTACAAATTAGTATTATAAGTTTTAATACTAAAATGAGAATTATTATAAGTTGCTAGGTTTAGATCATTATTATTTAGATAATAAGTGTTCAAATAACCAGGTTTAAAGATAAATGTTGTAGAATGTTAAACATATTCTTTACCAGCTTATATTACTTATGTGGGATATGGTCAAACAAACCTAATAAATGTCCAGTGATATGTATACCATTGGTGTTCTGATTCGACCCTTAATTGAGAATAAATTTATAAATGGAGTAAATATTAGAATGTATTATAAAAGTAGAAGATGAAATATTCAGAAGTAATAAATAAAACAAACATTAAAGAATCATAAAATTAAAATATGCAAATTTAATAACTCAAGTCTACTTAAAATAACCCATAGAAATCTGATAATGTTTAAAAGTATGTATGTCCCTCAAAATGCAGTTTAAGAGCCCATGATATGAGAGACACAAGATTTTATTAAAGTACATAACCTCACTATCTAGTAAAGTAAGATAATTATAATGAGAAAATTAAAGCACAGTAAGATAAAATCTTGCACTGATAATATAATCTTTTTCTTTTTTCATTTAACAAATATTTACTAAGGATCCTCTAGGCTAGGTGATGGGGATACAATGGTGATTACTCTGTTTTAGCATTTCCTAACTGCTATAAATCAAAGACAAGATGACTTTGGAACCCAAACATGAATGTGTCTTGCCTGGTCTCTGTTCTTGCCAGCCTCTAATGAGCTACTCTTATGACCAAACACATAATAAAATGGTCTTCGCATGGAAAGATTTAAATTTTTTAAAGTAGTTCCTCGCTTCCACTAGACAAATTTAAGATACTGACAAGGCATAATGACCTGCCTTATCATTTTCTACTTTCAGGCAGAAATGATAATGCATGCACACCTGACAGTTCAGTTTCTTACTGTTTAGCAGATTAGTGACATTAATTTCTCTGTTGTTTTCTGTTGAAGTAATGGGGCATTATACAGTTTAAAAGAGAACTTATCTTATATACCAAATATTGATTATTGAATTTTCAAAGAATTTGAATTTTGAATTACATGGAAATTACTCTGAATAGAAGTAGTCTTGTGATTCAAAAGGTAATTCAGTGTTGTACGACATCTTTGTGACCTTCAAGGGTCATTGCCAGTATATTTGCAACAGACACACAGCTCAGTGTCAGGGATTCAGAAATGCAAGCCCTGCTCCAGAAGCTCATATTAGTGAGTATGGAACTAACAGCCTAAAGAGATTTCAGGTTATTGATTTACCAGATAAACCAACTTTCACTGTATTAAATAAGTAAAATCCAATAATGTTATCATCAAGTAGTAATACAAAGAGAATTTTCCCAGTGTCTGTAGAAAATAAGACTAATGCTACACATAGGTTCTTACATAAATCTTAGCAGTCTTATTAAAAACATTTCTCACTAATCCACATTAGGGGATTCACTAACAGTGGTAAATAAAAATAGTGACTCAGCTTTGTTTTTCATTCAAGAAATATCTATATTGAAAAAAAATATTTATTTGATACAGAAGAAAGAAAACAGTTTTAGATACTTTCAGAGACTAGTTCATAGGAATGTGTACATTGTAGAATATGATGTATCAAAGTACATGAATGTGATTTAAAAAGTACATGTATGTGTTTTCAACATTTCAAAATTTAATGAGATAGAGAATTAGGTATAACATTGAAATTACGTAGGTTACTATAATTATAATTTGCACCAATTAACACCCAACATTACCCAAAGATTCCAGAATTTAAAATTATATTGGCAACTGCTTGTTTTTTCTCTATCTTGAGGGAAAAGGGGATGGGGAGAGGTAGAAGAGGGTAAAGGAGAGATGAGTGGTAATGGAAGGAGGCCTGACCTGGGGTGGTGAACATGCAATAAAATACACAGATGTTGTATTATAGAATTATATACCTGAAACTTATGTAATTGTATTAACCAATGTTACCCCAATAAATTCAATAAAATAAAGAAATACTTACATTTGTATAATTTCCTTTAATCAACTGGGCTTTATTGTAAATTTTGCATTTCTCCATTTAATAGTGTTTTTTCTTCTCTGATTTGCTTTTTGTCTGACTTAGCAGCTAAGTACTAAGTCTGACTTATATAGCTGTATTTTACCTCAACTTTAAAATGGAGGTGATGATGACTTACAGAAGAGTGGTTTTCAGTGACACATCAGAATGTCTGGAAGGGTAAATTAAAGACCAGGAAGCAAAGATAGATAGTGGCCATACTTTTTCTAAAGTGTCTCTGTGAAAAAGAGTAAACAAATGGAAAAGTAACTGGAAGAGGGTGAAGAGGCAATAAAAATAGTATTTTTTTTAAATGATGAGAGAAACTAAAGCTTATTTGTATGCTGCTGGAGGTGACCTGGGAGAAACAGATTGATGGGTGTGGAAAAGAGTCAACTCCAGGCCTGCATTGCTGCAAAGACAAAAAAGAGGTGGAAGATATGTGATCTAGAACTCAAGTGAGCTGGAAGGGAACATGAATTTGGGAGGGCCAGAGTTGGTTAGCTAAAGAGAACCACAAAAGTGACTTCAAAACATATCAACATATTACACTGAATCTAAACTTAATGCATCCCCAACTCAACTTCAACTAAGCCAGATCCCAAGTGTGCCACATTATACCCAAGAAAGTATGATGGAGTGAAAGTCTGTGCAGCAAACTGCAGCAATCTTAACCAATTGCCTTTAAAGTATATTTCTTTGTAAATGTTTCTCACCATGCATGGGAGAGGCCTGAAGCTTAAGCTTCAACACCTTTGGAGTAAATGCATCCCTGCTTGTTTGTTTAGGGTAAGTTATAAGCTGGGATAAGAGGAGAATACTTTGACATGGTTAACGAGCCATGAACTAGTTCAGAGATTTGATAAGCAACTTCTTGGAGCAAAATAATAGAGTTGTCTGGCAGAATGCAATCCACATTCCAAGTATTTGTCATAAATTTAAAATGAGACCAGTCAGCCAAGCTGATTTTTCCCAACAAAGCTTGATGCTGTCGCAGAAAAGGCAGAAAGATGGATTCAACCTAGGTTAAGTTCAGGTAGGTGATGTGACACAAGGAAAGAGGGCAATGTTTCCGAGTGACATTTGTGAGACACTGTGTAATGATGATAGAGTGTTTATCATTACTCTCAGCGAGGCAGGAAAGGTAGATGAAGAAAGATAAGTTGAGCATATTCCTAATATGTCATATTAAGAACCTCTGCAGGTGCTGGGACGCATGAACTGGAAGGCTAGGAGGTGCTAGTCAGACATCGGCATACCTGCAATTGAGATTTCACAGGTGATACTGGAATTCGTGGTGACAAAGTTTAAGTGGGATCTTGGGAGTGAACTACTGTGATGGAGTAGAGGAGAGGATTGATTGTGGATGTGGATTGTTTATTTTGTTCAATTCAGATGAAATTTTTGAAGCTAGAATGTACAAGTTACCATGGAAGGAGATGGCGATGCAGATTAAACAAGATTCAGTTCCTGCATCAAAGAACTCACAGTGTAATACGTAAAGCACTATGGTAAGGATACCAACACAGAAGAAAGAATTCCTCACCAAACCAAGAAAGAGCAGAACAGGCAAAGGCAAATTGCAAGATAAAGTATGATGCCTTGAAGAAGAGCCAAGAGTTGGGTTTTCCTGGAGGCTCTAGTTCGAACGGAGATTCCTCACCAAACCAAGAAAGAGCAGAACAGGCTTAGAACATCTGCAAAGGCAAATTGCAAGATAACGTATGATGCCTTGAAGAAGAGCAAAGAGTTGGGTTTTCCTGGAGGCTCTAGTTCGAACGGAGGTATAGTGACAGAAGAGGCTAAGAAGTAAGCAAGGGTCAGATAAGAGTTCTTTGTGACGCAGTACAAGCATCATGGCTTTATAATCTTTAGATAATGGCAAAACTGTCGCAGGCAGGAGTGGACATGATGAAATGTGGAGACAGAGGGTGGATGAAGGAAGTGACTGCAGTTTTTTGGATAAGAGGGTCAGATAAGAGTTCTTTGTAGCTTTATAATCTTTGGGTAATGGGAAAACTGTTGCAGGCAGGAGTGGACATGATGAAATGTGGAGACAGGGTGGATGAAGGAAGTGACTGCAGTTTTTTGGATAAAGAAGGCAGCACGGCCAGTTTGAATTATGGGATGAGAGTGTATGTGTTATTTGGATTCAGACAAAGTCATCCAAGTTTGCAATCTAGATGGACAGTAGTACGTTAAAGTGCTTCCCTTGTCCAGCTGTTAACACTTTGTAGGAACTTGACCAGTTGGAATTATGCGATGAGAGTGTATGTGTTACATTTGGATTCAGACAAGGTCATCCAAGTTTGCAATCTAGATGGACAGTAGTACATGAAAGTGGAAATAATGAAACCAGCATTGCTTCCCTTGTCCAGCTGTTAACACTTTGTAGGAACTAGCCTAGGAAACATGAAACATTACCACAATGTAATCTCCATGAGGGCCTCTTTGTTTTGTTCCCAGTCTTTCTCCGGTGCCTGGTACTTAATAGACTCCTAATAAGTACTAATTAAATGAAACTGTTGAATGAATTAAACTCTGCCTTTAACATCTGATCTCCTTCTTTGGTACCTTCATTCTAAGGTAGCATCGTGCTAGGTGTGAGCCACTTATACCTTTTCTCTGGAATACTTCTCTCCTTTTAAACCTTATTCATCATATATTTTACAAGTTCATGAGTGGGGGTGGGAGGGCTATGGGGGGATAAGGACACATATGTAATATCTTAATCAATAAATAAAAATAATTTTAAAAAATAAATAAAAATAAAAGTTCAAGATCAGGCTCTTGCCATCCCCGTATATCAGCCATATAGTTTGGAGCACCTCATGAGTGGGGGTGGGAGGGCAATGGGGGAATAAGGACACTTATGTAATATCTTAATCAATAAAGAAAAATAATTTGAAAAAATAAAAATAAATAAAAATAAAAGTTCAAGATCAGGCTGTTGCCATCCCCGTATATCAGCCATATAGTTTGGAGCACAGTAATTTGCTTCTTTATGCCTGAATCTCTTTGTCTGTAAGGCGGGGCTAATAGCTAACATTCACTGAGCATTGAGCATTAGCATGTAGAGCCAGGCAATGTTCTGAACACTTTAAATGTTTTAACAGAGTTCATTCTCATTATCCCCCTATGTGACCAATACTACTGTCATTCACCTATTAGAAATGAGGAAACTTAAACCAAGATCTTACAAGTTAAATCTGAACTGTCTTAAATTGTGCTCTTAACCACTCTAGTCTGCTCACTGCTTGTCCAATAGTACGTACCTCATTGGATAGTTGCAAAGACTCAAGAATAATTTTATGTACACGCACTTTGAAAGTACCTTACTATATAAGTGTCCAATAGAATTTAGTTAATGTTGTTATTTTATTTTTATTATTTCTATCTTCTTAGGGAGTTACATATTTATTTAACAGAACAGTTATTATCACGTGCAGGAAATTAGAATATTTTATTTTAGACAAATCAAACTTGGAAAAAGTACTCCTTATGTGATGCTTACTTACATCTACCTTCCTACAACTTTCCTCATTGATTCTGAACTGGGGATGAAGATAGGACAAATATCTTCCTTACAACAACCCCCAGATAAACAAAGATGATGTCTTTGACACCTACATCTCCTATTCTCTAGCCTAAATTTTAGTTTGCGTTATTTTAGCCATTTTTCCTATGGCATCGTTTCCAAATATTCTATGAATAATCTCTGATTTGTTGAAGACACCTTTATACTTGGAAACCTAAAATATAGTAGTCCATATGTGGGTTAATGGTTGCATATAGATCAGGATATTGACAAAAAAAAGATTTGGGAACAGTCTTGTCATAGTCTGAATTAAATTCCTAGAGACCATTTTAATGCTTTCTTTGCATGAGTAGGTAGTATTTCTTTACTGAATGAATGCACTTATAAACAAACTAGAGGCCCGGAGCACAAATTCGTGCACTGGTGGGGTCCCTCTTGGTGGCCTGCAGGGATCAGGCCAAAACCCGCAGTCCAACGCCGCTGTCTGCAGCTTCTACCTGCCGTTCCTGCTCATCCCAGCCGCACTGTGCCTGCCGCGGCTCGCGCACGCCCAATCAGACCCGATTGGGAGAGGCTCGAGCTCCCACAGCTGCACTTACCAGCCATGAACCCTGCATCTGGCGCCCTCCCAAGGGGAGTGGCCTGCGGGATTGGGCTGAAACAGGCTCTCTGACATCCCCCAAGGGGTCATGCGAGAGGGTGCAGGCCAGGCTGAGGGATCCCACTGGGGCACGATCAGGCCAGGGAGGGACCACGGGAGGGCTCCAGGGCATGTCCAGCCCATCTCGCTCAGTCCTAATTGGCCAAACCCCAGCAGCAAGCTAACCTACCAGTCGGAGCATCTGCCCCCTGGTGGTCAGTGCACGTCATAACGAGCAGTTGAACAGCCTTAGTATATCATTAGCATATTACGCTTTGACTGGTTGTTCGGTTGTTCTGCCGTTCGGTCTATTTGCATATTACCTTTTTAATATAATAATATAGGATGAATCAATGAATACTGAGCTTACTCTTGAGTTAAATCCCCAGTTATGTTCACACCCACTTCTGCTACTGTTTATATTTGTATGCTTGATTTGGGGGACATATGGCAGGACTTTACATTTGTCCCTATTGAACTTCATGTTGTTAAAACTATCAAGTCTTTGAACATTTTCAGATGTCTTTATTGATTGTTTAGAGAGAGAGGAGGGGAGTAGGGGGAGATAGAAACATTGGTGAGAGAGAACCTTATATCAGTTGCCTCATGCACACCCCCTACTGGGTATCGAGCCCGCAACCCTGGCATCTGCCTTGACCATGAATCAAACTGGTGACTTTTTGGATCATGGGTCAATGTTCAACAACTAAGCAACAACAGCTGGGCAACATTTTCATATCATTTTAGATACTATTTTAGTCATTTAATGTATTATCTCTCCCTCTCAACATCATGTAGATTTTTTTCCTTTGTGCCATCAATATACTCATCTGAGTATTTAAACAGAATATATTACACTCATGTTCATATTAAAATATTCATAAGAGCTTATGGCTGAAAGTATTTTAATTATAAATTAATCACATTTCCCCAGCAGTGCATTTTATTAACTTTCCCTAAGAATATCTATTTTTTATTCAATAATTTCTAAATTATAAAAAATTTTTTCCTAAATATCACTCAATTGGAATAATTAAATTTAAAACATAGTTAGAATTTTATGAACTTTTTAGTGGCATCAGCATCTGAAATAAAATTGAGAAACATAAAACTAATGTAAACTGGAAACAGACTCAGACCCTATGGAGTTAACCTTTTCATCACCAAAAAATTAACTGAGGAAGTTAAACAGTCCCAAGGCATGTAAGACAGGACAATTGAGAGAATTAGCAAGAAGCTTGCCATCAAGAGCTGAACAATTTTAGTCATCCAATTTTGTGCATCAGAAAGAGTTTCAATTGTGTACAATAAAATTAATGAATAAAAGATTTCCCAGTTGTGAGAGCTAAAGGGCTAGTAATAAGCCAAGTATATTATTAAATGAAAGATTTCAAGAAAAATGAGAGAAAGTTTCTTAAAATGTCATCATAATTCCTTGGCATGTTGCATACTCCAAAAGTTATTAAACAAAGATGGTAAAAGTAAAAGGAAATAAAAAATACTTTGAATTGTGATCTCACATTTTAGAAAAAATATAATAACTGGAATATCTCAGTAAATATCATGTCACTTTAGTGAGAGAATATAATTTTTAAAATTTACATTGGCTATTTTACATTTACTGATTTGAGAAAACACCTTTAAGTTTATTTGCATGTATTTTGAGACAGGTTCCATCCTGTTGCCTCCAGTTTTGTGTAGCCTCTGGGAATCGCAAGTTTTTTTTATGATATCTGCCAGATAATCTCATCAATTTTAAGATACTTTAAAGTTCTCTTTTTAAAACTTAAAGTTCCCTAGCTTAATGTTGAAAAAATTAGACAGAAGTCAGATATTATGATTTTTATACTTAACATTTCTCTTAACATCATTGGAAGAAAAATTTAATAGGTATATACATAAATATAATCTAACTATTATCAAGATTGGTGGAATAAAAGTAGCACATATGTCAAATCTTAGGACAGCCTAAGATTGCATATACATGGCACAAGTTACAGAAATTTGTTGTAGTCATGCAAAATATATGTTCTATTTATATTAATACTGATGTACCTATTTTCATAACTCATTTCAACTAATCAAAGTAAGACTCCTTCAAAAAGAATTCTAAGTAGTTAGGTATCAATTTGAAGAAAAGACACTGAGATGTTCTCTCATTTTTTCTGGTTATTAAATGTAGTGCCTACATACTATAGGAAATTTGGGAAACAGAAAAAATGAAAAAAGAAGAAAATTAAAATCAATCATAATTTCACCACTGAGATTTTTTAAAATTAATATTTTGATATAGTTTCTCCTGATTTTTTCTAACTTTTTAAAGTAAATATAAATATAAAAATATTTTTATAAAATATGAAAATTTTAAATATATCAAACACCTACTAACCAAAATGAACAAATGTTAATTATTTTCATATTTGAGTTAGATTTTTTAATTAAAGATGTAAAACACTGTAGCTCAATGAGAAGTCATCTGTCCTCCCTCCTAATCTTATTCCAATCCCTCCCTCCTAGTCTGATTTCAACCCCAGGGCAATTACTACTTTGAATTTGGTGTGCATCTATTCCACATATCACTATTTTCTACTGCATAAATATGTTTTGTAAATACATAGCAATGAATTGTCAATAACTGCTTTTTCAGTCAATAGTGTTTGCAAGATCAATCCATCTTCATAAAAATATAAATAATTTATTTTTATTGTTGCATACTATACCAATATATGACTTTATTATTATTTGGTTATCTATTCCTTATGCTGTTGTTTATTTGGATCATAACCAAATTTTTATTTTTATTAATTATTCTACAATGAAATATTTCTACAATAAGATTTTTCTATATTTCAGATCATTTTAGTAGGACAGTTGCCTAAAAGTAGATATGAATGTTTTCAAGACATGAGAAACATATTTGAAAATTTTTTCCTAAAAGATAACACTAATTTATATTCCCCAAAGTAGTTTATGTGAGTGCTTAGCTCACCAGCATTAAATACAACAAGCCATTCTTGAGTTAATTCATTCATTTTTAATGGAAATAATTGACTTTGGGATGAAATTAAGTAGCATGAAAAAAGGCAATTTATGTGTTAGGTTGGGTGTAAGCCATTTAGTTTAATTCCAAGATCCACTTTAATACGGTCTATTAATCATGAAATGCCATTTCATCATCTTTAAGTTGTGGTTTTTGTTTCAGAAAGGTTATATATTGATCTGCTAAATATATTTCATCTCTGCTATTATTAGGAAGTTGCTGAAATTTCTTCTGTGGTACATTTTATTTTAATATCCAGTAATAAGAATATTATCTTTTTTTAAAAGCCAGCATATGATTTACTTTAATTATAAGGTATTTGTGATCACCAGCATTCTTTATTATTTCAGGACTAGAGGCCCAGTGCATGAAATGTTTCCACTCCGGGAAGGGTTCTTTCAGCCCAGCGTGTGCCTTCTCACACTCCAGGAGCCCCATGATCCATCACCCCCACAGAGGGAGGCTCCGTCCACCTGCCACAGTCTGCCGGTTGGTGGCCTGGGCCTCTCTTTTTGGGGCAATCATAGAGCCCCCCAATTGATCGATCGCCCTGCTGGCCTGTGGCCTGCGCCTCCCTCTGCAGGGCAATCATGGGACGATGGACAGGCTCCCGACCAATCTCATTGCACCCACTTTGGCTGGCCTGGCACCAGTGAGTGTCATAGTGTGGTTGTCCAGAAGGTCGTCCTGATGGTCGTTCTGCTGTTCAGTTGTTCGATCGATTTGCATATTATCTTTTTCAGAAGGTCATCCTGATGGTCGTTCTACTGTTCAGTTGTTCGATCGATTTGCATATTATCTTTTTATTATTATAGATTTCAATTGTAAGCTGTAATATGATGGCATCTTTGAAGCCAGAAGACCTGAGAAACAATCCTAGCTATAGTTTTACAAACTTTATCAAATCATTCTCATTTTCCCCAGGAAATAATGATCAGACTCTTCATTCATAAAGTGGGATGATTATTACCTTATTATGGTATAAAATAAATCCAAATGAGAAATTTTGAAATAAAGTAGAAACATAGCTTAGCATTAGTTATCCCTTTTCAAGTAGTCATAGGTGCATAGGGTCCCCAGTAGAGCCCAGTAGAGCCCAGTGTTAGAGATATTTTAGAGGAAAAAATGTTCAGCTTTATCTGCCACTTTGTCTGACACAGCCAATGAAGCAAGTTACACAGTACATCAAAGGCTACCCAAATCGTTAGAGATCATGCCAAACCTTATGTTCCCACTGCATCCTTTTCTGCCCACACACAAAGACTTCATGCTACATAGGCTTACAACCTGAATTTTGTCAATGCCTGGAATCCCTTCAGAAATCTTAAACTCCTAACTTCTGTTCTCTCCTTCTAATTTTTTTTAATTTGTCTCATTCTTTCAATCTCTCATTCCTGCTAGTCTTCTTTGACCTCATGAAAAACTGAATTATCTTGTTTTTTCTGTCTTTTCCCCCTAGACTGTCAGTCTCCCAGTTGGCCCCCCAAAGAACTAAAATAATTATCATTGATGGAGCTATTTTGATTGTCTTTGGCTTCCTCTTTAATTCCCCTTAAATGACTCAGTATATACCATAGGCCCCAAGTGTTATATGTATCAAAATTCTTGCCCCTTTCTGCTCAACAGATCATCTTAATCCCTACTTCATCAAGAAAATTTGAGCCTGGTCAGCATGGCTCAGTGGTTGAGCATCGACCTATGAACCAGGAGGACAAGGTTAGATTCTTAGCCGGGTCAGGTTATAGGCTCTACCTCTAGTGGGGCGCATGCAGGAGGCAACTGATCAATGATTCTCTCTCATCATTGATGTTCTCTCTCTCTTCTCTCTCTCTCTCTCTCTCTCTCTCTCTCTTCCTCTCTGAAATCAATTTAAAAATATAGTTATGTTGTTTCATTTTAAAAGAAAATTTGAGGCCTTCGGACAAGCTCTCTCTCAACTTCAGCCCCCTCCCATACAAAATGCTCATCTACATCCACACCATCCTTACCATCTTCCCTTGAACTTCAGGTGTCTCACTTCTTTTCAAGGCCAACACCTTCTCTTGTGCTATCTTTTTTTCTTGTTTTTCAGAATTTACTCCATTAATTTTATACTATTTTATGTCTTTAATCTTTCCCACTTTGCTGGTGTTTTTCTATCAACTTTCTTTTCCCTTGACTTCCTCAATTTCTTTCTAGCCCCTCAACTTTTCTCCTCATGCAAACTTTACAAAGAATATTCTGTCTGCGTTGTGCCCATTTATTTGCCTCTTATCTTCAACTCTATATAATATAGTTATAGCATGAAACAGTTATCACTATGGTTACCAGTGTCCTACTATTTCCAAAACTGAGTGGACATCTTCAGTCTTTTATTTCACTGGACACCTCTCCTTGGTGTATGACGCTCCTGTTCACTTTCTTATTCTTAACCCAGCTCTATTTGTTAGATTCTAGTAACCCCTCACTCTCCTGGACTCCATAACTTTTTGCCTTTTTCTGTAGGTTGCTCTTCCTGTTTTCAGCTCTCACGTGTTAGTGTTCCCTAGAGTTTATTTCTCAGTGAACTGCATTTCTGATACCCTTCACATTCCCCTTAGGGAGTTTGTCCACAGGGTTTCCATTTCCACAAAATAATGTCATATCCTTAACTCAGACTTATTCTCTAAGCTTCAGATTTTATAGCCAATTGATTCCTTGACATCTCCACCCATGTCTCACATAAACCTAAAGCTAATCATGATTTAAATTGAATTCAGTCTCTCCCACATATCTGCTTCTAACTCAATATTTTGCATCTTCATTTTGTTGGCACCACCAGATGCCAGGAAGCTAGAAGACATACATGACCTACTCTTTCATTCCCATATCCCGTCACCAAGTCCAACAGTTTTCATCTTCTAAATGTTTCCTGAACCCAACTTTTTCTTTTTATTCATCATCTCTTTCATTATTAGCCCTAGTAAGTTTTGGGTGTTTTTTTTTTCCTTTCCTTTTTTCCACTAGAATAAAGTGATATATATACATATGATACCTATCTGCCAAAATCACTTCCTAATAAACATCTTTTAGTGGTGTTCCTTCACCCATACAACAGAGTCCTATCTCCCTAACAAAACACGAGGCTTCCATAGACTCTATCTGTAAACACCATTCTTTTGACATTGTTTCTTAAATGCTGAGTCTGACTACTATGTAGCTTGTAGATAAATAGCATGTTTGCATAAGAATCCTAGGAACTAACTTCAAAATATACAGATTCTGACCTTCAGTCATCCCAGTTCCAGGAGATTTGCTGACCTTTGACCCTAAAACCAGGATGACAAAAACCAGTATAACACACACCAGACCATCACTTAGCCTCTAAGATCTAAGTGACAGTGGGAATATTTTCTTACACAGAGAAATCTCCCACATGTGCTCATGCCTCTGATTCCACAGTAGAGTGCCATGCTCTGACTTTAGGTTTTGATCCTTGTTATAAAGGAAATTTATCCCAGGAATAGTCCCACATTCTATTGCAATTGCTGGCTAAAGGCATCCCATAATATCTCCCCAGTTGTCCTGGAAGTCTCGGAAGCTCTTTTAATGTGTCATAGACGTATGCATAACTCCTACTGATCCACAATTGCCAATATTCTAATCATAACATTAATACAATTCCACTCTTTTCCTCTAGTACACTGTAAAATACACTGGCTTTCTTAAGTCTCAAGTTTTATTAAACTGTAGGTGTCATATTTCAGGGATAATTCTTTCAGTTGGAAGAGATAAAAAATCTGATTTCAGGTATGGCTTAATTTCAGACTAATATGATGTCATCGGGATCCATCTTTTAATTCAAACAGGCTCTCCCCTTACTTCATGCTGGAAGCTCCAGGGCTGTACCCTTCCAGTTTTGAATCCATCAGGGAAAACCAAATGTCTTTCATGCTGGAAGCTCCTTCCAGTTTTGAATCCATCAGGGAAAACCAAATGTCTTTTCAAAGAAGGCCCATTCAAAGAATTATTTGCTCTGAAGGGATCATGTTCCCATCTTTGAGCCAATCCCTGGTGTCAGGTGAATATGCACTAATTAGCATAGGATTTAGCCACTCCTCTGGAACAGTAAAAAGGAATTAACTCCAAGGGAAGCAGGCAGCCTTACAGTTGGGGAACGGATCATTTCTAAAGAGAAATCAGAAAAATGTCATCACAAATCAAGAAATGATGCTGGCAGCAATAGCAACCTCTGTTTCTTTCACCAGGTAGGGGAAGTTTTCTGCCATTATTTCTTTAAATAGGTTTTCAATATCTTGCTCTCTCTCTTCTTCTGGCACCCCCATAATTCGGATGTTGGTACACTTGAAGTTGTCCCAGAGGCCCCTTTCAATATCTTCATATTTTTGGATTATTTTTTCTTTTTGCTCTTCTGGTTGGGTATTTTTTGCTTCCTTGTATTTCAAATCATTGATTTGATTCTCAGGATCCTCTAGTCTACTGTTGAATACCTGTATATTGTTCCTTATTTCAGTCAGTGTATGCTTAATTTCTGACTGGTCCACACCAAAGCACATCATAATAAAAATGCAAAGGGCAAAAGACAAAGAGAGAACCTTAAAAGCAGCAAGAGAAAAACAGTTACCTACAAGGAAGTGTCCATACAACTGTCAGCTGATTTCTTAACAGAAACTATGCAGGCCAGAAGGGAGTGGCAAGAAATATTCAAAGTGATGAATAGCAAGAACCTACAACCAAGATTACTCTACCCAGCAAAGCTATCATT
>NW_005363836.1:381157-413753 GCF_000412655.1 Myotis brandtii
GGGGGTATGGGGGGGGGGGGGGAGAGGAACATCTGTAATAATCTCAACAATACAGATTAATTTTAAAAAATGAGTGGGTCTTATTCATATTGTCATCATCTCATGGTAATGTAATTCCTGGAGGGGGGTATATAAGGCACTAACACATATGATAAAAACCTACTGTGTGCCAGGTACTGTGGCAAACAATGGGGATATGAGGTTGTAATGATTAAAAAACAAACATTGTTCTGCCCTTCAAAAGCTTATCTATATATATAAAATCCCAGCGACTGGACTGGCAGAACAACCAGAACAACTGGAACAACCGATGGCTATGATGCGCACTGAGGCAGCCAACCAGCCTGATCTGTGCCCCGATCCCCGCCCCATGGCCGACCCTGCTCCCAATTAGCCCCCAACACCCCAATTGAAGGCAGGGCTAGCCAGCCAACTTCCCACAGCCCCTCCCCTTGGCCGGCACCACACCCTGCCGCCCCCCCATTCAATCAGGAGCCAACCACTCATGACCCCTCCCCCCGCCAGCCTGGCCCAATGGGCCCCCATCAGGGTGGGCCACCAGACCCCACCTGTGCACAAATTCATGCACCAGGCCTCTAGTACTCTAATAAAGAAATAATGCACTTATTGAATAGAGTGTAATAAATGCTCCAAATGATAATTATAGGGTGTTAAAGGAGAATACATTTTTATTTTTTTTAGAATTCAGGTAAGCAGTTTGTTTAAATAAAAAATGCAATTGTCTGTGTATTAAGAACTAGAATGTGAGCCCAGCCAGTGTGGCTAAGTGGTTGAGCATCAGCCTATGAACCAGGAGATCATGGTTCGGTTCCCAGTCAGGGCACAAGTCTGAGTTGTAGGCCCAATCCTCAGCAGGCGACTCTCATCATTTTCTCTCTCCCTCTCCCTGAAATCAATAAAAAATATTTTTTTAAAAAAAAAAAGAGCTAGTATGTGAAACACACAACTCTCCTGGGTAGAGGAGGCAATTTCATACTGATACCCAGCAGCATGTTTTTTAAAGGTCGTTCTGATTGTTTTCAGATTAATTCTAGGTTGGCTAACTCGGGGACCACCAGTTTTGCTAAAGGTTTGTTAAATTTGGAATTTCTTAGAGGATTAACATTAGATTCCCAAATATAAGTTCCAGACCAAGAAATTATATCTTATACTGTAATAAGAAAAGACTAATTTGGTTTCTTCTCCTCTTTCCTTTCTCCCCACTTCTCTCCCAGCCTGAAGTTCTGGATCAAATACAAAATTTAAGGGAGTTGTGGATGGATAATAATGCATTGCAAGTGCTACCTGGGGTATGTAAGTTTTTGTTATACCATGTTGTCCAGCATCTGTGTTATATACTAACTGCAATTGAAGATACTCTTAAATCTCAGTGTTTGCATTTCAAAGTAGTAACACATTTGTTAGGAGTGTTCAGTTACCAAGTGTTTCTCAGTAACTTGTTTTTGAGTATTTCATGTACCCTTCGTGGCTGTTACAGGTATGTAAAATGTACGAAAGACTTCTCTTGTTCTCTTAGGAGTATATTTGTCATCTCTTTCTGCATGTGTTATTTTTAAACTTTATATTGTTATGTTGTAAAAACAGAAATGCCATATACAATACCAACTCTTTGTTTTGTGCAATCATCCTTATTCTTCTTGGTAATTAGATAATGGTTTCTGATCATATTGTTAGATCTCTTCCACAAAATAAAAAAATCTTTCTTAGTTCAGGTGATATTTAGTAAAACCCATTTGAATTTTTTTAAATGGCAAGGATTATACGGTGTAACAACAGAAAGTAAAATTATAGTCAAATTTTTCCCTCAATTAATGGGCTGTCCAGTGTCTCCTGAGCAGATTTGCCAATCAACTCATTTAGTGTGACTATTCCTTCTTTTTCCATCCAGTGGAAGAATGACTTTCCATAAAACATTGCCTCTGCCTATCACAATGCATACATTCAAATAAGCATATGTAGGCCGGCCAACGTGGCTCAGTGGTTGAGCATCCACCTATGAACCAGAAGGTCACAGTTCTCTTCTGATTCCTGGTCAGGGCACATGCCTGGGCTGCAGACTCAATCCCCAGGTGTGCAGAAGGCAGCCAATCAATGACTTCTGATAACTGGTCAGGGCACATGCCTGGGCTGCAGCCTCAATCCCCAGGTGTGCAGAAGGCAGCCAATCAATGATTCTCTCTCATCATTGATGTTTCAATCTCTACACCCCCCCCCACTTCCTCTCTAAAATCAACAAAAATATATTTTTAAAATAAGCATGTGTACACACACACAGCAGCCACAAGGCTCCCAGTGGTGATAGCCAATTCCAAACTTCCTCCATTAGGCTAATTAGCCAGGGCAGAAGATTCATAATCCTTCTTCCACCACTGAGATTTAGCTGCACGTTCCCGAAGCCAATTTTATTCCTCTTTTGAATTGACATTGAAAATTTCTTTAAATGATTACAAAAGCAACAGGAACAAGAAGCTTATTCTCTTTTGAACAAGCCTGAGACCACATAAAGGAGAAAATCTGGCAAAAGATTAGGGGGAAAATGCTTTCTTTTCTTATCGAAAAAATACATTTCTGCCATCATCGCAGACACAAACCAAAAAAGCATGCATATCTTCTAGTTATTGAGTTATTCAAAAACCATTTACAAATACACCCGTCTGAACCAGAAACTATCCTAATGTCAAGGTTACAAAGATAATATATTCAATGATCTTGAATATATTTGTTTGAGGAGCTCACTCACACATAACAGAGAGAAAGATCTGGATTCCACTACACACAGTACAGCCTGATTTGTGCCATATTGAAGGTATGTACACATCCTGGGTAAGATCGTCATCAATTTCCTGTGCAAGATCGAGGAATCAAGATGTTTCTACATGTTTCTTCAATGTGTTCATTTATTTATTCAGAAACACACAGCATTTATCATGGGCTAGGCATCCATCTAGGTGTTTCACAAATACTGGCTCATTGAATCCTCATAATAACTATGAAATTGGGTTTTTACCAACCCCCTGTTATAGATGAAGAAACTGAAATGGAAAGAGTAAGTAACTAAGTGACTGGCCCAAGGTCACACAGCCGGTAAATGGTGGAACTGTAATTCGCACCAACTCCCCAGGCTGTTGTTCACTATGATGTTCCAAGTTTTATCGATAGAGAATTAGTAGAAGGTACAAATGAGAATTGAGTTTATCTTGCTTTTCACAATCTTTACATTCCCAAAATCTGATCTTGCAAACCAATTCAGAACTCAAATCCCTTAGTAAGCTTATTATTTAAATGGCAAGGTAATATGAAATCTGTAAAACAAATAATGCTGCTTAATTTGTCTGTTTCAATAGTAGATTTTTTTTTTGTATACTAACAACTTTAAGCAGATCTCCTACATTAGCGAGTACACTTGAATTTCACATTTTGCTATACTCCTTGTGGAAATACCCCACAACTCCCCTATCAAACAGGTGTGGCTTTCTCATGTCAGTGCTGGCAAACAGCTGTTACACAATTACCTAGAAGCACATGACTTTGAAAGACTAATCTTGAATGTGATTTTCAGCCTATGTGTCTGTTTCACAGAATGATTAATCCTAAAAATTTAGTGTCATAAGACACAGGAATAAAAGCAAGTTTATTTTATTATTAGTTCATCTATCATAATACGTTAAGGTAATGTACTTTTTAAATAATTGTAGAAGCCCGGGCTATCATTTTTCCACTGTAGTTTTCATACATCAGAGAAGCAAATAGATAATGATGAAAAATTGTTCTTCTATATAACTGTCTTGTGACCATCACTCTGAGATCAATCAACCAAAATATGACTAGACAATGTATTGAGTCCACATTTATTTTTAAATAAACTTCAATACCTTGTTTTGCTTGTGATGGCTTCTGCTCTTCCCATTTGCTCTCCACTGTTCACCATGGCCTCACTGTCCAGAGGGCTGTTGGAGGGACATTCCATATCCTCAAGGACTCTGAGATATTGGGACTCAAGACCTCTTTCACTCTACTATTGCCTTTAAAAAGTGCTTGAGAGTGAGAGTTTAGAAAAATTAAAAAGAAATGCCAAAGAATTATTTTGTTTTGCTTTTTTAAAAATATGTTTAGAAACTTTAAACCAAAATATTGAGTTGTCCTAGAGATAGCAATGAAAGAAGCTTCAAAGAAGAAAGTTGCTCATAATAAAGGAACAAAAGATACACACACACATAAACACATATATCATTTTTTCCTTGCTCACCAGAAGAGAAGAATGAGATAAGGCAACATAATAGTTCCTTGGGGTGGAAAGCTGTAAGTAAAGTGACAGTATTTTTCCAAATGACATATTGCTAGGCATGGGGAGAAGCTCAGCTCTCTGGCCTGACTCACCCAAAGTACTCAGTTCCTAGTCTGGCACGTATTAACCTACTCCCTAACTTTGTTCCCACTGTTGGGAGTGGAGGGAGCAGGGCTAGAGCCATAGTGCTGTGTTACTTTGGGAGTTAGAGGGCAGAACTGCCAATATAATCAATAGGCTTTGTAGTGAGTAACCCAATAAAGGTGAGTTTAAGTTTAGCTCTACCCCTTATTAATGGGGTAACCTTGGAAGGTTACTTGCGGTCGATGCTGCATCACCCTCCTGGAATGAAGAGCTTACTCTATTTCCCCAGCTTCTGGGAATACTGCTTGCAGCTCCCCACCCTCTTCAGGAACTGCCTTCAGCTGAAGAGAACCTCCTCACCCAGGGTCACACCCCTATTCTGGGAGACCTCCATCCAATGACCAATCCATGCAGGGGTGTAAAAGTCTGGCCCCTTTACCCCACTCAGGACAACTTTAAGGCAATTCCCACTTCAGTGCTCCTTAAAGGGTCAGCTGAAAACTTCCTCAAGACTTGATCACAGCCCAACTTCTTCATCTGTCCAGTCCTACGTCCTTCCTTACCTGTTTCTTCCCACTGTTATTGACTCTAAGAACACTCTCTCATAAACTTCTCTTTGTCTCTGCTTCCCAGGGAACCCAATGGGTAACATTCCTGAACCTCTAAGCTTTAATGTGAGTGAAAGGGCAGATTCTGGCTCAGTAGGTCTGGAGTGGGTCTAAGCGTCCAAATTACAGACAAGCCCCCAGGTGGCGCCAGTGCTGCTGGTCTGCGAAGCACATTTTGAGTGGCAAGAATATAAAGTATTAAATCAAATAATAAATATAAAGTACTTAGCACAGTGCCAGCTGTGAGCTTGTGTTTGTAATAAATTTATTTTCTGTATTTGGTTATTTATACTTTGTCAAATAAGTAGACACACTACAGTAAAGTGTACACAGGTAGAGACTAAGCAGATGAACCCCTGAACACTGGTATGTGTGAGACATTTATTTGCAAGACATGCCCTTAAAGACAAGGTAAATTAAGACTTTCATCGTGCTTGAAGTCCTATTGTCCACTGTCTCAACTAAGCCATTACTGTTCGCTTTCTGCCCAAGGTATGACTTGATTCCTGCCCCCTGCTCAGCGATCAGTTACTCAATCATTCCACTTCGACATCTTTCTTGAGCCATTGCCTCTTCATCCTCACTTCTGCATGAATTCAGGTCCCTCTCACCTCCTCCGCTAAACTGCTTCCAGATCTTCCTAATGAGTCACTCTGACTCCAGTCACGAATCTTCTCCTTACAATTCCCTGAAGTTATTATTTCAAAGCGCAAGTCCAGTCATGTCATTTTTCATCTGAAAAGCCCTGACCAGCTTTCCGTGCCTGTTAGATAGAGTGCATATCTCCCCGCGTAACATGTGAGGCCTTTTAACAGCTGGCTTCTTATCATCCTAACTTCATCGCGATATGCTGTCACTTTGAATTTCTCACCTTCCGCAAACATGCCGTGCTTTCTCACACTCCTCTGGGAATGTATGTGCTGTTCTCTCTTCCATGTACGGGTTCTTCTCTTCTTGACAAGCAGTGTCTTCCAGGCAATTTGCAGGACTATGCTTCTGTGGCATTCCCTACATGCTTTTTTCAGTGCCATATCGCAGGGTATGATAATCATTTGTTTATTTGATGGTTTCCTTCATTACTCTGAGCTCCTTCACGATAAAGACTTTGTCTGTATCATGACCAGTCTCTCCCCATCCTTAGCTGACTTCGTCATGGTTGTTCTCTGGTATATAACACAAGCCCTAACACACAGTAGATCCTCAAAAAGTATTGTTAAGTGAACAAAATATTGAATCTGCTTAGTATAAAGTCCAAAGCACCGTGTAAAACCTTTCTTACGCATTTGAAATTTTAAGAATCAACATGTCAACATATGGTGCTCCGGTAGCAACTTCATGTTATTTAATTCAGTGGCAACTTTGAGATTATTGCTGTGTGTGTTTTTAACTGCTGTATTGAGATATAATTCACATACAATAAAATTCGCCCATTTAAAGGATGCAATTCATTGGTTTTTAGAACACTCATATAGATGTGCAGTCATCACCAAAATCCAAATTTAGAACATTTCCATTACCTCTAAAAGAAACCCTGACGCCATTAGCAGTCACTCCCACTCCCTTCTTCCCCCAGCCTCTAGCAACCCTAATCTACTCCCTATAAGTCAGTCTATTCTGGATAGCCATATAATGGAATCATACAATGGGGGGACTTTTGTGACTAGCATCTTTCATTGCATATGTTTTCAAGGTTCATACATTTTGTAGCATGTATCAGTACTTTTTTTATAAATAATATTTCAACATGCAGATATACCACATTGTATTTATCTATTTGCCAGTTAATGGACAGTTGGATTGTGTCCACTTTTTGGCTATTGTGAATGATACTGCTTCGAACATTCGTGTTTTTGTGTAGACATATGTTTCATTCTTGAATACATACCTAGGGATTACTGAATCATATAGAAACTCTAATTTAACATTTCAAAGAACTGCCGAACTGTTTTTTCCAAAGTGGCTGCACCATTTTATGTTTCTACTAGCGATGTATAAGCGTTATAGTTTCTGCACATTCTTGCCAACACTTGTTATTGTTGTAGCTTCTTTTAAAATTAATTTAATTTGTGGTTTTTACAACTTTAAAATGTCTTTTGAAAGTTTCTCAGCTAACCCTGAGTTTATGCAATGTCATCAAGTCTATAGGGAAGTTAAAGATGTTGGTGTACCTGGATATGTCAAAAAACAGAATAGAAACAGTGGACATGGACATTTCCGGATGTGAAGCCCTTGAGGACCTCTTACTGTCATCCAATATGTTGCAACAGTTGCCGGACTCTATAGGTGAGAATATATTTTGCCATAAATGTTTGTCAAATATGTAATTTTCTTTCTTGGCAGTATAGTTTGTCTGTAGATGTAGGGAATATACTGTTAGCTTGATATTAATAAATTAGCAAGTTCATTATTCAAGATGATAAAATAGTATTTTACTGTTATCTTAAAATGAGATGATAACTCGTTATCAAATTCAAGAAGGCTCTCTTATGAAAATGATCTTACTAAATTGATATATTTAAATTTTTTCAGATCTCCTAACTGAAAATGTTATTGTAAGGAGTATATATATCTTAGATTTAGAGTAATTTTATTACAGTAGCTTCTATTTACATAGTGTAGCTATAATCTATTTTTGATACTATTGTAACATTGCTATGATCTAGAAATAACATAAATATACAATAAATATAAAATATCTTTATTTTATTTTCTATTATTTTAAAAAGACATATTGTCTTTTACATGCTGAGATTCATGAAGGCAGATAATTTGTTAGTATATATTAAGCACTCAATCCACTTTTGTTTTAAATTTTTATATTAGTAGAATAATAAAAGAATCTAATTTAAATAATGAGTAAATTTTTTGCATAGTTATCTTGCTATTATTTATGAGAGAACTCATCAAGTAGGGTAATCATCAAATAACTTAACTTTGGAATATGGTTCTTAACACTCTGAATTAAACATGTCATATGTTCTGGAACTTATTAATCCTTCTGAAAATTAAGTCACAACTGAGGCAGCCTGGTTGAAGGGAAGCTAGAAGACAAGGTAGTTCCCAAATTATTCGTTAGTATCCTATTACTTCCATGTTCAGGCTAATTGAGAATGTAATTTTAACAAGACAGGATAGCTTTTCTTTTCCTTCTCAATTTGATGACTTTTTGATTTATATAATCACATATTTTATAACAATACTAGAGGCCCTGTGCACAAAATTCATGCATGGGGGGCGGTGGGTGGGGGCGTCCCTCAGCCCAGCCTGCACCCTCTCCAATCCGGAACCCCTCGGGAAATGTCCAACTGCTGGTTTAGGCAGTCGGACATCCATCCCTCTCTCAATCCGGGACCATTGGCTCCTAACCGCTCACCTGCCTGCCTGATCGCCCCTAACCACTTTGCCTGTTTGCCTGATGCTCCCCTGCCTGCCTGATAGCACCTAACTGCCTCTTCCAGCTTGCCTGATAGCCCCTGACCACCTCTGCCTGCCGGCCTGGTCACCCTAACTGCCCTCCCCTGCCAGCCTGGTTACCTCCCTCCCCTGCTGGCCTGGTCACCCCTAAATGCCCTTCCCTGCTGGCCTGGTCACCCCTAACTGCTCTCCCCTGCCAGCCTGATCAACCCTAACTGCCTCTGCCTTGGCCCCTGCCACCATGGCTTTTTCCGGAAGGACATCTGGATGGATGTCCGGAAGATGTCCAGTCTAATTAACATATTACCCTTTTATTAGTATAGATTTCTCCAATCTGCTCTGTCATAAGACTTATCTGAGTGCTTTATTAAACACTTACACATTTCCACACTCTCACTCTGAAAATTCCGATTCAGTAAGTTTGTGTTAAGCCCTCTATTCTGTATGTTTATTAAACATCCTAAATCAAACTTATGATCAAGCAAGTTTAGGAAATATTCTTTTGTGCAATAGAAGGAAAGGTAGTATAATGGTAAAAAGAGCATTCTCCAGTCAAGATACACTCCTACTCAAACACCACTCCATACCTCTTCAAAGACATAATGAGAATAGAAAAATTACTCATATCGTTACTGCCTCGTTGATACCAAGAACTATACCTGGTATATGGTAAGTGCTCCTCAGATATTCAGAAAATAAAATAATTTAGACATACTTAAGAAGAATGAACACCTACCTTAACCTGAGATAGAATAAAAACATACCAGTAACCCCAGGCCTGAGAGACTCCAGACCTCAAACAGCAGTAGCAGACTTACATTCCTTTCCTGCTGTGGGGAAAAAAAAAAAAGACCTTAAACATAACAAGGGAACTCAAATTTACAGGAGATTGAAGAAGGAGCCCCTTATCTGTGAAGAGAGACTGCTGCAAAAACCTACAGCTAATATGTGAAGCTAGGGTGGAAGGCAAGAACATATAAAGATTCACTGCTGGAAACTGTGGCTAGTCACAAGCTGGTTTGGACTAGATTTGCAATATCCACATGGGATGAGAACACCGTGTTGCTAATGTAAGACCTAGTTCTGAACTCCAGAAACATGAGGGTCAGGTGGAGATAATCATGAAACTGCCAGACAGGCAGGGGTGAGCATAGATAATGAGAATACATTCACCCTCACAAATGAGCATGTAAACCAAAAGAAATTTAAGCTGATATTATTATGGCAATTCAAATATTCAAACAAGTAGGAAAGTTTACCCAAGGGAAACTGAAGTCATCAAGCAATATAAAAAAAAGAGTTTAAGTATGTTTAGATCTTCAAATAGATAAAAGGAAGAAACATGTTTGTCTCAAAATAATAACTTATAAAATAAAAACAGAAGCTAAGACTAAGAACAGGTAGTTATTTTAAAAAATAACCAATTAGAAATCCTGGAAATAAAAATATCACATAAAGAAATAAAATATGTTGTAATTATTTGTTTAAACTATCTTTCTTTAAGAAAGTAGGCTAGGAAATTAGCAGTTCAGATTCTGGCTTTTCTGCTAGCTGTGTGACCTTGAAGAATAAATGAATTAATCTATGTAACATTGCTTGCAATAATACCTGGAACATAGTAAGTACTCAATATTAGCTGTTATAATAGTATAATTATTATTATAATCTTAGATTGAGTGAGTGCACAGTATTTAGGCTTTTAAAATTCTATTACATGTGTATAAATTTCATGTAAATATCAGCTATAGTATCAAATAAATTACATTAATATTTAAATATATTTACCACTAATTATATATTAATAGCTAAAATCGTGGTAAAAGGCCTCCTTTTTCTTTCTCTTTAGTACTTCCTAGTTTGGAGTATAGGATAAAGAGGTTGGGACTTGGGGAAGGGTGCCAGTAGAAGGCAAAGAATAAGATGAAATACTTTTGGTTCCTGTAAGGTAGACAAGGAGAGTCCAAGCAGATGTGATATAGAAATGCAGTGAAGGAATTATCTGCCAGAGGAAAATAATGAGTAGCAATGATGGTGAGGCCAATGGCCTAATACCATTCCAAGGGCAATCAGGTGCCTACAAAAGCTCCAGTATCTGTCCAAGAAGCGCCTCTTGGATGGAATATATGAGTGACAAAGTAACCACATCACAAATGAGTGAGGTTCCAATCCACCGACATGGAACTAAGCAGGGAGGCCTAACTTGCTTCAACTTTCAAAGCTGTAGAAACGTCTGTCAATTGTCAGAGCCACTCCCCCATTCTTTAGAAACATGTATTACATCAATCTTTTGGCCTGAATCCTTAACCTGACTCACAATTTTCTCACTACTACATCACACCTGGGGACTGCAATTCTCTTAAAGAAGGCTTTGAGACCTAGCTGGCTTCCTGGTGTTGGCTCAGCCCAAAACTTCTTGTGACCCCGTCAAGTGATGTTGAGAAAATCAGCCCTCCTCTAGCTCCACCAGTTTGATCAGAGTTAACAAGTCTTAGAAAATTTACCTATGAGTCATAGTCCTGTTTTCTTTTCACAATTGATGAGCAAGCTCAGGAGTTCTTTTACACGTTCAAGGTTGATATTTTAACATACACACCAGAGAAGCTAAGGTGACTCAGTCACCCTTTGAACAAAGATGAATATGGCAGTGGGTGTCCCAGCTTCAGAGATAAATGACCCCAATGTGCATTGTCCTCATTTCCAGATGCTGGGCTGTTTTCAGTACTGTGTCCTGGGGTCACGAGCTGATGTATTAAGCTCTAAATATTACGGGCATTTTTTCCAAGCAGTCTGACAGGGATCACATTTCTCTCCCTCAGAGTAGATTGTGAGTGCCTCTGAAGACTGTGTAACCAATCATACTGCAATTTAAAGTGCAGCCACAGCTTTATTTCAGAATTTTTGTGACTTACTCTAGGCCTTTAAGGAATCCTTACAATACTTGCAATGGGTGGGCATGATCTTCTCAAAGCCTGTTCACAAAACACTGCTTGTACGAGATAATCCTCAGGTACATACACAAATGCCATAACTTTGGACAGACACATTGCTACAGTAATATATTTAAAACTCTTAGAAAAACTTCATTAAAAAATCTGTTTTACTTTGCTTAACAGCATTTCCCAAACACAAACTTATACCTATCAGAACAAGTTTTCTGCAAAACAAGTAGTCTAGAATATATGTGCATATTTCTAATGTAAAACAAAAAAATTAGCCAGCTATTAATGCTTTGCCCTTGGATTTTGGCTATTTAAGCCATATTGATATTATATGTTACTAGTGGCCTGGTGCATGAAATTCATGCATGGCGGGGAGGGGTGTCCCTCAGCCCGGCCTGCACCCTTTCCAATCTGGGATCCCTCTCTTAATCCGGGACTGCTTGCCCCTAACCACTCTGCCTGCCCGCCTGCTTGCCCCCAACTGCCCCTCCCTTCCGGCCTGCTCGACCCCAGATGCGCCCCGCTGGCCTGCTTGCTCCCAACTGCCACCCCCTGCTGGCCTGCTTGACCCCAACCGCCTCTGCCTTGGCTCTGCCACCATGGCTTTGTCTAAAAGGATGTCCAGAAGGTGTCCCGGTCTAATTCGCATATTACCTTTTTATTAGTATAGAGGCCTGGTGCATGGGTGGGGGTCGGCTGGCCTCCCCTAAAGGGGGCTCTGGATTGGGGTGGGAGTCTCTGCTGGGGAGTCTAATTAGCATATTACCCTTTTATTAGTATAGATAGAGGCCGGGTGCATGGGTGGGGGCTGGCTGGTTTGCCCTGAAGGGTGTCCCAGATCAGGGTGGGGGTTCCACTGGGGAGCAGGACGGCCTGGGCGAGGGGCCTATGGTGGTTGGCAGGCCAGCCATGCCCCCATTGGGGTAGGGGTCCCCACTGGGGATGGTACCAGCCTGGGCGAGGGGCTGGGGCAGTTTGCAGGCCAGCCATGCCCCCATGGAGTGAGGGTCCCCACTGGGGGGGCGTGGCAAGCCTGGGTGAGGGGCTGAGGGCTGTTTTCAGGCTGACCACGCCCCCCAGCCAGGACCATCACCCCATGGGGGCTTGGCCAGCCTGGGTAAGGGGCTGAGGGCTGTTTTCAGGCTGGACACACCCCCTTCAGGGTGGGGGTCCCTGCTGGGGTGCCTGGCCAGCCTGGGTGAGGGGCTGATAGCTGTTTGCAGGCTGGCCACACCCCCCAGTGGGGACCCTCACCCCATGGTGGTGTGGCCAGCCTGGGTGAAGGGCATTGGGCCATTTACAGGCCCCTCCCTCAGCGGCCGGCCCCGGCAACCCAAGCCTCCCATGCGCCCAGGCCGGCTCCATGGTCGCCGCCCACAGGCCCCTCCTTCAGCTGCCAGTCCAAGCAGGTGGGAAGCTTGGCTTCCTCTGTTGACAGGGGCAACCCAAGCCTCCCACCTGCTCTGGCTGGGTCCGTGGCCACCGCCATCTTTGTCCCACTAATTTGCATATTTTCTCCTCATTGGCTGTGGGGTGTCATGGAGGTATGGTCAATTTACGTATTTGTCTGTTATTAATGTAGATGCTATAGCTGGATAAAGGAAGTAGTTCTTAATTACTCTGTGGCTAATATTCATTAAAACCCTGGGAGTAGAGCAAGCAATATGGGTGTGGAGAGCATAAATCAGACAGCAGAGATAAATAGTTGAAATTTCATTCTTGGCAAGTTCTGCATAGTGTATTAAAATTTCAAATTTTTGTGCTTACTGCTGATCCAAGTCAAGGTTTTATGGTAACAAAAAGAGTATGACGTCATATGTTGTAATTTTCCAAGTCTATAATTATAACCACTGCATTGTACTAATTCAGTACCCATTTGTTAAGTATTGGGCTTAATTCAGATTTGTTTTCCATTTGTATGACAACAGGAATGTTAGTTATTAGTGCTTAGGAGTTAATTAAATATTAAGTCACATCTGCCTTGAAAAATTTCATCTGGTCCATTTGCTGCATAATAGAAAATGGAAATGTGGCAGTATTACTGTCAACTCAAGTTTCTATGGAGCCCTATGTTTTGTTTACTTGTCTGCATTGATGAACTTGAACTCCTGTTGACATAAGTAATTTTTTGCAACTGGAAGGTCAAAACTAGACTGCATACAGATATCAGCTTGTAGGTTTATATAAGCAGAGTGCAGCCAATTAGCATAACAAACCTTCATCACAAGTAATTATTTTATCTCTTTTATAGTGCATTTTCCATCAGAAATCTGTTCTTGTATATTAATAAAACTTCTCTGTTTTAGGACTGTTGAAAAAACTAACTACTCTGAAAGTGGATGACAATCAACTTACAATGTTACCCAATACGATCGGAAAGTAAGTGCCAAAGTTTCACACAGTCAGCCTCTCTGAAGCCAGAAACGGAAGGATTGGTTGAGTTTTTAAAATCAAAACATTTTCCACTACAGATACCAATAATCTTATTCATATGTAAACTTATTTTAGACCATATTTTATTTAGTTATAGACTTCATATATCTTAATTTAGTTTTATACCTAAATATCACATTGACATCCAACTATATAAAATCATGAAAAATGCTTAACCATGACTCTTTCATAAGAAAGTGATTACCCAACCTTCAATTATACTCTTGCCCTTAATCTTACACATTATTAATTTGATGTTTTGACTGTGAAGTAACTCTAAATTCATTTGAATATGTCTTAAAAAAATAAAATCAATTTAATGTGCATTATGTATATGTTACCATTACATTATTATTAATATTTGCTATTTATAGAATTATAATGTATTTTAGAAGTTAAGGGGATAACCATCTGTTTTAGCTTGCACTGTTTAAAAGTTTCCAGATGAAAGGTTAGCATTGCATTTTAAGGATAAAACATATGTTATTTATTTGAGAGCAATTTATATCTAATTTTTTGTTGACTTTAGCATTTGGTTCTCAATTATTTAAGAAATATATATTCTTACCAGTGTTTCACTGAAATGCTTTTGTCTACAATTTATATAAAGTGAGAAATCAATAAGGTGGTCTTCATTCTGAAATTATGTAAGACCATTTTATAGGGATCTTGCTCCACATCTCAATGAAGAGTTATATAACTCTGTAATTTAACAGATTTGGGTGTACTTGGGGTGGGGGAGGTTTTAAAAAAACATATTTATTAAGTATAACTGACATGCAATAAGCTGCATATATTTAAAGTTTACAATGCAATAAGTTTTGACATAGACAAAAAGGCATGAAACCATTGCCACAATCATGATAGTGAAAATATCCTTCCATCCCAAAGGTTTTCTGGTGCCTTTTCCACTTTACTTCACCCCAAGTTGGCAAGTAACCACTGATACGGAAAACTTCATTGGCTAAATTCAAATTCTAATGTTCAGACTTTGGGGAGTAATAAGTCTCAATCATTTTTTAATATTTTTGTGTCCTTACCATACCATATGTTTTGTTCTACAATTACTTCCATTTTCTCCAATATAAAGTAGAGCCAAATTTACTTTCTTTAGGGGTACACAAAAATAATTATCTTTATCAGTCTGATGCCTTTTAAAAGCTTTCCTATCTTATTATTTTCTCAGGCACTAATCTTTCCTGTTAGATCAATAATGAATTCAACTTCATTTATCTCTACTAAAGTTATGATTGGTATTTTGCCACTTATGTTCATATTTCTTATATAAATTTATATAAACTAATAACTCTAGCTCTGTGAAGATAAGTTAAAGAGGTTTGATAATGTAAAAACAGACCAAAAAAAGTTTCTTTTTCAGTATGCAAGTAAATTTTATGCTAGGTTATTTAAATATTTAGTTTTCATTTTAGTTTTTAAAAATTGATACTTTTTGGAGAGAACCAACATGGTGGCATAGGTGGCTGGAATGCTTGCTACCTTCCACAACCATATCAAAATTACAACTAAAATATATAACAGCTATTATTCAGGACTACCTGAAATCTGGCTGAAAGAAGTCCTACATCTACAGAAGTAAAGAAAGTACATCAAGACTGATAGGAGGGGTGGAAGCTTGGAACGGGCAGGTCAATACCCACATGTGGTGTTTTTTTCAATCAGGAGGGATATCTTGGCTATGGATGCCTCCCATCAGGAGCAAAGGGTCCCAGCCCCACAGCAGACCCCTAGCTCAGAGTTCCAGAGCTTCTCTCCCCAGACCCCACCCCATAACTTCGGGCTATAAAAACCAACAGGGATTGTGGCTGAGTGATGCAGAGGTTGCTAGAGACTCTGGCAGTTCCTTTTAAAGGACCATCACACAAACTTACATGGACTTGTCCCTCTAAACTCCAATGCTGGGGCAATAGCTCAGGGAGATCCAAGGACATACAGGAAGGAGCTGAAGTGTCTGTCACTGGAGCAAGAACTTGGGGGCAGCCTTCTCCCAGACAGAGGTGCTCACAGGGGGGCATTGTTCCTATGCTGAGACACCCCCCACCCCATAGCAGAGATAACTGGCAGCCATATCTAAGTTTCTATCAGCCTGTCTCTCACTGTTTGATCTGCCCTGGTTATCCATGAGACCCTGCCCCATCCAATTTACAGCCCCACCCAAGCTGTTTTCAGTGGCTTTTCCGTATGATGGGCCTGTCCTGGCTCAGGCTTCAGAGATTCCTAAACTCTCTCAAACAAGCAGCAGCTGGCATCAGCCTGCCCCATACCTATCAATAAAAGGCACCTTCATCAAAACTCTCATCAAAGTGGGAATAGAGGGATCATACCTCAACATAATAAAAGCCTTATATGAAAAACCTACAACCAACATCATACTTAAAGAGCAAAAACTAGAACCATTTCCCCTAAGAACAGGAACAAGACAGGATGCCCACTTTCACCACTCCTATTCAACATAATACTGGAAGTGCTTGCCATAGCAATCAAATCAGAAGAAGAAATAAAAGGCATCCAAATTGGTAAAGAAGAAGTAAAATTGTCATTATTTGCTGATGACATGATATTGTACATAGAAAACCCTAAAGACTTCATCAAAAAACTACTTGATTTAATAAATGAATTCAGCAATGTAGCAGGATACAAAATTAACACCCAGAAATCAATGGCATTTTTATACACCAATAATGAACTCACAGAAAGAGAAACTAAAAAACCAATCCCATTTGCTATTGCAACAAAAAAAATTTAAGGTACCTAAGAATAAACTTAACTAAGAAGATAAAAGACCTGTACTTGAAATAAGCATTATTAAGCAAACTACAGGTTGTTGAAAAAAGAGGTAGAGGAAGATATAAACGTGTGGAAGAATATATGGTGTTCATGGGTTGGTAGAATCAACATCATGAAAATGTCCATACTAGCCAAAGTAATCTAAAAATTCAACGCAATCCCTATTAAAATACCAACGGTATATTTCACAGACCTAGAACAAACTCTCCAAAAATTTATATGGAATAAAAAACAAACAAAAAAATAGTTGCAACAATCCTGAAAAAAAAAAAGAACAAATTTGGAGGGATCACAATACCGGACATCAAGTTATATCACAACGTTATATCACAAAGCCACTGTGCTCAAAACAGCCTGGTACTGGCACAAAAACAAGCATATAGACCAAAGGAACAGAACAGAGAACCCAGAAATTGATCCAAACCTTTATGCTCAATTAATACTTGACAAAGGAGGCAAGAGCATACAAGGGAATCAAGACAGTCTCTTCAATAAATGGTGTGAAAATTGGACAGATACATGCAAAAAAATGAAACTTGACCACGAACTTACACCATACACAAAAGTAAACTCAAAATGGATAAAAGACTTAAATGTAAAATGGGAAAACATAAAAATCTTAGTAAAATCCATAGGCAGCAAAATATCAGATATAGCTTGAAGCAATATGTTTACCGACACATCTCCTAGGACAATAGAAACTAAGGAGAAAATAAACAAATGGGCATCAAAATAAAAAGCTTCTGCACAGCAAAAGAAACCATCAACAAAATAACAAGAAAGCCCACTGCATGGGAGAACATATTTGCCAACGTCATATCCGTTAAGGGTTTAATCTCCAACATTTACAGGGAACTCAGACAACTTAACAAAAGGAAGATAAACAATCCAATCAAAAAATGGGCAAAGGACCTAAATAAAAACTTCTTAAAAGTGGACATATAGAAGGCCAAGAAGCATATGAAAACATGCTCAAAGTCACTAATCATTGAGAGATGCAAATCAAAACAACAATGAAGTACCACCTCACACCAGTCAGAATGGCTATCATCAACAAATGACAAGTGCTGGTGAGGATGAGGAGAAAAAGGAGCCCTCATGCACTGCTGGTGAGAATAAAGACTGGTGCAGCCCCTATGGAAAACGGTATGGAGTTTCCTCAAAAAATTAAAAATTTGACCCAGTAATCCCACTTCTAGGAATATATCCCAAGAAACCAGAAACACCAATCAGAAAGAACATATGCACCCCTCCGTTCATAGCAGTGCAATTTACAACTATGCTGCTATAAAAAAAAGATAGAACTCTTACCATTTACAACAGCATAGATGGACCTTGAGAGCATTATGCCAATCAAAATAAGCCAGTCAGAGAAATATAAGTATCAGATAATCTCACTCATTGTGGAATATAATGAACAACATAAACTAATGAACAAAAAAAAGATCCAGAGACATAGAATCATCAAACAGACTGTCAAACATCAGAGGAAAGGCAGGGGAGCATGGATGGGGGGAGAGAGATCAACAAAAAAGCTTGTATGCATATAAGCATAACCAAGGGACACAGACAATAGGGGGGTGTTAAAGGCTGGGACTGGAGCTGGGGGTAGGCTGGAAGAGGACAATGGGGAGAAAAGTATGTAATACTTTCAACAATAAAGAACTTAAAAAAAAAAGGCCTAAGACAGCTTGGCCTCACTTCCATGCCAAACACAGGTAGAAGCCATCTGCAGACTGCTCAGTAGGGATAACTCCTGCACAGCAACTCTTCCACTGTAGTTGCAGCAGGTCATCACAGCCAATTGGCATGGAGGTTAATTTCTCCCAGTGACACCAACAATCAAGGCTCAACTACAAAAAGACTGCGCACACAGCCCACACAGGGGCACACCTAACGTGGCCAGTTCAGGTGATTGGAGAGCTGAGTCACTGGGTCCTACAGGATACCTACTACACAAGGCCACTCTACCAATTCCAAGAGACATAGCAGCTCTACCTAATACACAGAAACAAACACAGGGAAGCAGCCAAAATGCAGAGACAAAGAAACATGTCACAAATGAAAAAAAAAACAGAAGAAATCTCCAGAAAAAGAAATAAATGAAATGGAAGCAAGCAAACTACTAGATACAGAGTTCAAAACAATGGTTATAAGGTTGCTCAAGGACCTTAGTGAGATTTTCAAGGGACTTAGTAAGATTTTCAAGGATCTTAGTGAGAATTTTAAAGACATGAAAAAGAACCAGTCAGAAATTAAGCATGCACTAACTGAAATAAAGGATAATTTCCAGAGATTCAACAGTAGAGTAGAGGATTCTGAGAATCAAATCAATGATTTGGAATATGAGAAAGCAAAATACACCCAATCAGAAGAGCAAAAAGAAAAAAGAATCAAAAAATATGAAGATAGTGTAAGGATCCTCTGGAACAATACCAGCATTTGCATTATAAGGGTGCCAGACGAAGAAGAGAGGGAGCAAGATATTGAAAACCTATTTGAAAAAAATAATGACAGAAAACTTCCCCTACCTGGTGAAAGAAATAGACTTACAAGTCCAGGAGGCACAGAGAGTCCCAAACAAGAGGAACCCAAAGAGGCCCACACCAAGACAGATCATAATTAAAATGCCAAGGGCAAAAGACAAAGAGAGAATCTTAAAAGCAGCAAGAGAAAAGCAGTTAAGAAGGAGGAGAAGGAGGAAGAGGAGAAAAAAAAAATAGCCCAGCTGGCATGGTTCAGTGGTTGAGCACCAAACTATGAACTAGGAGGTCATGGTTCAATTCTGGTCAAGGCGCATGCCTGGGTTCTGGGCTCTATCCCCAGTAGGGGCTGTGCAGGAGTTAGCTGATCAATGACTCTCTCTCATCATTGATGTTTCTATCTCTCCCTCCCTCTCCATTCCTCTCTGAAATATATATATATATATTAAATATGAACAACAAGAGGATGTATATAATACTTTTAATAGTAAAGATATTTTAAATGAATAATAAAATGGCAATAAATACATATCTATCAATAATTGAATCTAAAAATAAAAATAAATGAGCAAGGAATCTAATGAATAAAATAAATTGATGAATAAAATAGAACCAGAGGCGTGGAAACATGGAACAGAGGGAAGGGGGCAGAGGATGTGAGAAGCAGGAAGAGATTAACCAAAGAACTTATATGCATATATGCATTACCTATGGACACAGACAATAGGGTGGTGAAGGCTTGGGGCACGGTGGGAACTGGGTGGAGGGGAGCAATGGGGAGAATAAGGGGAACATCTGTAATATTCTCAACAATAAAAAATTTAAAAATAAAATAATTGGAAAAAATTGATACTTTTTTTCCTTAAAAGTATGAAAAAGAATTATCAAAGATAAATGGGCCTAATTAATTCAAAGGTTGATACTGGTTTACAGGGATAAAGGTTAATAATCTTATCATAAAAGCTCACTTTTTAAAGTTATTTTCAGTGCCTTTATCATCCTCAGATTATTGTTTCAGGGAAAATGAAAGGGAAGTGTTAGATTAGTCCAATCACAAAAGCAGAACTTTTTTTTATAAAGCAGTAAGGAATATATGGGAAAACTCTATATCTCTTATGCTCAATTGTTCTGTGAACCTAAAACAGCTCTAAAAAATAATGTCTATTAAAAAAGAAGAAGAACTGAAAAACTGGGTTATTTAGACTTGGGTATTTGGCACACATTTTGCCAAAAATGAACAAAGTGAGCTTGACAGTTCAAGAAAACAACTGACAATGTTTGTTGCCAACAATAAAATTAGAGCTATTAAGCAAAAATTAGAATTTTGGAAAATTTTATCTGCTGTTGTGAGCTTGAAAGCTTCCCAATACTTAAAGGCTTTTCTGATATTATGAAATGTGCCAACATTTGGAAAATTTGTTTAATTCTGTGAAGCAACGTTTTTCAAACAACTAATGCATGAGTTATAAAATCTGACATGAATAAGAGACCCATTCAAAATGGAAAACAGACCAGTTGATTTTAATGTATTGGTATAAAGAGAAAGAAAAGTTCATTAATATAGTTTCAGATTGCACATTGCAAATATCACCTAAGAAACAGCCACTGTTGAGTTTTGGTGTAATAGCAAAAAATAATAATAATAATAACAATTATTTTAAAAGGCTTTTAAATTTTTCTCCCTTTGCAACTACATATTTATGTGAAGCTGGATTTATTTTATATAATTCACTCAAAACAATGTACCCCAACATATTGAATACATAAGTATGTAAGAGAATCCAGTTGGCTATCATTAAGCCAAACATTGAGAGATTTGCAAAAATAAAAAGAATGTCACTCTTCTCACTCAATGTTTTTGTTTTGGAAAATATAGTTACTTTGTATAAAAATATGTTACCTATATTAACATGTCATTGTTTTTTTCTTGTTACTTAAGAACAAAAAATAAATATTTTTAAAATTACTGTTTTAAATTAAAATATGGTAGATACCAATAAACATAAAGCATATAAACAAAAGTTCTTAAGGGTTACCAGTGATTTTTTTAGAATGTAAAAGGATCTTAAGATGAAAAATTTTGAAGATTTCTGTTCTATATCACACCATGGATTGGATAGTAAAATTATGACAACTATTGTCTAACTTATGTTCTCACTTAACGATAGCATCTGCATACAAATGTTTTGCATCTACACATATGGCAAAAATAGACTAAATTTCTAAAATTTTATAGTACACTTTAGTAAGAAATCTGTATGAAATAAAAATAATAATAATTAAGTACTATTATTGTTTCCCTTAGAAAATTCAAAAATGATAGATCAGAGGTTTAGTTCAAGGGCTAGAGTTGAAGTTTTATTATGATCCTATTAAATGGCACCCCAGATCACATGCAGAAAGTGTTTTATGAATAGTGGAATAGTCTATATTTTATTATGCACCACTCCATCTAAGACTTTGTGCATCAGCTATAGTGACCAAAACTATTCTCATTCTGCACATAGAATGCATCCATATGTTAGATTTGTCTTTAACCACTTTAGTAGTCCAAATATTAAAAACTACTAAAAGAATTCATTTTTCAGTATTTTTCAGAGTTGAAATAGATTCCATGACTGTTTTGCCAATCCTATGTAATAAAAGGCTAATATGCAAATCGACCAAACAGGTGGAACAACAAGTTGTTATGATGCACACTGACCACCAGAGGGCAGATGATCAACGCAGGAGCTGCCCCCTGGTAGTCAGTGCGCTCCCACAGTGGGAGTGCCACTCAGCCAGAAGCAGACTCACAGCTCTCCTGCCTCCACGGCAGCCCTAAGGATGTCTGACTGTCAGCTTAGGCCCACTCCCTGGGGGGACCAGGCCTAAGCTATCAGTCGGACATCCCCCGAGGGCTCCCAGACTGCAAGGGGGTGCAGGCCAGGCTGAGGGACCCCCCCCCCAAGTGCATGAATTTCATGCACCAGGCCTCTAGTGACTTATAAAATTGTTTATTTTTCTTATTGAGCCTAGGAGTGCCAGATGCCCTAAGAATTGAATGTGCAATGAAAATAATAATAAATAACTTTTTGTGTGTGTTCACATTGCACCAGACACCAGGTTTGGTGGTTTGCATGCCTTTTTGTGTAGTTAAAGGCCCATTAATACTATATTCAAAAGCTTAGCTTTGAAATCTAGTAACTTCTCTTAGCCTAAGTTTCTGTATTTGTTGATGGGACATGTACGAGAGGCAACTGAATGATGTTTCTCACATCGATATTTTTCACTCTCTCTCTCCCTTCCTCTCGCTCTAAAACAATTTATTTGAAGAAACATATCCTCAGGCGGGGATTTTTTAAAAAGGAAAATATCACAGGATAACTTTTACATGTTTCAGAAACAGACTGTTCAAAATGTGTTTTTTAGGGTACCTTTCTACCTCATGACATTTCAATGGAGCGCTATATCTATACCACAGGCTTAGCATACATTTAATCCTCATGAAACTACATATTCGGCATTACCAACCAATTTTACAGAAGAAAAATGCATTCATAGTAAAGTTCATTCAGTTATTAAGTGGTCACACTAAAATTGGAACCCAAGCCTGTCTGAATATTTTCCACTGAATTATATCACTTCAGCGTAAGAGTTAAAAGTGAACTAAGAAAGTGAAGCCCAAAGCCATTAATTTTATGTTTATTAGCATCTACATTAATATAAGATATAATGGCTTCTAATAGTCATAAATGATGTTAAAGTGAAATTATAGATTATCTATGTAATATAGTCACAGTACCTCTTCCCTATTAGCTAGGTAATTGAGGGTTAATGAGACAGTAAGATCTTCCCAACCAAGACTAATTCATGGAAACTAAAGTAGAGAAAAATGTAGAGAATATTTTTAGAAAATTAAGTTGATACTATTATTTAATTTCAAGCATTACTACCTCCAGTTCTGACACTTTGTACTGATACCTGAAGAAAAGCAAAGCCCTATTAAATACAACTCTTGTAATATTTATATGGATCTTAAGTATCATTGATATGTTGTGTGTGTGTTTAAATGTTTCTCTTAAAATGATTTCAAGGGCTTTATTTAAGCCTTGCAACTTAATGTGTGGCCCCAAGACCAGCAGCATCCATATCACCAAGAAGCTTGTCACTGGATAACCCAAACCACTGAATATGAACCTGCATTTTAGCAAGTTCACCTGGTGATTCATATGTACAGCTGAACATATGAATGAACAATGTTTAGGAAACATTGCTTTATTGTACTCTATACCTCCTTGGCAGCTTTTTTTCACTTTGAAGAATATTTTTAGAAAATTAAGTTGATACTATTATTTAATTTCAAGCATTACTACCTCCAGTTCTGACATTTTGTACTGATACCTAAAGAAAAGCAAAGCCCTACTAAATACAACTCTTGTAATATGTATATGGATCTTAAGTATCATTGACATGTTGTGTGTGTGTTTAGATGTTTCTCTTAAAATGATTTCAAGGGCTTTATTTAAAGCCTTGCAACTTAATGTGTGGCCCCAAGACCAGCAGCATCCATATCACCAAGAAGCTTGTCACTGGATAACCCAAACCACTGAATATGAACCTGCATTTTAGCAAGTTCACCTGGTGATTCATATGTACAGCTGAACATATGAATGAACAATGTTTAGGAAACATTGCTTTATTGTACTCTATACCTCCTTGGCAGCTTTTTTTCACTTTGAATGGTACAATAGACTACAGATAAAGCTGCAAAATAAAGAAACTTTTGGCATTTTTAAAATACTTTATTGATATTTTTAGAGATAAAGAGAGATGGGGGGAGAGAGAGAGAGAAAAACATTCATCAGCTGCTTCCTGCACACCCCGTACTGGGTATCGAGCCTACAACCCGGGCCTGTGCCCTGACCGGGAAACAAGCCTGTGACCTTTTGGTGCATGGACAATGTGCAACCAACTGAACCACACTGGCCACAGCGAGGATTTGTTTGTTTGTTGGCACAAAGTATAATTAATGTGTGTTTTATTTATTGAAATATAATTGACATAAAACATATTAGTTTCAGGAGTACAACATAATGATTCAATATTTGTTTATATTTCAAAATGATCACAACAAGTTTAATTAACGTGTCACCATACATACTTACAATTTTTTCTTGTGATTAGAACTTTCAGATATGCAATATGTAGTTATTATGCTGTACATTATATCCATAAGACTTGATGATTTTATAAGTGGAAATGTGTACCTTTTGACTGCCTTCACCAATTTTTGCCCACCTCCCACCTCCACCTCTGGCAGCCACCAATCCATTCTCTGTATCTATTTTCTTGGGTTTGTTTGCCTATTTGTTTTTAGATTCCACATATAAATGAGATTATATGGTATTGTCTTCCTCTGTCTGAGTATTTTTTCACTTAGTTGGTCTATGCCAAATGTGATACAACTGTATTTATATAGATCTGGAATTAAAATACCTTAGGTGATTTCTAACAAGATAGCCATCAGTAGTCAGTTGGAATGTTAAATTATTAATTAGAATCTTTTGAATTTCAGAAATCATTGAAGAATGTGTGTTTTGCACCTAATAGCTTTCCTCTGTATCTCAGAGATGTAAAATACTTTCAGGCTATAAATTATGAATTCAGTATATCTACGGTATAGGAAAAATGTTGTCTTTTAATGTCGGAAGTTCTTGCTTTGCACAGTAGTGGGAGACAATAAAAACAAGCATGCTGCAACCTGAAACTGTGCAAAACAGTCCATGAGGAAAACTATGATCATTCTCAAAAGTTCTTTCAAAACCTTTTTCAAAACATTAAACACTTGTGCGGTTGGTTATAAATGTATAGGGAAATGAAAAACTAGTAAAGCCAATATTTATTTAGTATACTGTCATTGTAAGCATCAGGAGCATCAAGAATTACGATGTTTTATTTATTTTGTAAAAAAAAACAACAACTATCAAGCCTGGCTAGTGTGGCTCAGGGGTTGAGCATCGACCTATGAACCAGGAAGTTCATTCCTGATCAGGGCACATGCCCGGGTTATGGGCTCCATCCCCAGTATGGGCCATGCAGGAGGCAGCCCATCAATGATTCTCTCTCATCATTGATGTTTCTATCTCTCTCCCTCTCCTTTCCTCTCTAAAATCAATAAAATATATATTTTTAATGAAAACAACACTATCAAGATTAATTTGAACAGTGCTTGCCTTCTTTTCATCATGTAAATTATAATTTGGAGTGAACGTTTTTTTCTATATGGCAGTGAATTGTCATAATCCTTTTTAAGCTTGGGTTAGCTTCCAAACTTTTATCCTTCGTGCTTGCAATGTTTAGAAACATCTCTGAGAGTTCCTTTAAGGTGAAGTTGATTCCCAGCGTCACTTCCTCTGGGACATCATCATTTTCATCACAACCACCTTCCTCATTTATGTCAACAGGTTTGCTTCCACTAAGTTCTACTGGCAGCATAACTAGTCTCTCCAATAGTGGCAGGCAAATTTCAGCAGTCAGCCATTTCTTCTACAACTCCATTTATGTTTGATTTGAATTCTGCCAAGTTATTTGCACAATGCGCTGAAAGTCTCTGCTATATTGCACCCATGTTACTTGCTGTTCCTTCCTGCCATGATGCTTGAATATCTTCAGTTGTATGCTTTATGTCATATTTCTTCCAAAACACAGCTAAACATAATGCTTGGTCTTCAACTGTGGCATCGATAGCCTAGTCAAAAGCCTGCATAAGATAATAGGCTTTCAAAGTTGAAATAATTCCTCTGTCCATTGCTTGGATTAATGTTGTTCTTGGTGATAAAAGCAAACTTTCACATTTTCATTTAAATACCCCAAAGAATTATGACGACCAAGAATACTATCCAATGGTAGTAGTGCTTTAAATGTTCAATTATTGTGCCTGCAGTGTCCCTGTATTGCTGACTGACAAGTAAGCAACACAACAATGTGATTTACAGTCTGTGTGTGAACTGAGTAACACTGTGCAGTGACTGATTACTGACAGACTTTGAAAGAAGAAACGTGACTAGCCACTGTTCAGACACACATCTGATATTTATACTGTGACTCTAGAATGAAGAGTTAGCAGTGAAGTTTATATTTTATGCAGTTACTCACAGTATATGAGGTAACTTAAATTTGAGTCATGTTGTTAAGGAGCTAATATTATTTCATGAAGCCATAATAACTGAAATGTGTGCCTATCAGAACTATAGAAAGTAAGGACTGTCTTACTGTGTGACTCAAGACTTAACTTCAAGACATGTTTTTATGAAAGAAAGAAAAAATAAGATACTTTAATTATATTTTAATTGTTTAATTCTTTGATATCTACCTGGAACATACATCAGAAAATTTTATTTTAAAAAAGTCCTGGTACTTTTATCACCACTTGCTGAGTACATGACAACAAGCCATTGATAGAAATGTCTTTTAACAAATTCTACCAAATATATTAAGTGCATTATGTGTAAGACACTGTGCTAGACTTTTTTTTAGAAACAAACTGTTATGGGTTTCCCAGTACATTGATCCCTGTGCCCACCAACACACACACACACACACACACACACACACACACACACACACCCCACACAGTCACACAGCCATGCACACCTGGCACCCAGCAACATGACCACCCCTGCATGTGAGGGTTTCAGAGGATTTAGAAACAAATTTATGAGGGTTCACTAATACAAAGAAAACATATATCCTGAGTATGTATTTTATGGCAGGTATTGGTGCTAGATTCTTTACTTACAATAGTTCATGAAATACTCAGAGCAACTAACATGAGGCAAGACATATTCATATCCTCATTGCAAATATAAAGAAAATAAGGATTAGAGAAAAGTTATAGAACTGTTCTGTGCAAAAGAAAAAATTTCACTTAAGCAGCACTTGCCGAAGAGATAATACTCAAAGCGGAATGCTGTTTCCTCATCTGGTTCTACCTGTTGAAGCGCTTAAGGACCATGGATGGTGAATTACTTTGGTCAGGTTCAGACTTGACCTGGCTGAACTCATTTCTTTCTTGACCCATGGAAAATGGGACTTGATTTGCCTTGAACACAGACTTGTGAAGGCATTTCACTCTCTACATAATGCACATTTTTAATCCTTAATTAGCGTAACCCACTGCTAGCTCCCCCTTTTGGCACTTAATTTCCCCCCTCAGAGCACTACTCAGTGAATTTCTTCCTGCTATGTCCCTTTGCCTGTCAGCTTTGATTTTTGAGCTGTGGTTTTTGTTTTATTTTTTGATACCCAAGATAATGCATCTAGCAATTGACAGAGCTCGAGTACAGATCCATTCTGACTGACTAAAAACCCATATGCTTATTTCTGTGAAACTAAATGAGGAGAGGAAATGGCAGTCAGACCAGCCAGTTCCAAGGTATAAAAAAGGAAGCTGATTCTACAATCTAGTCCAGACAACTCTAATTCAATCTCCTCTTTGCGAGGGCAAGATCTTCCCCCTTGGGGTTCCTTCCTATTACAGTAATAACAATGATATGAGTAGTGATGACAGTATAATAATATTAACAACAACATCACTGACAACTTAAATACAGCTAGTGCCTCCTCTGTGCCAGGCCCTCTTACTTTCCCGGCTGTCTCAAACCAGCCATCCGAATGTCTGGTTCCCTGGTGATAACTTGAAAGTGCATTCATACGAGTCCTTTCTGTAGATACGGGGTCAAGCTGGCTAATATGGAGTGCTAGTGGTTGTGACAAACTGGAGAACTGTGACCAGAGGCAGCAGCCATTACTCTATTTCCATGACTTGTTGTGGAAGACTACATGCTCACTATTGCCAGGTCTTCCTCTTCTTTTAAGAGATACCAAAAGTCACCCGGCCAATGTGACTCAGTGGTTGAGCGTCGACCTATGAACCAGGATGTCACAGTTCGATTCCTGGTCAGAGCACATGCCCAGGTTGAAGGTTCGGTCCCCAGTGTGGGGCGTACAGGAGGCAGTCAATCAATGATTCTCTCTCATCATTGATATTTCTCTCTCTCTCCCTCTCCTTTCCTCTCTAAGATCAATAAAAGTAAATAAATAAATAAATAAAGAGTTACCAAAAGTCTGGGTCATTAGGTAGAGTTTACCACTTAAAAAAAAAACCTGTGTAAACCAAACACATCTGCAGGTTGAAATAAGCTCTGTTTGCAGCCTCTGTTACAGAGGCACAGGCTAAGGGGCAAGGTCATGCAGGGGCCATGCTGCCTGCATTTAGGCTTCAGCTTTCCTACTGTGTGTGGCCTTAGGCAAGTTACTTCACCTCTGTAAGCCATCATTTCCTTATCTGTACAATAGAATTTAAAATAATAGGTAGAGAATTGTTACAAGCAAAAGATGAGTTATTTATATCTCTAAAATGCTTAGCAAAATACCTATCATTTAATCAATATTTTTTTGTTACCGTTTGGCCCCTTTATTCTCCCTTTCTTGGGCCCACCCTCTATGCCCTTCTACCTACCCATGCCAGTTATATATATTTATTCCAAGGACATACTTTATGAACATCTGACTATAAATGACACCTACGTTGTATTAAAAGCAAACAAACAAAACCATCTCTCATTTCCAATGGTTCCGTTAAATGACAAGTGAATTTAGAAAGGGGGAAAATAAACTATATTTATTTTACCAAATGGAACCACTTATTAAATGGTATTTAATCACTTGGCTAAACTGATAAAATAAATTATATAAATTATTCAGTCACTAGATAAATAACGTTCTTGCCGAATCTGAGCATGTGGCTTTTCCAAAAGTTTTTTGCCATCTAATGTTTTAAAATGTCTAACTAATGTATTTATCTTTTCAGTTTATCTTTATTAGAAGAATTTGACTGTAGCTGTAATGAACTGGAGTCACTACCTCCTACTGTTGGCTACCTTCATAGTCTTCGAACATTAGCAGTCGATGAGAATTTTCTTCCAGAATTACCCAGAGAAGTGAGGAATGAACTTGTTTCTATTAATTAACCTTTAATAATTCTGTTTTAGGATTAAATCTTAAGAAATATAAAGGCAGTTTAGATTCATGAGTTGAGTTTTGAATAGTCATAGGAATTGTCTATATATATGTCTATGTATTTGTTAATCATTCTCTTTTAAATGACAAATGATAAGTTCTTATAGAAAATGCATTTAAACATTGCTTGCAAAGAAAAGTAATAAAATATTGTAAATTAATTAATGCTAAGGAACAAAATTTTGAATAATTTATATATTTTGCTTTAAAAAGAGAAATAAATATTTTGAGATCATTATATTTCCATTCCTAAAGTGAAAGATTTTTCATGTAAATAATTTTTAAAAGTATCATGTTGTATAACAATATTATTTTAGTTTCAGGATACACCAAGAGGTTCTGTTAGTTTTTATCTCTAAACAGAAGTTTTATTTATTAATGTTAAGGAAAAAGCGTGATGTATGTTTTCAACATTTTTACAAAACACTTCCATGACAATGGAGCAATAATCTATATATCATTTTATTTATTTGCCAGTTTTTTTTCTTTATTGATTAAGGTATTACATATATCATTTAAAGCCCAAAATTATAAGTAAAAATAACAAAAAACCATTGTAATATGAAGTAAAACTAACTTTACCAAAGAATGTCAACAATTCTTCACATTTTGAATATGTATGATCTATTACAAACATAGATGTGTTACTATTCGCTTGGATGGGCAAAATCAATGTGACATAAAAACAATTAAGTGTTCTAATAATAAAATTATAAAGAAAATTATTCCTTCCTAATATGTAAAAGAATATGAGATGTACATTGCCTTCATATCTAAAGCAATATATAATGATACACATATTTCAAAGAGTGAGATTATAAAAATTAATATACACATTAAGAGGATCTTAAAAGTGATAAGGAAATGTGTAAATTAATCAAATTGTTTTATAAATTATAAAATTAATATAAACATTGTGATTCTTTACTTTTTGTTCTTGTTACCTATAGATTGGAAGCTGTAAGAATGTAACAGTTATGTCTCTACGCTCCAATAAACTGGAATTTCTTCCTGAAGAGATTGGACAGATGCAGAAACTAAGAGTCTTAAATTTGAGTGACAACAGGTATTTCTGCAACATATCGCAATCCCATATTAGTTACCTACTATAAGCAAATTATTGTTGCTTATTAATAATTTTGGAAACATATTCTATGTAAAATGTGTGTGAAGTATAGGAATGCAAGTGTCATGCAAATATGCAAATGTCCATTTAGAAAATGCAGGAGCTAAATTATTTTTAAAGAGATATTTCAAAGTTTAATTATTTGATTTTATTAAAACCATATATTATATTGTATTTTAAAATTATATAAAATTTATATACTGAAATCCTCCCATATGCAGAAAACATAATACTATGAAGACATGAAAAATAATTGAAATAAAAACCTACAAAATTTATTAATAAAATTATATGTATAGATACGTATGTATGCAGACATATATGTTTTCATGTATATTTTTATGTCTCCAGTAAATTAAATTGGCAATATGTATATAGTCAACAGCACCAAAATGCTGGTAAATATATTGCCAGGAAGCTAATCCTCACTAGTCAAAGGGTTTTACATTATGGTAAGGATACCCAAATGGTCATTTAGTCATGTTCAGAACAGGACAAAAAAGAAAGGACGTGACAAAGGTGTTATATTGGTTGATGGGTAAAAAGAAAAAGTAAAACTGCAGTTCATCTTTATTTTCACCACAATTGTCCATAAACAGGAAAGGATAAAAAAAAATGGCTGCCGAAACCGGTTTGGCTCAGTGGATAGAGCGTCGGCCTGCGGACTGAAAAGTCCCAGGTTCGATTCCGGTCAAGGGCATGTAACTGGGTTGCGGGCACATCCCCAGTGGGAGATGTGCAGGAGGCAATAAAAATAAAAAATATATATTTTTTAAATTAACTAAAGATAACTACTAAGAAGATAAGTGATTACGCAATAGAATGCTTGAACTCTTTGTTTTCAATAAGTTTCAATCAGACTAAAAATAATAGGAGAAATTGAGAGGCTTTGCAACAAAACTGTCAAGATTAGCTTTTATGAAGGATTGAAGAATGTTCAGATTCTGAAAGTTTACTAAGTGTGGAATTTCTCATTTGTTTGTTAGTTTAAGAAAAAAATAATAATGTAAATTTCAAAAACCATTCACTTAGCAGCTCAGTAATATTCCCATATAAGAGAATAAAACATTTTATCAAAAGATTTGGGGTTTTATTTTTAAAATCAAGATAACAAGGAAGCCTCATAGTTTGGTGCAACAAGAGTAAGTCATGTCAAACCAACCTTGTTTCCTGTTTTGACTGCATTACTAGACAGGAAAATGAGGGAAATGCATTTAATGTTGTACCTGATTTTCAACAAAACATTTTTCAAAAAATTTTAATTATATTCTTGTAAGATGAGAGATAGGTCATGGGGATATCATAAGAAGATGGAGTTCCAGTGAATTCCATTACAGTTCCCCAATAAAACCAAGCTCCATAATTGTCACCTGGAGGGAAGTTTTATGATGAGCTATGGAAGTCTCTCCTAAATATTAGTTTTGCTCAACTTTTATACATTAATAATCTGTGTGATGAAATAGAAAATATATTTATTAAATATTTTTAAAGGATCCATTAGTTGGAAGAACTAGTAATGGAGCTATTTATTCAATAAATATAGCATACTTGAGTTCCTACCATGGAACAGACACATTGTTGAATGCTAGTGCAAAAGATATGAATAAAATACTGGGAATTTCATAACATCAGGAGTTTAAATACTTATCAGCCAGAAATGTAAGCTTAATTTATCTCCTAATACAGTGACTAAAACATAGTATGAGCCAAATTAATATTTTTAAATTAATGAATTACTCAACAAACCTTAACCTGAGATTAAAATTAATATTTAGCCAAAGCTGAGGACAAAGTTGAACATTGTCATTGGGAAATTAAACTGTTTAGATAACAGATTAAATATGAAATGTTATCCAAAAGTCACAATTATTCCAGTTCAATATTTAAAATATGATAAGATTTTTTTTAAATCTAACCTAATAAAAGAGAAACATGCAAATTGACTGTACCTCTGCTACACCCAGAAGCCACGCCAACCAGCCAATCAGGAGCAAGTATGCAAATAAACCCCCAACCAAGATGGCAGTGGCCACGGAGCTGGAGAGAACAAGAGGCTTGGGTTGTCCCTGGCGATGGAGGAAGCCAAGCTTCCCACCTGCCCTGGCCGGCTGTGGGCTCCGCTCCAGGCTACAAAGTTTCAATTATAGAAGATAAATAAATCCCAGATACCTGCTCCCAGCCCGTGGCTGTGGCCAGCCTGAAACGGCCATCAGCCCCTCACCCAGGCTGGCCAGGCACCCCAGTAGGAACCCCCACCCTGAAGGGGCTGTGGCCAGCCTAAAAATGGACCTCAGCCCCTCGCTCAGGCTGGCCAGGCACCCCAGTGGGGGCCCCCA
>NW_005363836.1:414300-456048 GCF_000412655.1 Myotis brandtii
AGCGGGCCTAAGCCAGCAAGTGGACATCCCCCGAGGGGTCCCAGACTGCGAGAGGGCACAGGCCGGCTGAGGGACCCCCACCCCCTCCCGAGTGCACAAATTTTTGTGCACCGGGCCTCTAGTATATTATAAAATAGATTTGTAAGACAGCTTCTGTGGTACTAAATAAAGGCTCACTTTCTACAACTGAAAGAGCAAGGAAAAATGAAGGTAACATCCTTCACTAACATTCTTCATCCTCCACATTTATGACTGGATTGATGATAATTTATCATGGATGGTATATATTATTCTGGAAAGTTTTCCCCTCATGTAATATTCTACTTTTAATTCATTGACACATGATGCAAAAAATTCTCCCCATAAGACCTTACTTGATAGTTTCTGTCTTACATGAAATTAAATAACTAAAAATTGGAAACAGCTTTTATGAGTAATTTGGGTTAATGTTATAAATGCTAGTATAACAAGTCTATAAAAAGAGAATTATGAGATAAATTAATATATTTTATTCTTTATATTATTATTTATGTTTTATAAATATTAATAATCTCAGAAAGGTTATTATATTCTTCCTAAAGTCATTTAGCTAATACACACTCTTTTGGTATTTGTATTGGCTCTCAATAGCTTTGCATATTTACTAAATTATATGAAAGTGTTTAACTGCTTCCACATACAAAAATTGTGGGAACTAATTTTTGTATGTGGAAGCAGTTACAATAACATTTTCCCTTTCCATTATCAAAATATATTTATTTATCAATTGGCTAATAGAATTTCAGCATATTAAAGATGTAAGGAAATTTTCATTATAAGTTATATCTAAAATGTTTATCTGTATTCAAAAGTGAACATGAAGAAAATAACAAATCCATTGGCATGCTTTGTTTGTATTACTTTGCTGCCTAGCTGTCATGATAATCACTATTTATTGATTATGCACAATGTAAAGAATGTCAGATAGTGTTTTGAACTAGACATTTGGCTATTTGGCCTTCCAAATGCTGGAGCCAAAGCTAAACAAATAATTTTTATTGAATACCAAGGCTGATGCCAAACTCCATCTATCTCAAAATGACATTTTTAAAGATTCACACAATGTATGAACGCTGAAGGAACCTAAGGACATACTTTCAGGAGTCAAAATAATGTTGGGAGCTGTAAATTCTTTTAATAGTAAGAAAGACATGTCCCCTTGCCCTCATGGAGCCTACATTTTTGTGAGGATATCTAATAGTTTGGGTTGTTTTTATCACAAAAATAAATACATAATTATAAACTGTGATATGTTTAAGGAAGGAAAATATGAGGTGCTTTGTGACTAGATTGGGAAAAATAATTTAAATGAGTAGTCAAGAAAAAGCCTCTTGTCCAGCTGGTGTGGCTCAGTGGTTGAGCATCAACCGATTAACCAGGAGGCCATGGTTCAATTCCAGGTCAGGGCACATGCCTGGGTTGTGGACTCAGTTCCCAGTGGGCTCAATACAGGAGGCAGCCCATCAATGATTCTCTGTCATCATTGATGTTTCTATCTCTCTCTCCCTCTCCCTTCCTCTCTGAAATCAATAAAAAAAAATATTATTTTAAAAAGAAAAGGCCTCTTTAAGAAAATGGCATTTAAACTAAGAGCTAAAGGAAATGTGGGATTTAGTCAAGTGACTTATGGGAGAAAGAATATGCTAGAGAAAGAGATAAGCTTGGCTTACCTTCATAGCTGGCTGAGAGAATGCCAGTGGTGCTGATGGGACTAAGTCAGGAAAAGAGTAGCAGAAGCTTATGGGGAGACTTGGGGCCAGATCTTGTAAGATCTTAAAGACATGGTTGAAATTTTGGATTTTATCCTAGCTACAAGAGAAAGCATTTATAGGGTGTAAAAAGGAGGTTTTTACTTTTTAAAGATTGCTTAGGCCACTCAATGGAGAAAGAATTAGGAGAAGAAGAATTAAATCAATGTTACAGTATTTTAAACAATTCTTTATCAAAATGAACTATATCCATCTGTACCCATGCTATTAAAATTTTCTTGTTTTTTGCAGGTTGAAGAATTTACCATTCTCATTTACCAAACTTAAGGAGCTTGCAGCTTTGTGGCTTTCTGACAATCAGGTAAGAACTTTTATTACCTGATTTATTTTGTTTATTAAAATGAACTATAATTGAAACTTTGAATTGCTAACTTTTTTTAACAATAGATACCTCTGACAATTAGTATAAAATATAGATTCTTTATCCTCTGGAGGAGAGATTTTTGTAAAGGTAGCAATTCAGATATGTATTTCATTGCTGCACACAAAATAGAACTATAATTCCCAACCTCTTTTAATGCTTCAATTTAGTATCTATTTCATTCTCAGAGATATAATATACAAAATGATCATTTTTATAGCTTTTTAGCTGTAGATGGCACATATATGTCCTTAGAGGACATACTTTAATTATACCTTTGAAGGTAAAGAATAAGAAATTATTACCACAATCCCCACAAGAGGGAATTATTATCCTCTATGTTCCTTTTTTCTCATATTTTTAATTATAATCAACTTATTTCTAGAACTTCAAGAAATTTGTAGGTATCTTTTGCCATTATTATCAGTATTTTCTATAAAATTGCTTTGATATTATTTCCTTTCTCATGAAGTTAGATTATAATTGGTAATAATTTTATTAACTGGAAAGTAATAAGAAACAGTTGAAGACATCTGATTTGTCACCAGAAAAATTGATGATAGACAATTTTGACATTGTTTATTAGTCCTCTTTTACTCTTTTCTTATAATCCTAAAATTTTGAAACACTTATCCCAAAATACAAATAGCCAAGTGGAAAAAAAAATCATGTTGAATTTAGTTTGTCATCATTTCCTGAGCATGAAAACAGCATTGTTCAGATTTCTAGGTATTGGGCTACTTTTGTGAAAAATTAAAATAAACCTTTACAAAGTGTAGAATGTAAGTGTAAGAATAATGTTTGTGCTTCTATAGTTATTTCAGCACTTGCTTCCATCTACTGACTAAAAAATTAGATTATCATTCAAATTCAAATCTTATCAATGAACTACAGATCTTTCAAGGCATCAGTATATCATTATAAATAAAGCATTTCTGGAATCAATGTGAATTATGGTAATGGAACAGTCTATTCAGTCTTGCCTTGTGAAAAAAAAAATCCCCTAATATCATGATTTATTATTCTTGTAGAGAATAAACAGAACAGTGACTGCATCATTTAATTTTTTTTAGAACAGTGATTTAATGTGTTTCTGACTCAGTTTCATGAGACAAGTTGATATCCCAAATCCCTTTGAGCTTCATTCCTATTAATAAATGTCATGAAATAAGCTAATTTTTAAAACATTAGATAAAATTATAATTTCCAGTATATTTTCATATATATCTATCCTAATAGATCAGTGGTTCTCAACCTGTGGGTTGCGACCCCTTTGGGGGTCAAACGACCCTTTCACAGGGGTCGCCTAAGACCATTGGAAAACACATATATAATTACATATTGTTTTTGTGATTAATTACTATGCTTTAATTATGTTCAATTTGTAACAATGAAAATACATCCTGCATATCAGATATTTACATTACGATTCATAACAGTAGCAAAATTACAGTTATGAAGTAGCAATGAAAATAATTTTATGGTTGGAGGTCACCACAACATGAGGAACTGTATTAAAGGGTCGCAGCATTAGGAAGGTTGAGAACCACTGTAATAGATAAAGAGCCAGGGTCTGTAACGTCCAAAATGACTGAACAGACAACCAAATGCCAGGCTGCGTGCGTAGCAGGTTCGGGTGGGTGGGTACTGGTGAGCGGGCTGAACTGCTGACCTCTTGGTCCCTCCTGGGTCGCGGGCGCCACAGCAACCCAGCACTGACTGCCACCGCCAAGGCGGGTATGATGCGATTGTTCGAGGGGCCCCGCCATCGCCCCATGATCGCCCCGCAGAGGGAGGCCCAGGCCACCGGCCGGGGGGCTCCATGATCACCCTGAAGAGGGAGGCCCAGGCTACCCAGCCAGCAGCGGTGGGCAGGGCCTCCCTCTGCAGGGCAATCAATCGTGGGACTACCGGACTGTGAGAGGGCGCAGACTGGGCTAAAGGGCCCCCCCCCCCCCCGCCGAGTGCACAAATTTCATGCACCGGGCCTCTAGTATATATATAAAATCTAAGTGACCGGCAGGAAGGTATGATGCACACTGACCACCAGGGGGTAGATGCTCAACACAGGAGCTGCTGAGAGACAGCAACTTTGCAGAGTACCCTCTTGCACTCCAGGACCCCTCGGGGGATGTCAGACTGCCGGTTTCAGCCCAATCCCCACAGGCCAGGCCGAGGAACCCCACCTGCCAAAGGGACCCTACTCACTCCGCAGACGCCCTTCCAGCCCCAGCGCCACCCCAGGTGTGGCCAGCCAGGGAGGGACCACAGGAGGTTGACTCCAGGGCATATTCAGCCCGTCTAGCCCAGTCCCACTCCGCTGGCCACCTTCTTATTAATTTCCTTTCAATGTACATGAATGCGTGCACTGGGCCTCTAGTAATATATAATATCAGAGTTCTAAAAACCCCTTTATAATAGTATTTTTGAACTCAAATTAATTAATAAAGAATGATACATAGCCATCCATAGGTCAATATATTAAGACCCTGTCTTTGGTTACAAAATAGCTCTCAAATATAAATGCTTATGCTTTAACCTAATTAATTTCATTGATTATCTTGCATAGCATGAATTTGATAGCAAATTCCATTTGGTGCTTTTTGGACAACAGCTTTTGAAAATGAATGGATATATAGAGCCATACCAAAAGCTTACTTAGTTTAAACAATTTAATACATTTTTGGTCTCTTCAGGATTGAAACTGACATTGCTCAGTGAGGATGGATAATTTTGTAAAAGAGTATACTAGAGAAAAAGAACATTTCGTTATGAATACCTTAGAACTTGAAAATATTCCCAGCAACAGTCTTAGTTTATGTTATAATTTCTAGTTTCATTACTTTTTCCTTGCTTTTCTTTTAATTTTTCATTTAGCTTGGTGAGTCCAGACTATTGATCATTATCATACATAAAATAAATATTCTGCATATTTGCTAGCTTTTGATCTAATTTATGTTTTTTTACTTCCAGTCCAAAGCCCTTATCCCTTTACAAACTGAAGCCCATCCAGAAACAAAGCAAAGAGTATTGACTAACTACATGTTTCCCCAGCAACCTCGTGGTGATGAAGGTAAATTGTCAGTAGAAATGTCTCCCAAACTTATATAATAATGGACCAAAGAGAATCATTTTCTTCTGATCTTTGGCCAGGAATACTAACATGTGGGCAAGGCTATAAAGATAATTACATGACTTACATCAATTATTTAGAGGTTAGCTATTAAGTATGAATCTTGTCTTCACACTATAATATTTTAAGTAAGATTCCAAAAACATAACTCTCTCTCTTTGTCATAAGAAAATTGACTTTTAGGATCAACTTCTCTTGATGGATTACAAGGCCCAGGATTAGTTGACCAAATGTGGTACCCAGCTCATTGAAATGAGCGAAGAAGAGTCAAATCTTACGGAAGATTCAGAAAGCTGGTTTAATTACTGCGTTCACTAATTTCATGAACAAAATTTAAACATTTAATCCAATGATCCCAGGCCCCAAATTATTTCATGTTAAGAGTCAACCACAAAAAGATGACCTGCAAATGATGACTGTTCTTTCTTTTTCAAGTTGAGTTTCCCCTAAACAACATCAGCAATTATGATAGGAGTACTTTTTGAAAAACCTAAACCTTTTCCAATAATTAAATCTTCTATCCTATGGCCACATTATTCATACAGTGTTTACTAGTAAAACAGTATTGCCCTTTACAATTTGGAACTCAGCATAGGCCACTTAGCCCAAGACAGCATAGGCTTTCCTGCACATTTTCTAGTCTTATGTCACTGTCATTCTTAAACGAGTAAATCCACTTTAATCCACCAGTCAGTTAAATTCACTCAATCCACTTTAATGAGACTAACTTTTAAAATAAATTATTGGTATATGTATTTCTCATTATCAGGGATAATTATAAGAAATATCTTTAGTCTTTGATATATGAACATAAATGAATCATTTTGGAATATTTTAGGATATTTTTATTCATATTTGACTTACAGAAGTAGGATAAGGAAAGAGTCACTTTAATATGCATTTTTCAGACTTTAATAAAATTGATCTTTTGAATTTAGGAAAGAAAAGCCACCGTGTTTATAGATGGTATAAGAAAAGACTTTTATAAGAATTATGTTTTATTCATCTACCTTTACTTATATTTACATTTTAATATCCCTACGTTATCAAAATATTTCTCTTAAAAAGATGTAAAGAAAAGTGAAACTGCCTTATATGCACTGGTTATTTCTGAGATCCAGTCCCACAGATTAAATTTCTAATTTGTTACGGGGAGTGAGGAGGGTCTACTTAGGTAAGGTGAGGTTAAGGAATTAGCCTTGTTTTGCTTTAGTTTCCTTTGGAAAGAAGAGTTAGTATTAGAACAATTTTCTTGAACTTTAAGCAACTCACCCTCTGGTTTTTCAGGCAGAAGTGTATTAAGTGAATTTTCAGAACCTTGCAACAAAAAACAAGATATTATCATTAGCCAGCAATTTGATGTAAAGATTTATAAGCCATTTATTTTCCCTTAAGTTGAGACACATTTAGACCTTCATGTTAAAGACTAAATTTTTCACGTTTGTTACCCTAAAAATAAACTCCCTTCCATTACCCCGACTCCACCTTACCCCCAAAACACACAATGGTGCAATCTTAGACACTTTACAAAACCATTGTTATCTAGTAAATACCTTTTATAAAATCCAGACACAGTTTAGTAGTTACAAATATGGGCTTTGTAATCACACAGACATGGAACAGGATCCTGTATACACCACAGGGAAACGGCATGACTTTGAGCAAGTCTTAAAACTCAGATATAGTTTTCTCATTAGTAAATTGAGGGTGATGTTAGTATTACCATTGTGCTGTTGTGAAGATTAAAAAGATAAGCCTGGCCCAAGTGGTGCAGTTGTTTGAGCCTCTCCTGTACACTGAAAGGTTGTTGGTTCGATTCCAGGTCTGGGCACATACCTGGGATACTGAAGGCAACCAATTAATGCCTTTCTCTCTCTCTCTCTCTCTCTCTCTCTCTCGCTCTCTCCCTCCCTCTCTCTAAACCAGTGATGGCGAACCTCTGACACGCGTGTCACAGGTGACACGCGAACTCATTTTTTTGGTTGATTTTTCTTTGTTAAATGGCATTTAAATATATAAAATAAATATCAAAAATATAAGTCTTTGTTTTACTATGGTTGCAAATATCAAAAAATTTCTATATGTGACACGGCACCAGAGTTAAGTTAGGGTTTTTCAAAATGCTGACATGCCGAGCTCAAAGGTTCGCCATCACTGCTCTAAGCAGTCCTCAGGCGAGGATTAAAGATTAAAACAGATAATATTTAAAAATGTTTAGTCCAATTATTATTTCTGTCCTATGAAGAGCTCATTCTCTACACTGGAAACTTCCCAACCTCAATATATAATTAAAGTATACTTAGGAAACCTGAATTGTGTTAAGATATTAAAAGACCATCCTAGCTGGTTTGGTTCAGTGGATAGAGCATAAGCCTGTGGACTGAAGGGTCCCAGGTTCGATTCTGGTCAAGAGCACATGCCCAGGTTACGAACTTGATCCCCAGCAGGGGGTGCGCAGGAGGCAGCTGATCAATGGTTCTCTCTCATCATTGATGTTTCTATCTCTCTCTCTCCCTCTCCCTTCCTCTCTGAAATCAATAATATATATATTTTTAATATATATTTTAAAGACCATGTAACAAATAACAAGGGAATTTTATTCCCACTTTCCTCCTCCTTTCCTTTTTTTTCCTTTCTCTCTTTATATCCCTTTTTTCTTTGTTTTTTCCCCTTTTAAAAAATTTTTGTATTTGTTTGTAGTACCTATCACCATTGTTTGCATAGTGTACTAAGCTCTATTAAAAATACTTTATGTAAAAGTAAGCAACAATCTTTTGGAATTTAACTGTAGATTTCCAGTCAGACAGTGACAGCTTTAACCCGACACTGTGGGAAGAGCAGAGACAGCAACGCATGACTGTTGCCTTTGAATTTGAAGACAAAAAGGAAGATGACGATAATGCTGGGAAAGTTAAGGTGAACCTTTTAATTGTTGTTTCTTACTTTTGCTTGTTCAATGTTCTTATTCAAATAGATTTTGAAACAAATGGAGTGACCCCTGCTAGATGGTCAGATACATCTTTAAGTCTCAGGGTGGTACCTTCCGTTATAGCAGAATGGTAATTCTGAAAGCACTGTTTTGCTTGAGAATGAGACGAATGTCCCAATTCATCTTACAGAATAGCATGAAAGAGATGCAAGGTGAGAAAAAGCCAGGAAAAAAAATCTGGATGATGGGCTTTTCCTGAGCATCTTATATATCCTTTGATACACTGAAATGTGTGTTTTTTCATCACTGAACAAAACATCATGCAGACTGTTGAAACCAAATTACACATTTATTGAAGAGCCGATGGATGAATATAGTACATTGGTATTAAAATCTCTGAAAGATTCTATGTTCCTGGGATATTTTGAGAAGAATTGATGAGTTTTCTTAAGTATGAGGACAAATTTTAAAGGAGGTGAGGGCTAATAACAGGTGATGTTCCTTAGAGAAAATAACTTCATTTTTTTTTTAACTCTAAAGCATATTTTTTAAAATCTTTTATTGGAACCAATCTAAGTCAAGTAATGAGGTTGAATTTTAAAATCTATATTTTTCATTAACTTTAAAAAGATCAGAATTGATATAGATTTTATCAATATCAGATCTTTATATTATCATTGTAGCAACATCTTGAATCTCTCATTATTTTTATGGCATTCTTTGTACACTTTTTTTATCATGGGTACTAATTTCCTAGGTAATTGTATAGTTATTCTATTAGTAGTTCTAGATTGTATAATGTGTTCTTTTCTGTCCTCTCCACATTTTATAAACTTTTTTTTAAACCAACACACTTTGGAACCTTATTAGAATTAGACAGTAAGGTAATTGACAGAGCATATCTATATGGATTTCCAAATCAAAATGATAATTCTGTTAAAAATCTGAGTTAAAAAATGTTTCTGGGTTGTTAATTAGTGCTATCTAAGAACCAGAGACATTTTTTATTGTGAATTCCTAGAAAAAAATAATACCAAACTAAAAACAAACAAAAACCTTTAGGATCTTATACATTAGATCCAGAACCAGTGGGTGATGCATTCTATACTGGACCTTTGATTCATTGTTTTACTCCACCGATGTAAAAAACTATGCACTTCTTCCTAAAAATCTATATTCAAAGGATCCAAGAGGAAAAGAGTATATTTAATATACTCTGGCATATGTGACAATGAAAACATAAAATATAGTCAATGCAAACAATTATTTAGAAGTCCTGTTTGTGTGTTATGTACTCAGGTCTGTTTATAATCAGAGTACATTCATTATATTTTAGAGTGCATTTTTCTCTGTGTTCATTTATATTTGTTTTATTTATATTTTGGTAAAACCATATGTGTTTCCTAAATCTCATTCTACTTTACTTCGACTAATTTGGATATTTCCAATGCCATTGGCTATTAGACAAATTAGAACACAAACAAACTTCTAAATAAATCATCATAGAAAATATGATGCATGGAATATGCTGAAATCTTAAACGAAATCACACTTTTCTGGTTCATTACATGTACATTCAACTTAACACAATTTTACCTTTAATTTACATAAAATTTAAAAAGGAACCAGTGACCTATGCCACCAACTTCCAAATGGACTAGAATATAATGCCTTACTGATAGTGTGTACAGTGCAATATGAATGCTGCATTGTGTGAAGAAATTGCAACGCTTTAGCTTCATATGATATTGGTACCATTTTATTACAGGAATTAAAACTAATTTTTCTGATGGTTATTTTAAATGCATTACCCAGAATGAAAAAAAATCAAGAGTAGAAAAATGATAAAGTGAAAGTATTGCTACAGTGCTCCTCTTTCTCCCAGAAAATGGAGATTCCTTCTCCCACAGGATCACCCCTGCCAAGCCCCCTGGGAAAGGGGCCAGCGTGGGATTACTCTCCAACCTGCCAGGCTGTCTGGCGATTGCTGCACACCATGGGCCAGGTGTGATCAGCAGATCCAAGATATGCCCGTCCCCCAGAATGACCCACAGCTGGCATGGGGTTGTATAAGTGGCCTCCAGCAGGAAAGGAGCATGTGCACTCCATTGCCAGTTGCAGCACAATCCACCACTCTTCCCTCTCTAAGTGGCAGACAGGTAGGCCTAGGTGTTTGGGGTAGGAGAATCCCCCATGTAGAGGCAACCTTGGAACAGTGGTTTAAGGGGTATGTTCTGCATGATTTGGGGTAAGAAATGTTGATCATAGAAACGTACCAACTGCCAATGTTTGATCCCCATTTAATTTTTGTTCATTGACATTGGCAATGGGGCGGGGAGACCTGAGTCAGAGGGGAGGGAACATAATATGAAGTGCCTAATGGGGGGATAGCTGGCATGGTTTTTGAGGTGGGTGCTTCATTTTTTATGTTTTTATTTTTAAAGATTCCTTTTTATTTAAAGTGTGGGAATACCAATAGTCAAGCAGAATGTTGATGACGCTATTGAGAAAAATCTAAATTGTCCTCACACATGCATACATTTTTTTAAAATATTAATTCTGGGGGAGATTAAATAACTAAACTTGATTCTTAAAATAGATTGAGAATAAATTGAGATTTGCTGAGAGTGAACTTTAAGCACAAAGATGGTGTCTGTTGAAAAGCATCAATTTACCTTTAATTTGAAGGCACAGATGACGAGAATTCCTGTAAGAGAAGACTGTTTTGGGAGTTGTGGCAAATAGGGTTTCTTTATCTCTGTGGGTTGGGTTCAAGAGTTTAATGGGCGGGGGGCGGTGGGGGGGAGTCTTGATGGGATGTGAAAGAACACTGCATTTTTTGTAAACTTCACCATCCACATGTAATGGACTAGATTCTTATTGTCTTATATTTTTTCTGAAATATAAGGCAAGCTGAGAATGCATTTTCCTAACTAAAACTGCTATATGTTTTCTTTGTGTGTAAAATGTTCTAATTAATTCCTAGAATACGATATTTAACAATAATCAAAGCATTAACTATTATTTCTCTTACTGGAATTTACAACCAAATCAAAATAGAATTTAATCATTATATAAGAAAAGCACAGTTCTGTGTGAATTCAAGTATCACGTCTAAATGCCCTAGCTATTAACACTAATTCTTTCTTCATTGCTACATTTTGGGGAAGTCTCCAACATCTTGCAGCTGCTATTTGCATTTACTGCACTTTATTTAGATCTAAGATATATAGAATTTTATGAAAAGCTTCTATTTTCCAAAATTAAAATAAAGTAGCATTTCAGTAAAAATTTTGCATTTTAGTAAAATGTATATGTAAAATGAGCAAATACTTTATGGTGAGTGATATACACAACATTTTGGTAAGAGCATAATTGACAGATTTTTCCCACCTATGTGTATAATAAGTGAATTTACATATATATTCATCCCATATTAGAATAAAGGAATATTCCTAGCCTATATATTTAGAAATATAAAGAAACTGCTTTTGTATTTGGGCATTGCTGACCTATTAATATAATTGTGTTTATGATCATGTTTGTTCATTTCTAAAGTACAGCACACATGAGTTGAAGAGTAGAAAGGAAAAACAATCTGGGACATGGTATAAAATATGCTTTCACAGAGCTTACAAATATAACAAAATTATAAAATTATAGTTTAATTTAAAAATAAATTATAAACTACTATGTTAGCTTCATGTTGTAAAAAATTGAAATTATGTTATTTAATCAATAAAATTAACATTTTAGACTTATAGTATTTCTTCCACAAGAGAGTACAAATATGTGCTACACCTGTACCAGAGAATAGCTCTGAGTCAAGTAATATTTGTGTAGCATAAACTTTTGACTGAAAGACCTGAGTTTGAATTTGGGCTTTGATACCTACTAGCAATGTGATTTTGGGCAAGTAACTTACACTGTCTGAGCCCTGGGTTGTTGTTTTTTTCCATTAAATAGGAACAGGTGCTATAATGACTTGTGAAAATTAAATGATATGTAATTATAATTTATCATAATTATTAATTAATAATTTATTATTTATATTTAAAATTGTGGTAAATAATGAAATGTGTTTTATATAAATAGCTAATAATAAGTTAAATATCCTTATAAAACATTTTGCCTGGTGCCTGACACATGGCAAATACTAAATAAATGATAGTGTTGCTGCATGCAATCTGAAAAAAGATCACTCAGACAGTATGGTATTGCAGTTAGACATATATAGTAGAATCTATATTACCGAAGGAATCCAGATTTTAAAAATACATAAATAGAATATATTAGAAACAGTATCTAACCTCTGCATAGAATCTATAAATTTTCAAAGGACTATCACATTTATTATCTCATTTTAGCTCCAGATTAGCCTAAGCGTGTGGGAGAGACATTATCACTCTCATCTATATATATAAAAGCCTAATATGCAAAATGTCCCCTCTGGAGTTCAACCTACCGGGAGTTTAATTGCTCACTATGATGTGTGCTGACCACCAGGGGGCAGCGCGGAACAAAGGAAGGCCCCAGCCAGCAGCCACTAGGGACCCTAACCGTGCACGAATTTCGTGCACTGGGCCTCTAGTATTATATAAGTAGAAATTGATAGCTGATCGGGGTAAATCTGGCTTAAATTTAGGTTCGGCTGGTAGACTAATAAATGGAAAGCAAGGAGCTTATTGTATAGGTAGAACAAATCTAAGTTTTATGAGACCTGAAGTTTCCACAGTTTTAAGAGGGGCCTCTTTAAGGAAAAGAATATAAAATAACTGTGTAATACATAAGCAGGGCCTCTCACAAGCCTTTGGAAGCAACCCATGCAAGTGACAGGCCCTAAAGCACAAGCTTCATTAACTTCATGGTAAATCCACTTCTGTTTCTAGATTTAAAAATATTTATAGAGATGAAATACTCAAACATATTCTGGTGATGTGACCAAAATATTGCATTAATTTGCTTATAAAATAAACAGAAAATATTCGTACTATAGCCATTTGTAAATAGCCATATAATTGTGTCAGATGGGACATAGCATCTACAAAAATATATTACATTATTCAGTGAAGTATTTAATTCAATTAAAGAAGAATGCTTCACATTTTTGCCTTTGATTTAATTAGAAGCAATTTCAGCATTGAAGATATTTTAAGGAACATAGAATTTTAACTTAGTGCCCTACTTGAGAATTATTTCTCATTCATATGTTGCTAATTATTAAAAATTAAAAGATGTTTTAATTGGCATTATAGTTGTACCATTCTATAGTTTACAGTTTTAAATGTAGTATTTGCTTTTTAGTCCTTTGATATCAAATGCTTTTAAACAAGTTCAACAATAAAATTTTAAACTTAGATTTAATTAGTGATTAACATTTCTACTACAATTTAAACAGCAGATCCAAGATGCATGCATCCCAATAGACTTTGTCTAGCATTGATATCATTCTTTTTATGTTTATTTAAGAATGCATTATAAATTAAGTGCCCTGAAATATATTTATATTACACTCTAACAACTTACACTTTTTCTGTAAAGTCGAACTTTTTCTTGAGCTATATTTTTATAACTTTATTTCTATATATTATTAATGTCATCCTTATTTATTTGGGAGTATAAGAGATTAAATTACATTTAAACAATACATACACTAGCAAAATTAATTATCTGTTTTTTCATCAGCTTTCCAAAGTAATTGGGAAAATAATTTTGTATTTTTTACTGAAAGGGATGTTAGAAATCATCCAATGCCAATATTTGAGAAGGAAAATGAGCCACAAGAAAGACAAAACACTAGAATAACAAAGTTGGTGGATTTGCTAAAACTGCAGATGAGCAAAAGTGTTTGATTTCATATTCATAATCCTCAGATCTATACCACTATCATGGTTTCTTACATCCCATGAATTACATGGGTGTGTGGGGGTGTATATACCTGTGCCCTTCCCTCTTTCTTTTTCTCTCTCTCATTCCCACTCTTCCTCCTTCAGCTTCTCTTCCCCTTGCTCCTCCTCAACCCCCACACACTTTCACAGACACATACTCGCCACAATCACATAAACCATTCCATTTTGTAAAGTTGGTTCTACTCAGATACAAAAAGGCATAATTTTTGGAACAAGCCTGGCCAAGTAAAGCTGCCCCTTATTTTCCCCCCTGCTCCCTTTTAATCAGCATGAACAGTTTATATCTATTCCATGTAAGTACTCTGATGTTTCAATATTCTATATGAAATATCTTACATTTTCTCTAAGTTAAATGGGAAAAATAATCATTAATATATGTTTCTAAAGTCAGATTGATACACCAAAAAGGAGTTCAAGTATAGAAATAATATCTGAATAAACATAAGCCAAATTTGACGTTTGCCTAGAATGTCTTAGAAAATGTTCACAATTTTTTTATTTCTTTTTAGTGTAAGAGAAATAAAAGACATTATCTACAAAGCATGTTACTTTATTAGGGTAAAAATTAAATTTAAAGCCACCCTGAAATGTTTTCTTAAATGTTAAAAAGAATTAGCTACCCTACCTTTTGATGTAACATACCAATTAACAGAAAGCTGAAGCATATTTGAGTAGCAGATATTGCCCCCTCCTGAGTTTTTAAATAAGTGATAACTCATCCTACTTATAAATCTTTTGGGGTCTCCTTCATGACCTGCATTGATATTTTTAATATCAAAATAATTACTTATAAATAATTTATGTAGGGAAAAGGACAGCCTCTCAAGAAAATATAAAAGCAAATGAGAGTCACAATTACATTTTTCAGAGATTAACTGTCACTTAAGTGTTGGATGTACTGCTATTTCAACCATTATAGGGTAGGTCTAAACATAGGATATAACCCAAAAATTGTATTTATTCTAGAAGGGTGGGCAGGGGTGAGAAAAAATCCCACAAGCAGAATAAGAGAAGAACTCTAAGTGTTCTCTACAGAACAGTTTCTCAGCCAGCTCAGCACTCACTATACTGCATTTGGTTCTACTACTACACATAAAGTGGAGTAGTTTTGTGAACATGCTTGCCGAAGGTATTTTGATATTAAATTTCTTTTTATAAACTTCTAGGTTGAAATAAACCTAAAACGATATCCAACTCCTTACCCAGAGGATTTAAAGAATATGGTAAAATCTGTTCAAAATCTGGTGGGTAAGCCAAGCCATGGAGTGCGTATTGAGAATTCAAATCCAACTGCTAACACGGAGCAAACTGTGAAAGAAAAATATGAACACAAGTGGCCTGTAGCCCCAAAGGAGATTACAATGGAGGTATTTCAAGGTTATTGGTAATTGCCAGTGTGGTTTGGATTTTTCGGAATTACTAAGTCATACGTGTGGTTTTTTTTAACTGAATAGATCTTCCTTTAAAAGTACATTTTGTTTCCCAAAATATAAATGGAGTCTCTCTACTCTTTCAAACTATGAGAGTTGCATTTAATAAATCACAGATAAGTGATACCCTCATGGCCTAAAAGCATTAATACAGCTCCAAAAGTTCCAATATACACAGAAAAAATAATTTGCTCACCCAGCCAGTACATGCATTATATCATTTTCATGATAGTCTTTTGGCAACCTCAAACTTTTATTGTATGAGTCATTAGAAGAGACTAACTGAAGATTTCTTTATTCTGCAAATCTCAGTAAAATTCCTGATCAGATTTTGAGCCAAAAATTTTTCAAATATTTTTGTGTTTAGGTTACAATCTTCTAGGAAACACTACTATAAACAAGAAAAAAGGGGGAGATAACTTTGAAATTTAGCTTTTTTCAATCTAGTCATGGGAGTTTAAGTCCCATATTTTGAATTAGATATTCATCCTTATCAATTTGTTTGGTCTGAAAAGAATTCAACTACATGTATGCCACCTCTGCACTATCTCATCAACACTTCAGATAATTTGCTTATCACCTTTTTATCTTCATTAGATACTTAATTTTTATGAAAACATCTAGAAGTTACTATACCTCTTTCTCTAAAATCTAGATTGGTGAAACTCTTTTACAAATCTGCATTTCAGAGCATCAATTTGTTGCATTGATTAAACACCAACTGTATATTTAGCACTGTGCTAAACACTGTGAGAGAGAAAGAAGAAATATAAAACGTGTGCATAGTCCCCAACTAATTTAGGGCCTTGCCAGGTAAACTTAACAAAGATGAAGTAAGTAGAGAATATATAATATGAAATATGATCATATGGTTACTTGTGTGTTGGAGAATGTAATACTCTAAGAAATTAGAGAGATAAGCAATCATTGCCAATCAGTTAAAAAGTTACTTGAAGCAGTTGCTGTGATCAAACATCAAGTGTCCCCAGAAAATCAACGTGAAACAGAAATTAGAGTGGTAGTATCTAATATGATTCCAAGGTTTGAGAAGGTAGACATGGTGTCCAATAGGTGCACACATTCCATTAATAAGTAGTTTTGGTTATTTAAAAATAAACATCACAAAGTAGGTCATAAACATATATACAAGTTTGGACCTAATTACTTAATAAATGGGACTGTTAGGTATTTCTTTAGTCTAGGGTCCATGTATCAAAATTATTGAGACACCAAAGGCATTCGTATACCAGGAATTCAGGAACTTCTGGCCTTTAATTGTTTTGTGTCAGAGCTTTTCACTGTACCCTTCTTTCTTCTTCCTTCTCTCCTCTCTCCCTGCTTTCCTCACTCCACAATATCCTCCATCACTATATTTTAACTTTACTCATAATATTATATTAATGTATTCATATCCATAATATATTGTATTAGACCATCAGAGTTAAGAAGGATTCTATTTTATTGGCCATATGGTAGTTTGATGTTGTGAAAATACATTTGATTCAACAAACAGGTGATAAAATGTGTACAGGTATGGCAGCCAACACTTAATTCAAGAAAAATTCAAAGAAATTGTTTTGGCCTTCAATAAACTTCTGATTGGATGAAAACATGATACCAGGGTTACAACATTAGACCATATCAGTCATTCACTTATTCAACAGATATTTATTGTGCCCTTACTCTATAGTAGGCACTGTGCTAGACACTGAGAGGACAATAGTGGACAAAACAGACGTGGTGCCTGCCCTCACGAAACTCACAGTCTGCAGCTAATAAATTAGATAATAATAAATGTTTTTATTATATTTAATGCAAATAATCAGGGTGATCAGAGGGTAATATTGATCAGGGTGACCAAGGAAGGCCTTTCTGTTGAGGTAATAATCTTTATCCTGAAAATTAAAAAATGAGGAATTTCTAGCTATGTAAAGAGCTGGTGCTACAGACTGAATTTTTGTATCTCCACCAAAATTAATATGTTAAAACCTATGTGATGGTATTTAGAGGTGGGCTCTTTGGTAGGTGATTAGTAAGGGTAGAGCCCTCATTAATGAGATTATAAGAGACCCAGATTTCTCCCTAGCCCCTTCCATCCATCATGTGAGGTCACAGAGAGAAGATGGCCATCTATGAACCAGTTGGGGTATAAGTGTGAAAGTTTGATCTAAACATATAAGATAATTATTGAATGTTTAAGACATAACAGGAAAAAATAGTAAAACCCTTTATTATATTTACATTTCTGCATTGTACAACTATTTGGTTTGTTATTTTGACTAAAACAAAAGGCCTATACTTCAATATTAAAAGTCATAAGAGTATTTTAATATTATTTCAACAAATAAGTTATTCTTGTACTTATAGGCTATTAGTACTAGACAGAAATTTGCACAGTTTCTTATTTTCAATTACCTTCATTTTATTGATGAATTGAATAAAGTGTAGAGAGTTACACTTACTTTCCCAAGGTAACCTGGTCAATAAATGGTAAAGCAGGAATAAAATGGAAATAGGCCACCTTGTAACTGACACTTTTTTGAAAGTCTATATATTTTATGCCTTTCATGATCCCACTTATCAAACTTGCATCTGTTTCTACTTATAAATTTCTCCAAAGATGTGTAAACTTTTATTCTCTGTTCTTCCAACTTAAAATTTTGTCATAAGTTTCTTTGAAACAATTTTCAAAATCTACAAAAACACCTATTTTCCTCTTCATCTCCAGTATGTCCATCAATCCCACTCTTTCCTTTCCCTCTTCAAATCTGACACTGCATTTTAAGTGTCTGCTGTTCTCCCAGCTGAGCTCACCAGGATGCAGCACAATATTCGTGGAGATCATTGGACTAGAGCCCAGTGGAATCAGGCCTCCATGCTGGGCTTTTGTCCGTCTGTGTCAACCTTGCTGAGTCTCAGAATCCACCTCTAGGAAATGAAATGAAAAGATCAACTAGATGATTCTTTAGTCTCTTCCCCTAAAATATTCTTTAAACACAAAAACAAAAGTATCAAGTCTACCCAGGTTTTTCACAGGCAAATATTCCCATATCAACCTGACCAAAAACAACCCAAAAGATAGAACTTAAGCCAAGATTTAAAGAAATGGATGTTTCTCTGCAATACCCGAAGCCCTAAGCCTGTCACTAGGGAGACCTTAACATTTATAATAAGAGCTTCTATCTGATCATTACTCACAGATTAATTATCAGACAGGACCCATTGCATTTTTTATATTTTTGTCCTCAAGTATATTCTTTCTCTGAATTAATAAAATATTTCCAAATGTGTTATATTAATGTTCCAAACTAGCAAGTACTAATAAATGAAAATAAATCTGAAAATTATTTTTTTATTTCAAATTAACCTAAAGATTAAGGGACAATAGACATAAAGATAACTGCTGTGCAAAAATTTACATCAGTAGATACATAGACAAGCCATTTTTTATATCTAGAAAAAAGTGAGAATTTGGTATTTTTGTCTTCCCTGATTCTCTACCACTACGTGGTTACCTGGGAATAATAATTTGAATTATAGAAGTTGTAAATTTATAGATTTTTTTACATGTTAAATTGTCATTATACAGTTCTATTCTCATGCCAATGTTGCTCATTACACTCAATGAATGGATTTAGAATGAAGATTTAGCAGGCTAGATAGACTGATATGAGAAAGCTTAGGAACAAAGCATGATAAAATGGATTTAGAATGAAGATTTAGCAGGCTAGACTGATATGAGAAAGCTTAGGAACAAAGCATGATAGAATGAAAGAAATTGGATCACTTGGGAAACAGTAGGAATTAAAAGGGAGATTGGTGGTAAAAGCAAGACTTAGAGGATCCAGTTTTGCATTAATATAGCTAAGGATTTTAAAAAATTCCAGCTAATCAGTGATATACTTTCTTTTTAAAACTCTTAAGAAGTTTTCCCCTTAGAACTCCTACATGGCTTATATTATATGTATTATATTACTCATATAAGGCTTATCATAATTGAATCCTGGGCTATAATGAGTTATATCTCATCTCCCCAACTAGATTATAAATTTCCAGCAGTATGGGTGACATGTTCTCTTTCTTTGGAACTTGTACAGTTCTTTGCACAGTGTCAGGCATATAAACAGCATTCAACAAATGTCTGATGAATAAATGTACTCATTTAAATTAGAAAAAAATTAGGGCTTACCTTAGAGATACATAGGATTCACTACTCCCAGTGCTCCACGGGGATTTAAGTTTTAGAACCCCATCTTTAAATCTGAACCAAATAAAATATTGCCATCTTGGTTAACCATTGTTTTAAATGTTTACTTTCCTTGTCCTATATTATTATATCTCTCAGGATTCTTTTGTTCATCCAGCTAATGATATGAGGATTGGGGAGCTTCACCCTTCATTAGCTGAGACCCCTCTGTACCCACCCAAACTTGTTCTGCTAGGGAAGGACAAAAAAGGTAACATTGTGAACCTGATGTGTAAAATACACCACAAATGCATGTGCATGATGAATCACCAGTTGTAAATTATGATACACCATAGTCTATAGAAAAATTTTACAATTATGTACGTCTAACATTTATCGATATGCTACCTGTTTTTATCCTTACTTTTCTGTGTTTATAATTGTCAGTGTTCAGAGCATTGTAATATTTTCCCTTTACATTTCAGAATCAACTGATGAGTCTGAAGTTGACAAAACTCACTGTCTGAATAACAGTGTTTCCTCAGGCACTTACTCAGACTACTCGCCTTCCCAGGCCTCCTCAGGATCCTCTAACGCCCGGGTTAAAGTGGGGTCCTTGCAGACAACAGCTAAAGATGCAGTACATAGTTCTTTGTGGGGTAACAGGTGTGTTTTCAGAATTCCCTCTTTTCTGTTCCCAAATGTTTATTTTCAGCAACTTATGAAAATGAAATCATCTTAACTTTGGAATTGTATCAGCACATGAGTTACATAGAAAATGGAAGGGGCAGGTAAGCAAATGGAGGCCCCTGGGATTTCCAAGAGCACCTTGAATCCATTTTATAAAGCAAAGCCATTGTTTAAGGGAGAGATTGTAGATTAATAACAGGTTGAGATGATAGAACAGAACAAAAATTTTTTAACAAAAATTTTTCCCCAATACTTATTATATTTATGTAGTCATTTCACCACTCATAATGGTGTTATGGATAAAGCAGCGGTTCTCAACCTGTGGGTCACGACCCCTTTGGCGGTCAAACGACCCTTTCACAGGGGTCGCCTAAGACCATCCTGCATATCAGATATTTACATTACAATTCATAACAGTAGCAACATTACAGTTATGAAGTAGCAACGAAAATAATGTTATGGTTGGGTCACAACATGAGGAACTGTATTTAAAGGGCCAGAAGGTTGAGAACCACTGGACTAAAGCAAGATGTATGTAAAGCCTTTGTATGCCTAGTACAAAGTAAATGTTCAATAAATTTTTCATTGCTATCATCATTTTATCACTACCTGGAAAAGTTAGAATATAGGTGAAAGTATTTAATCTTTCCAAAATGGATCCTACTCTATATTACTTCCATTTTACACACAAAAACAACTAAAGCCACAGACCACAATAAAGTGACTCGATGAGGTAGTATTTGCTCAGTTCTGATTCCTTGTTTTGTAACTTGTTGCTGTTTTACACTATAAATGGCAAATAAAAATAATCATCTATATATATAAAAGGCTAAGCAACCAGCCAATGGGCCGGTAGGTATGACGTGCACTGATCACCAAGGGGCAGATGCTCAACACAGGAGCTGCCCAGTGACAGCAACTCTCGCACTCCGGGACCCCTTGTGAGATGTCGGAAAGCCGGTTTCAGCCCAATCCCCGCAGGCCCCGCAGGCCCCGCAGGCCAGGCCAACGGACCCAACCTGCCGGAGGGACCCCGCTCACTCCACAGATGCCCTTTGAGCCACAGCTCTGCCCCAGGTGCAGCCGGCCAAGGAGGGACCGAGGGAAGTTGGCTCCAGGGTGTGTCCGACCCATCTCACCCAGTCCCACCCCACCAGCCACCTTCTAATTAATTTCCTTTCAATGTGCACGCATCTGTGCACTGGGCCACTAGTATGATATAACTAAACAATGACTTTCATTCATATTTTACTGATAATATCCCTACTGTTGGCCATAAATTGTTTGGTAATTAATAAATAAGTTTCTATTCACTGATGCCCATGATAATATTAACTCTTAACTCCTTATAAATTCATTATTTTTTTTCTATAAGCTGAGATTAATTTAGGTACTTTCTTCATTAGCAAAAACACTTAAAAGTCTTTTGCTCACTGATAAAAGATATATAATTCAATATTATTATTGTACAAATGGTTTTAAAAAATTGACATCTTCTAGACATACTGTGGTCACTGGTATGAACATGCCAATGACCAAAAGTCATCCTATATAATAAAAGCCTAATATGCTAAGTGTACGGTTGACCAGTCAGCTGTTCAACCAATCAAAGTATAATATGTTAATGATATGCTAAGGCCACTCAACCACTCGCTATGACATGCATTGACCACCAGGGGCAGACAGTCGACTGGTCAACCAAGCGCTATGACATGCATTGACCATCAGGGGGCAGAAGCTCTGACCAGTAGGTTAGCTTGCTTCTGGTGTCCGGACTGAGCAAGATGGGCCAGACACGCCCTGGAGCCCTCCCACGGTCAACCTCCCGCATCCCTCCCTCCCTAGCCCCGATGGTGCACCGGTAGGGTTCCTTAGCCTGGCTTGTGCCCTCTTGAAATCCTGGACCCCTTGGGGGATGTCAGAGAGCCAGCTTCAGCCCAATCCCAACTCCAGGCCAAGGGACCCCACTGCATATCAACTCCAGGCCAAGGGACCCCACTGAATTCGTGCACTGGGCCTCTAATATAATATAATAATAGAGTTGAATAGAACATAATACAATATGCATTCTAGATAAAGATACATGAGTATGTTCCCTATGCAATAGGTTTAATATTTTCAATATCTGGTCTTCAAATAAATTTTATTTGAAGAAAGTTTGGGTTTATTAGGTACACCAAGCATTTACAGAACAGGTACTCTCAACCAATAGTTTGTAAATGTCATGAATCAGAAATTCCAGGAACTGGGACCAGGAGTCAGGTGATTCTAATTATCAGACAGGCTGCAAGACCAATACAAGAACTATATAGTTCATTCATTCATTCATCCATTCAACAAATATATTTTTAATACCTACTCTGTGCCAGCCACAATGGTGGGCCTGAAGAAAAAAAATCTCTGCCCTCATACTAGTAAGTTTACATTCTAGCAGAGGACACAAGATAATACACAATATAATAGATAACTAAAATATATAGTATGTTAGAAGTTGTTGATTACTAGGAAGAAATTAAAGTCAGAGCAGGGTAAAGGGTGGATTTTTGGACATGAAATGGTAGTGAGGTCTTAATCATAAGAGGGGTATGGGTGAATGAGAAGTTCAACAAAGGACAGTGGCGTTCTTGACTGCTTGTTCCCTTTCTGGCAAAGACCCATTTTCATACTTCTTCCCATTGTCTTCACAGGATTACACAACCTTTCCCACAACCTCTTGATTCAAAGCCATTACTCAGCCAGCGGGAGGCTGTTCCCCCAGGGAATCTACCACAGCGCCCTGACCGGCTGCCAATGAGTGACACCTTCACTGACAACTGGACTGATGGCTCACATTATGATAACACAGGGTTTGTTGGCGAGGAAACCACAGGCGAGAATGCCAACAGCAATCCTCTCTTAGGTTCCAAATCTAGAAACCCACCTGCTCATGGACGCAGGCCTTTGATCAGGCAGGACAGGATTGTCGGCGTTCCCCTGGAGCTGGAGCAGTCTGCAAACAGACACACGCCGGAAACAGAAGTGCCTCCTTCCAATCCTTGGCAGAATTGGACCAGGACCCCTAGCCCTTTTGAAGACAGGACCGCCTTCCCTTCCAAGTTAGAGAACACCCCCACCACCAGCCCATTGCCTGAAAGGAAAGAACATATGAAAGACTCCGTTGACATACCTAGTCCTTTTTCTCCAGGACTACCGTGGGAGTATCACGATTCCAATCCCAACAGGAGTCTTGGCAACGTCTTCTCGCAAATCCACTGCCGTCCGGAATCTTCTAAAGGCATTCCCATCAGCAAAAGCACAGAGAGGCTGTCCCCACTCATGAAAGACATCAAGTCCAACAAATTCAAAAAGTCACAGAGTATCGATGAAATTGACATTGGCACCTACAAGGTTTATAACATCCCACTGGAAAACTATGCTTCTGGAAGTGATCACTTAGGGAGCCATGAGCGACCGGATAAGCTGTTGGGGCCCGAGCACGGCATGTCCAGCATGTCTCGCAGCCAGTCGGTCCCGATGCTGGACGACGAGATGCTCACGTATGGAGGCAGTAAAGGGCCCCAACCACAGAAAGCGTCCATGACCAAGAAAGTCTACCAGTTCGACCAAAGCTTCAATCCCCAAGGAGCAGTGGAAGTGAAAGCCGACAAGAGGATGCCGCCCCCTTTTCAACACAACTCCGAATACATGCAGCCGCCCGGCAAGAGCCTCGCCAAGGATCTCATCAGTCCGAGAGCTTACAGAGGGTACCCGCCCATGGAGCAGATGTTCTCCTTCTCCCAGCCATCTGTCAATGAGGATGCTGTGGTGAATGCCCAGTTTGCAAGCCAAGGGGCCAGGGCAGGCTTCTTGCGAAGAGCCGACTCCCTGGTGAGCGCCACGGAAATGGCCATGTTTAGAAGGGTCAGTGAACCGCACGAGCTGCCTCCGAGCGATCGGTACGGCAGACCTCCGTATAGGGGCGGTCTGGATCGCCAAAGCAGCGTTTCAGTGACTGAGTCCCAGTTCCTGAAAAGGAATGGCAGGTATGAAGACGAACACCCTTCATATCAAGAAGTGAAAGCTCAGGCGGGAAGTTTTCCGGTTAAAAACCTTACCCAGAGGAGGCCATTGTCTGCAAGAAGCTACAGTACAGAGAGTTACGGTGCCTCCCAAACCAGACCAGTTTCAGCTAGGCCTACTATGGCAGCTCTTTTGGAAAAAATACCATCTGACTATAACTTGGGTAACTATGGTGACAAGCCATCAGATAACAGTGATATAAAGACGAGGCCCACTCCTGTGAAGGGAGAGGAGAGCTGTGGTAAAATGCCTGCAGACTGGAGACAACAGCTGCTTAGACATATAGAAGCTAGAAGGTTAGACAGGGTATGTTTGGCATTTCTCTGTAAGAATATCCCTCCTGCCTTTAGTTTTATTTTATTGGCATTTCTAAGTCCATGTAGTGAAGCATGAACTACATGGGTGAATAGATGATCAGCATTTTGTTTATCTTTATATTGCGGGGAATTGGTCATTATAGTTTTTCATGGATGTTGTTTAATGCTCTTGGAGAGTCCATAACCTGTAGGTGAGTTGTTTATCAAATCTAGCCTAAATATTGTTAGCAAGAAAGAATTTCACTTGATTATATGGGATGGTGCTTCAGTCACTTTCGAGCCATTAAGGCAAATTGTCTCTCTGAAGGCACAAAACTGTTCTCTGGTGACCTAAAGGGTATGATTTTTATTGAATCCATAAAAAGTGAGTATTTTGCCCCTTTCTGCATGGACACACTTTTATTAAAGTCAGGTCTAATTTGTTTATAAAATTTGCATATAGTTACCGCTTTGGGACCACTAAAGTTATTACTTCAAAGGAGTAATAATCTTCCCAAAAAGAAACAGAAAAATAAAACAAGCAGACACTGAATGCCCCCTACATGTTATTTTATTTAATAAAAATCTCGCCATTTAGAATGTTAGTCTTTATATAGAAAGAAATGTTTAAATTCAAATCATACTACAGACAACAGAAATAGATGGTGTCTTTATAAAGACTACAAATGTACAAATTAGTGTGTATATTGCAGCAAAAAAGGAAATGAATACCATTTCAGATAAACAATTAAGTCACAATGAAGCATGGAATGCATAATTATTGAGGAGTAAAAAAAAACGTATAAAGCCTAGAATTATTTTTTGTTGCCTATTATTTCTCTTTTAGAGGAATCTGGTCATTCATTTTCTAGAACTGTGACCAAAATTAAGTCACAATGAAGCATGGAATGCATAATTATTTGAGGAGTAAAAGAAATGTATAAAGCCTAGAATTATTTTTGTTGCCTATTATTTCTCTTTAAGAGGAATCTGGTCATTCATTTTCTAGAACTGTGACCAGTGACCATCATTATGGAGTGGCCTTTGTGTGCCCTGCATTGACCGTAGAATCTTAAAGCTCTTTTTTGTGAAAACAGGGCCTTTTCTCATTTTGTAGGTTTCAAAGCTTCAGTGTAAATTGGGACTCTGGGTAATAATACACCATTGGAGTCTTTCACTCAATAGTCTTATTATTTTACTTGGTGTCCTACTGAAAGTATAGGTCACTGCATTTATCATATATATTTCCTTAACCTTGAATTTTGTGTTTTCAGGTGTACTTTTTCTAAAAAATTATATTGTTTGTAGGTCGTGTCTACATGACAAGAAAACAATCATTGTTAGGGAAAGCGTGAACTAATAAGTGTGGGTGTGGGTGTTAGTTTCTCACTGTGGAAATTGGTTCTGCCTTGCCAAGTATTTCATCAGAATGTCTGTTTCAAATAGGTGTGCTCAGTCCCATTGAAGGGAGCCTCATCAAAGCCTCATGACTGGCTGTCAGTGGGAGACACCTGGTCGGTTGTCACCATGCCTTACCTCAAGTTACACCCTCCATGTAGACAGATAACTTGGAGGGCGAAAATATTTGGGGCCAAATAATACAGTACAGTTTGGAAACTCTGGCCTCGTGTAGACACGACCATACGTAACAGGGTAAGATGAACTAGTCAAGAAAGGTTATAAGAAGCTTTTCAGAGCGTATGTACAATGATGAGTAATTTGAGGCAGCAGAGGAGTGAGTGGAAACAAAGCATAAAAAAAGAAAAACAAATTCTGAACATTTGGTACCATCATTCTCATTTACTGGTTTCCCAGCTAAATGGTTTCTCTCCTTTGATCAGAGCTACTGACAAGTAGGTGACTCCTCTAACTGGAAAGGAATTTGGAGGGAGGAAGATAAGACTGTGAGAGGGGGGGTTTGGATCACCAGGAGTTTGGAGGCGCTGCCTGTCCCAGAGTCCAGATACATAAAAGTTAACTCATATATTTCCCATTGCTGTGACAGCACCTCCCTTTTCAATTAGCCTCCATGTATCCCTGGTTTGGTTATCATTTTATTAGTGTCTTTCATTTTTCAGAGCAACTTCAATGTATGTTAATAGCTTCTCATTTAATTCTGACATTAAATTGCCTTAGAGAATTGCTTCAAGTCATTGAATCCTAGAAGCTCTCCCTCTAATTTTTTCCAAATAAGATTTCTGCTCCCTCTCAACTGACGTACTGAGCTTTTCAGGCTGTATCGTACTTAAAATTTCTCAGCTACTCAGCAAGATGAATCCAGGGTTGTGAAGCACAGATGTGTTGCCTAAAACTAGTTTTGACATAGCTGTGCTACTGAACATTCTGCCCAAAGTCAGATTGCACCAGAGACGCGCTGTGCTTCTTTCGCAGTGAAATTTAATTGATCAATTTGAACCCTGGAAATCAAATAGTTACATTGGAAACTATAGATTTTTGTCCAGTCCTCATAAAACAGAACTGCCTTTAAGCTCCGATAAGCTTAACAGACCAACATGATATTGGTTAAAGCTCTGGGTCGGTACTTGGAGAGGCAGCTCCAGGTACAACGCTGGATAAAAGATGCCCGTTTTTCCTCTAATGTAACCTCAAGGCTCAAGCTTGCACCACCGAGCCCCACTGTGACTGAGAGAAATTAAAACATGAACCCATGTGTCTGAGACTGCTACTCATCTAGAGGAGCTGATAGAGCACTAGATGGGGTGATTTTAATTCTTAAGAAATCAAGGGCTAGACTGAACTGTTCAGGGTCCTTTTCAATTTTGGCATAGTGATAATGAAAAAACTCTGGATAAAACAATCAAAAATCCATAACAAATCTTATTGGTCAGTGAAACTCTGATGCTAAAAATCATTGCTTTGCAAATAATGTCCTAGAGTTGAGTAGCTGTCTACTGTTAGTGTTCAGTTTTTTAAAAGGATATTAAGTTAACTTCTGTAGATATTTTTTTCAAAATAAGAGAATTACCTAAAGGATCAAATACTTAGATATTTCATTTCCATTATAAGTGGAAAGTAGAGATTGTACCGATGAAAACTAGTTGATGACCAGTCATCCAAAATATCTTAATTTTTTAAATGAAGTTCTGTAGAAAAAAAATTAACTATCAGACACTTGCAATAACTTTAGAAGGGTAGCCACAATTTAAAAAGTACTAGTTTTCTATAGTTATTTAGGTGTAGTATATAAGTAGCACTAATAGTTCAAATCATAATTCCTTTAGTTTCATAATTCCTTTATGAAATTTCTCCAATTTAAATGTAATTTTTAAGAAATAAAAAAGTTAGAATATTTGGATCCTCATACAACTTATTTGACTGGTTTGACTAAATTAATCTGTAAATTCAGTCAGCCAGTGGTCAAATTGAACGAGCTTTTGACCAGCTCTTTTTCTGAGTTGCTGTAAGTAAGCCTATAAACTGAGAAATAAAATAAACTGATTTTGGCTGCAACATTGAGTGCATCAGTTTTAAGGCAGGATCAGAAGCTAGTATTTGTCTTTTGTATGTGATGAACTCATAATGTGAAAGACACCATGAGATTTGCAGCTGACAAAAGTTTACTGACTTCACTGTTTAAACTTTTTTAATTGATAGACTTCCACAGATAAACAACATCTGTCCAAAATCACTGCTATCATGATATACGAGATAGATTTTATGCCTTTGAGTTAGCAGCAAATATAAAACAGAATGTATCTTTGCTTTTTGTCTTTTCTGTAGTTTTGGATGGTACCCATTATGTGCATAACTAACACTGTTTACCGTTTGCTTCTGTCTGATCGAGTGCATGTTTTGAAAAGAAAGTTACTGTTTGCTCGCTTAAAGTTAAATGTGATAAATTGAAACATGTTCATGTTATAATCAGTTTGTTGAGCATGTGTTCACACCCTGTCACATGATTATCTCCTCTACTCAGAACGCTGCTTACAAACACAACACAGTTAACCTTGGCATGCTGCCCTATGGAGGTATTTCAGCAATGCATGCAGGCAGAAGCATGACTTTAAACTTGCAGACTAAGTCTAAATTTGATCTACAAGAACTACCTCTTCAGAAAGTAAGTATGGACTGCCCTACATGTGTCAGCATACCAAAGCCAATAAAAGTTTGCTTACTTACTGTGTTTAGGCTGTACATACAGCCCTGCTTATAGACTCTCACGAGTCCCTAAAGCACCAGGGCACATAATGTAGAGCCTGAACTCTTCTTAGCTGCTAAATGAATATTTGTAGCTAGACTGATGATCAGGTTCCTGCTTTACAGCTTTGCTTTTTGGATTGAGCAGGTACATGGCTTTTTGTGTTGCTTTAAGGCTCATTGTTCATGTTACTCATTTTCTTTTTCTCTTATTCTTTGTTGTTTTTTTCATACATATCTTTTTCTTAGATAGCCTCTAACTTGCTGATGCATTCTATGAACAGCTAAAAATTATAAACGGATTTCTGTTTATTCCTTTGGAAAAGACAGAGTCCTCAATTGGAATGGAAATTAAGTGGTCAGTACTTCTAAGTGCTTTTTTAGCCTGTCTTCCTTACAGGAAATACTACACAGAAGTAAAACATGCGATACAAGTTTGTGACTTCCCGAGCAAATTGTTACTCAACCTAGGCTAATAAAAGAACACATAGGCTCATTTGAAAGAGACTACGCTGTAAGATGAACCATTTCCGTTGGCGAAGGAACATTTCTGCTCATTTTATTCAAGCAAAACTGAGAATGTACATTTTACCTGTTTAAATTGATTAATGCCTTCTGTCTTGGTTACATTTTGATGGATACTAATGAGTCATTTTTACACAATATGTCACTAAGACTTTATTATAAATATAGTCATTAGCCTCGTAACTTTTTAGGGGAAAAAATGCAATGCAAAGTGGGAATAACAGAGTGACAGTAGCCTCCTAATAAAATTAATGACCATATGGAGCAAACTCCCATCCTAGCAAAATGAGGGTCAAAAGACCTCAAATTCAGGTTTTATTGTCAAATTAGTCTTAAAAACAATCTCTATCTCTGGATTGTTTGCTTCCCACTGTGAGTAGAGAAATAAAATCAAAGAGATATTTATATTCACAAATGTATCATCACTTTGGAAAAAAAAACTAACTAAATTAAGAACCTTTGAGTGTTGTTTGTCCTTGGTCTCCTGTTGCAGGACCAGTGGTGTGTCAGTAACTTCCTCTCCAGGGAGAAAAACATGGCCATGATTTGTGATGTTTGCCAATGTCAGCGATATAAATACTCCCTCTACAGACGGTTTCAAAGTACTAACGTAACACCACTGAGCTCAGAACTGGGGCTTGAGCACAAATGGTTCTCATGAGCTAAAACTAGTCGGCTTCCACCTACCACTATCTGTGAGGCCCTTTTTGCTGGAGCCTGTTTCATGTTCTCTCAGACGCCCAAGGCTCTCATCCTTGGCCACAAGGAAACCAGTTTTCCAAAAGGCCTTGAAACTTATTTGCACTAAGTAATAGATGAGATGTCACAATTTTAATAGGCACCTTTCCTGGAGGGCTTGACAAGTAATAGAAATGAAACCCTTAAACTAAAATGATTGAGTTTCAAAATTCAGTGAGATTAGAGAGGTCTTGGTATGAAGGAAGCTATTGCTTGAATCCCTTAAAGTTATACCATATAAATAGCTCCTTATTCTGCCTAATGTTTAGCCCTATTTACTTATCACTCTATAGAATAATACAGATATATTCAGTGCTAAAAATGGTAATATACTTTGAAGCACTCTTTCTGAATGTCTAAATTATCTCCAGATATAATTTAGGTACCTCTGTATTGCCATATTAATTTTCTGATGTTGTTTGGGGTACCCTAGAGAATGGATTCATTATGCTTACTATAGTTTTAGGATGATCTATAACAGAAATATTCCAGAGTTATAATAGTTAGAGACTCTTCAACCTTCCTCCATTGGGCACAGAGATGACCTAAAGGAATTCTCTTTGGAAGCTACATTAAAGTGCAAATCAAGAATAATTCAGTTATTGCAAGACTCCATCTGAAAATGAATTATCGTCAATACTGCACTATCCACACAAAGAGAGAAAGAGAGAGAGACAAAGAAGGCAGGGGGTGGAAAAGGAACACAGGCAGGGCAAGTATTCTATTACCACCAAAAGATTTCATGACTCCAAACTATCAGTTTAAGGTGTCTAAACTTTAGGCCTTTAGGCATCTTGGGACAACTTTCTTACCCGGCCGCCATTGCAGGAACGCCATCATATGTGACATTGAGTGGTGCTTACTCACTTTTGAGTCTCCTCCAGCCTCTGCTTCCTCCCGTGGATTCCAGTCTAATTCTCTGCCCCTTCACCTTTGGGCAGGTACATCTGTTCTACAGAGCTTCCTTAATTAGAAAATCTGTCTGGTTTTTCTGCCAGGCTTTCCCATCATCACTTTTAAGAGGCAGACTCTCAGAATCCCCCTTCTTGGATCCACTGACCACTGTTGCTAACTGATCCCATGCTTGAGGCTCACTTTCCCTGAACTCTTTTCTACAGGAAAGGAGATGGACAAAAATGATTTTCCTTTGATTTACAAATGCATAAAAATCCATTTCAACACTTTTGTCTTGCCTCTTAAGATAATAAAAATTAATATCCGATATCTACAATTTCTTTGCAGCCCCTAAATATTTGTTGGCCACAAGAATTCCACTAAAATACAAAATAAGGTCAATTTATAAGCATGCATTTTTCAGCAGATAAAATTGACAAAGCTGTCCATTCTCCTGTGGAAACACTGGCACTGTCTTTTTATTCATAAAATTCCTGAATGATAATATTAGCCATCTCTAGTTAGGTGCTAGAAAAAATGAATTTAAGTATCCTAAGGAATCTAAATTAACATTTTTCACATATTACAAGTTAAGCAAAGGAAATAAAGTTGCAGCATACTTTTGTGTGGTCGTGCCCTGCCAAAGGGACATTCAGGCGCTGAAATCTAGACTTTTCCCATGCTCCCTGCTTGCCAAGTCTTACCTCTGGTAATTAGAGGAAAGGAGCACCTTTGTGTATTTCCTCCCCCCATTAAGACTGTCTTTTTGTAAGTTATGCACCCAGAGAAGTGGGCCTTTTTGTGATTCCTACCTTCCCCACCATCTCCATTTTTGGTAATTGACAGAAAGGTATCATTTGTGTAAGCTGAGATCCTGACAGCACATTATTTCTTTTTTTGGCTTGGGTTTTTTTTTTTTTTTAGTTTGCCAAAACATACCTAGTTTGTTTGTTTTTTCTTCTCAGCTTTCTTTAAATAAATTTGTAGTAAACTAATGAAAGGATATAACTATTTGTGAATGAAGATTGAAGACTCTGTACTTGATAAAGTATTTACACAGTGAATATTTATGTGGACAGAAAGGAAAGACTCTCCCAGATTTTGCTATGTGTTTTCAATAGTTCCATTTTCATATTTATTCTATGCTAGGTTGAGTATTGCACATTTTTCATGAATTACAAGCTAAATATAGACTTTCCATATGATAAACAGTAAATTACATTTTCTAATTTAATTTTATGGAGCCTCTTAAGATATTAAAAGAATGTGAATAAATATAACAATATTAGTTTAATAAATTTAATTTTCTTTAATATTCTCATTTATTGATGATTATTCAAATTTCCTAAAAAAGTAATGATACTTATGATCAGAGCATTTAAGACATAAATCATCTATTAAATTATAAACTTTTATATTTTCTATCTACTTATTTATTCATTCATTCACTCATTCATTTACTCATTTTTTTATTTACTGCCGCTCCAAAAAGCATTTAAGGCAACTTTCTATGATGTTATTAATGGTTCTATGTGCTTCTTCGGATGTGTTCTGTTGTAATTGAACTTAGCTATTGTCTTAAAATGTTATGTTATCAGAGAGAAATATAATACAGTTGACCCTGTACAACATGGGTTTGATGTGTACAGGTCCACTTATATATGGATCTTTTTCAGTAAATACTGTGAGTGTATTTTCTCTTCCTTATGATTTTCTTAATAACATTTTATTTACTCTAGCTTACTTTATTGTACAAATACAATATATAATACATATAACATACAAAATATGTGTTCATCAACTGTGTTATCAGTAAGGTTACCGATCAACAGTAGGCTATTAGTAATTAAGTTTTGGGGAAGTTAAAGGTATATGTGGATTTTCGACTGCAAAGGAATTGGCACCCCTAACCATGTGTTGTTCAAGGGTCAACTGTATTGTAAAATGTCAATTCAGACACCATTTTTATTATCCAGATTAATGGTAGAATAAATATTTTGATAGAAGAAGAGTAAAGAATAAACGTTATTGAGAATCTACTATGTACCTGGTACAATGAGGTACTTTAAATATATTTTTTCACCCACCTCTAACAAAAACTCTCATAGGAAGTTTTATCTTCATTATATAGATGAGAAATCTGAGGTTCATGTGTCACAGAAAATAAGTCACTTGTATTTTTACTGTTTTACTATTGTAACCCCTGTCCCTGGCATAGGGGCAGCTAGCATTGGAATCTGACTCTGCTTGGCACCCAAGTTCTTGCTGTTTACTATATGGTGATGCCTTCTGGAATGTTTGTAAAACCTGGCATTTCCTTAGAACATAGCTCATAAGAGTTGATAAAGCTCTCTTGTACACACTATTATCCCACATCATCTTCATAACAATCCAGAAAAGTAGATATCATGGGGTGAGAAAGAACACATAAGTAGGATATATTCATTTATCCAAAACATATCATGACCCAAATCTTCCCCTATGTGCTACAGACACATGCTTTCTGAGTTAGCTGAGCTTACTAAACGCTAATAGTTACCTTGCACTTATTAAGATCCTCTTGCACTTCCTGAGCACTTACTACCGCTTAGAAATATGCTTGGTAGCAGTCAAAGGCCAAAGGTTGTGAACCCAAGAAAATCATAAATTAATCATCCATGCTACTGCAGCCCCAGGGATAAGCAGGGATGTGGAAGAAATCATTGGCCTTTTCTAACTTCCGTTTGCAGGTTTCCGGCTGCCAATATTAACAGCGTGGTCTCTTCTACACTGGAGCAATTGATACTTTGTTTCCTTTTCTTTCTTTTTTTAACGTCTCCCACTATAATAGTATACCATAGCACCTAATGCTTATTGGATTATTAAAACAGATATTAACATAAATTATAATTTCAAGAGAAGGGATGGTGAAATTATAGAAATATCTGTATTAAATCATCTTTTCATAGAATTTTTCCTGGAAGAAAATGTTATCTGTTTTGCTGGTTAATATTCATTCTTCTATATTTTGAATTAGATAAGTTTAGATAGCAATACTTGTACCTAAACGATTTTAAAATTTCTAATGTCCTTTATTACTGCATCTATGCAGACGACTCAGGATCAAATAGTGCCAATATTTTACATGCATTTATTTACCCCAGTTCCAAGGATTACTTACTTGATGCCATTTAGGGGCAGTTTATGCCTACAGTTTCTATTGATCTTGCTGCATTTATTATTGGCTACCTACCCTCAAGAAGGATTCTCTTAACTTCCTAATTATGCAAAATACTTTTATCTTATAAACCACATACATTTTCATCAGTAGGAGCTAAAATTACCATAATAATCTTAGCATCCATACAGATGCTTCTTCATCATTGTAATAAAATGGTGGTTTAAGAATCATGTTGACATGACCTTACCACCTTCAGATTGAACCCTGTGATATCATAATAGTTTAGATTCAAGCTTGGCATATAGTTGTCTTTATAATACCGATTTTTTTCAAAAATATGCAGGAAAAGAATAACAATAATTTTGCCAGAAATATTTTGAGGAAAATTAATTTTAAAGCATTTTTTGAATCTATGGTAATGCCTTTCATGAATCATGTAACAATTACTGAGCAAAATAGATCCTTGAGATCTTAAGGGATATATCCCAAGACCTTTTCAAAGTGCCAAATTGTAATACCACACTTATATAATTCCCCCGACAAAATGCACTAAGCGTTTATTGTACCCATTTATTAGCAGACAAGAGCAAAGCCATTGGATCAACTAAGCTCATTTACTTCTACCTGTGAATCTTGTACATACAGGTACTCACATATGGAGACATATAGACACACCTGCATGCACACACTCATATACATACACAGATATATAGAGACACACACATACTCATGCACATTTATGCCTCAGCAAAATTAGAAATTACTTCTTCCAATAGACACGTGTGATCATTCACAGCAGTGTTAAATCTACAAATGTCCGCAGCAGTCTTTGGGACCAGAACCTGTTCAGCAAAACTTTTACTAGCATTACTTAATTTCTTAATACAGTTTTTGATTTTTTCACTAAATCATACTGACCATTTTCTCTATTATTCTGAAATATTGAATATCTACAGAATTTAGAAGCTGAGAGAATGCTGCAGGTGATGATTTTCCATGTCCTTTAGATTTAATTGGTTACATGTGGTAAGGATAAGATTTATTCTTAATCTTTTAAAGTATATAAATAAAATATCTAGAATATGGTACTAAAAATAAATGAATAACTGAACATCAATTCGGTTATTTTCTCTGAAATAATAAATTTCAACAGTGATAACTTCATTACTTTTTTTATACTTTTCAATTGCTCCTTTTAATCTTCTGTGGAATTTTAACAACTGAGCAAATCCATTTATACTTGGTTCATTAGCACTTTATCAAGAGTACAATTTTTTGTTAATGTCTATGCTCATTTTGGGAAATAATGTGAACCTACCATATAACTCTCTTTTGGGTTCCCAAACAATGAATTGTTCCCATACTCTATTTCTGCAAACTTAAGTCACCCCTAGGATGTCTTACTTAAAAACAAAAAGACCAAAACATTCTTGAAATTAATAAAGGAAATTGCGTTCAGACTATTTCTTTAATTTCGCTGTCTAGTGAAAGTAATTCTTTATGTGTCTGCATGTTTGTTTCCTTTGGCCATAATAGAGAGAAATTGGTATGCATGCTGATCCTAATTTTAAAGAGAAAAAGATTAATTCCTAAACTAATAAAGAGCCTATATCATCATAATATTAGAAATTTAACTAAAGAGTTTTAGCCCCCTTTTTTTACAACAGAAAGAATTTTGCAATTATCAGTTGCTTTCTGTGACTAGAAGTCATATCTGGCCAGCTGAACCAAGTTTAGTGGAGGAAACAGAGATGGTGTGATATGGAGGAAAAGAGAAAGATACCTGTGTTGAACTCTCAAAAAATCTGTGTTGCACAGACCTAGCCAGATGAACACTTTATTATCCCACTTCTTTGGCACAGAAACCCAGCCAGAAAAAAACATGGGCCCGTAATGCCTATCCTGAATGATTATATTTTAACTGCTTAATTTTAATAATTTGAGTTGTCGTATTTTAATATCTAAAAAAATTGTTTGGGGACATATGCCCAAATAATAATCTGGAAAAGGCAAAGACTAGAAAATTAATGCTTAAAAACAAACAGATGGACCCTGAATTGTTATCTGGCTATTTTTAAGTAATACATGCTTTAAATGTGTTAATGTTTGGTTTCCAAAGAAACACAAATTCATTTCTAGCTAACCCAGGAGATTCAATTCAATACCTTTTCTCTTTTTTCACTCTTTCAGATAGGCTCATGAGAAAGAAATTCACATGGCCAAAGAATAATAAGAAAACTGAGTTATCTTCTTACTTTTCACTATGTCCATTAGACCTTAGGAAAGCTTCATCTAGTTTCATAACAAATCTGATTTTCAAGTAACTCCAAGCAATGCTTTTAAAAAATGCATGCAGTCAGAATACACATAGAGTGGTTATATAATTGTTTTCTAAAGGAGAACAACTGGGGCTATTCCATGTAATCAGAGGAAGCCTAGCAAGCAGCCCATTTCTGCCATGTTATAAAGAGAATGGTCTAGTTCTCCCATTCTGGGTATGGAGGACAATACTTCACACAGAGTAGAGCTGCACATACATGCTGTAACTCAGCTTTATTTGTCTGTAGTGATCCTTCAAAACATCCACATAAAGTGGAATAGGGAACACTAAACATAGTATCTCACCCATAAGAATTCCTCAGGAACTCGAGTTTAGTACCTGTGTATCCTGTAAGTTCGGGGAGGAGAAAGGCTTTGTGAAAAATTAATCTGCTTTCAGAAGAAAAATATCCCACTATTATATCCCTCCATGGTGTGTGAATCCTTCCTACTATTCAGGTCAGACTGTGGAGGACCCCCCCCCCCAAATATCTAATATTATAATAATAAAGACAGAGAAATTATTATTTGTTAAAAATAATAAGCAGTAAATCAGCAAAAAATTAAATATATATGAAGAGTTTAAACTTTAATGCATGTGACCTATATAAATAAATTTTGAATTAAAAGTCATGATTTATTTATACTGTGATTCTAATAATACAATATTTTTATGTTGTTTTAATTTCCCCCTCATAGCTCTCTGTAGATAATGTCATATAACCATGAATCTTACATACACTATACTAGTGTTAACACTCTTTTGGATTAGCGCAAGGTATATGCTCCCAGAATCAGTACAACCTTATAAAATTTGTGTTAGGCTATGGTTTCAAATATTAAGAGTTAGATACTGTGTTTCTATGGTTTCAATTTATACTCTAAGTGGTAGTAGCATACTCAAGAAACAAGCAAGTTTTAAATGTTGTGGTTTTTATCAGTTGGTTAATTTTATTTTGATTATTTTTATTCAGGTACTATAAATAATCTAAACTTTTCCTTAAATTTCAGTATATAACTCTAAGAATGTTACTTTAGTTAAATTTCTCACTGCTTCCAGAAAGCTGTCAATTTAGAATTTTTTACTGAGTAAAAGGTGTATAGTAATACTTCCAATTCAGGATGTATGGGATTTTTTTGCAGTTAAACAAAATTAATTTTACCATAATCATTAGGGACTCTCTTCAGAAAACTATGATTAAACTTCTATTACATCACTAAAGAATGCCATACCATTTTTGCAATAGACCCCGTCCCAGCAAAGCAACATTTTAGACAATGGACAAGAAGATGTATCTCCTAGTGGCCAATGGAATCCTTATCCTCTTGGGAGGCGGGATGTACCTCCGGACACCATTACTAAAAAGGTAACCAATTTTAAGTTGATGACACAAACCTTGAGCCTTGCACATCCATTGTAATATGTAATCCATATCTTATATCTTAACATCATTTCTAACTTTGTGACAAATTTAGGCTAAATATTATTTCACTATAAGAATTATAAGTGCACTGAAAAGGATGAAAAATGAGCATTGCCAAATGTTCAGAGCTGGTAATAAATTTCTACAAACATTCTGCTGCCTCTCTGCAGATACTAGCACCTCTTACTAGTGCCTGACACCCATCTTTGACATGCAACTACAGGAAGGTGTGTAACATATACTTCTGACTTTCTTGACTTCAGCATTATGATGTAGCCAATTTGTATGAAATGAAATTTTTTTAAACATTTAGACATTTTTTATTTTTATTTTCAATATATGTTTATTGATTTCAAAGAGGAAGGGAGATGGAGAGAGAGAAACATCAATAAGAGAGAATCATTGATCGGGTGCTTCCTGCACACCCCCTACTGGGGATCAAGCCCACAACCCAGGTATGGGTCCTGACCGGGAATCAAACCATGACCTCCTGGTTCATAGGTTGATGCTCAACTACTGAGCCACGCCGGCTGGGCATGAAATGAAATTTAACTACAAAGAGATTGATTCACATTACTAAAAGTCATTCATTCATCCAATCATTCATTTAATAAACAGTGAGTCAAGTAACACTATGTTTGGAGCAGTTACCAGGTGCTGGGGAACAAAAATGAATATGATATGGTGTCTTACCTCCAGAACCTTTTAGTCTAGTGAGATAGGCTGAGTGATATGCAGGTAATCATAAGACTACATGTTAAGTTGCCATAAAGAGCATTAAAAAAGACTGAGAGAGGATAATTGTGAGATATATACGGGACACAGGATTAGTATTCCAGAATATATGTTTTTAAACTCCTACAAATCAATAAGAAAATACATACAATAGAATGTTTTAAATTATAAAATACAGGGGAAATCAGAAGAGTGAATAAATATTTTAAAAACTGAAACATTTAATCAAGAAAATGCAAAAAAATGTTATTTTCCACTGGCTAGATTTGGAAAAATTAAGTATGAAAAATGAAGCTGTTTGCAAGTATAAGAGCAATGGAAACTTTTATACTGCTAGTGGAAATAAAAATCACAATGGTTTGATAACAAATTATCTTACAAAGCTAACCATGCATAGACCCTACATTCCAACAATTCTCTTCCTGAGATGATATTCTAGAAAAAAATCCTATGCATGTCATTCAGATACTTTAAATATTGAGAATAGTTGAACATTGAAAAAAAAAAAACAATATCTACCAGGAAAGTGTATACACAAATTCTGCTATTCACACAAAGGAATATTTTACAGCCATGGAAATTACTTAACTGTAATTATGATAATGTATATAAATTTTTAAAATGTAATTAGAGTGAAAAATTAGTTTCAGAAGATGTCACACATCAAAAATACCACATTTATAAATCTCAAAAATAAGCAACATTAAAATATATTGTTTAGGCATAATTACATGATTGAAAACACTAATTTTATAAGTAAACAGTTAACAAAAAATTTAGGATTATTGTTATCTCTAAAGGGAAAACTGGGGGTAGGATGAGGGAGGAAACTGGTATTATTGGTACTGTTCTATTTCTTAAGGTGAATTGTGGTTCTTACACTCTACTTTTTAAGTTCATGAGTGTTCATTTTGATACTGTGATTCATAACTTACATATGCACTACATAATCACAAACTCTTTCTAACTTAGGTGATGATTTCCCTCTTGATGATGACCTCGGTACTTTTAATATATATAAAAATCAAATTATTTACCCCCAAATAATTGTGAACACCCTGATTTGCAGGTGTTACACATGTTATTAATCTCCCTATTGAGCAATATTCAGCAGTGTAGATAACTATAATATAGTGTGATTAGTGCTGTGAAGATGGGATACAGTGCTATGAGGGCACACACCTGTTTAGTTAAGAAACTAATGGAAGTTGAGAATGAAGAGTGGTGTAAAATAAAGCTGGAGGAATACGCAGAAGCCAAATCATGCTGAGTTTTATAGTGAAGGAAATGGGAAGGGAAACATTGAACTATTTTAGATAGGGCAAAGACATGATTAAATTTTTCTTTAATGAGCACTGATAGCTTTTCAGAGAATGAATTGGAGAGGAGACTGACTAGAAGTAATTGAACCAGTTAAGAAACGTCTGTTGTAATTCAGGGGAGAATATATGGAAGTAATAGGTGATGGAAAGAAATGCATAGATTCAATATATTCTTAAATGTTACACTGGACATGAGGCATAAGAGATAAAGGGCAGTTCCAAAATTGATTGATACCCAGGTTTCTAATTTGGGCAAGTGAGTGACGATATGTGCTGAGATGGGAAATACAAAAAGAATAGTAAGTGGAAGTGGAGAAGAGAGACAGCTTAAGTTTAATATGTTGATTTGATGTATTGTTGAGGCATCTGAGTGGAAAAGTTTAGTGGATATTTAGATATATTTATCTGAAGTTCAGGAAGAAAATATTTTTTAATGTTTTTTATTGATTTGAGAGAGCGAGGAAGGGAGAGGGATAGAGAGATAGAAACATCGATGAGAGAGATACATTGATTGGCTGCCTCCTGCACCTCCCCTCCCCACCCACTGGGGATCAAACAGGTAACCTCCTGGTTCATGGGTTGATGCTCAGTCAGTGAGCCACACCAGCCGGGCCAGGAGAGAAATCTTAGCTGGAGATTCAAACTTAGCAGTCATCAAATTGAGCCATGAGTGAGGTAGATGGATGACATAGAACTCCACGGAACACCAACATTTCAGAGATGTTTCTAGGAAGAACAGAGAAGAAATCATTTTTTCAGTGGTGTCTTTCCTTTGCAAGGTATAGAAAACTCAAGGGAAACAGCCTTGAACATTAAGGAAATGCTTAGCTAACAAAGTCAAAATGTAGGGAAAGGCTCAGATTTATATATAATATTAATTACTTAAGTTACTAGTATTTCCCTCCTCACTCTTCCATCCATACTGTTAGCTTTATCCTAAAATCAGTTCCCCTCATTGCAGACTAAATAAAGACAGAAATCTAGAAAACTCAAAAAAGGACTTTCCTTTTGAAAGAAAAGATAGAATTATGGTGGACTCTGGAAGGGAATATTTAAGACAGCAGACATCTGATCATATTTAAAGGCTGAAGGGAAAAAGCTGTTTGTTGAAAATCTCAGAAAGGCTAGGAGGAAAATTCCTCTTTATGAGAAAAGAGGAGAGGATAAAACTGATGGCAAGAAATTAAAGGAGTACCTATCAGAGCCTAATGCAGATTGCCTGCCGGAAGGAGGGAACCATATGTACATACATAGCTGCAAAGGACTACTATAATTTTCCCACAAAGGGAGAACCTTATTCATGTATTACTCTAGATGCAACTAAGAGGTGTTTACATTATACATTCATACATCCACTTTACATGGAATCTATTTTCGGTGTCCATAATGTCATGTTTAATCATACCATCGATACAAATCAAGATGATCATTTTCTTGCTTCTCTGTGTGCTTTAAGAACTGCATGCAATCCTATATATTGATTAAACTAGAGGCCCGGTGCACAAAAATTTGTGCACTCAGGGGGGAGAAGGGGTCCCTCAGCCCGTCCTGTGCCCTCTCGCAGTCTGGGACCCTTCGGGAGATAATGACCTGCTTGCTTAGGCCCGCTCCTGGGTGGCAGAGGGCAGGCCCAATCCCTAGGTGCAGCCCCTGGTCGGGCTCACAGCAGGGC
>NW_005363836.1:457080-461673 GCF_000412655.1 Myotis brandtii
GACTGAAGCTCCCAACCGCTCCTTTTTTTCTTTTTCTTTTTATTCTGGGACAGCTTTAGCTCTGAGGCCTCGCCTGCTGAAAGCAGGTTTCTGGCCTTTGTTTACCTTCTGTATTTGAAACAATGTTGCGGTCCTGCTGGCTGAAGCCTGGCTGACTAAAGCAGGTTTCTGGGGTTTTGTTTAGCTTCTATATTTGTTACAATGTTTCTTAGAGTTGCAGCTCAGAGGCCAGCAAGGCAAGCGGGGAAGCTTGGCTTCCTCCGTCACTGAAGCAAGCAAGCCTCCCTGTTCGCATCAGCTGCCTGGCTGCCGGCCGCCATCTTGGTTGGCAGTTAATTTGCATATCTCCCTGATTAGCCAATGGGAAGGGTAGTGGCCATACGGCTAATTACCATGTTTCTCTTTTATTAGATAGGATATTTGTGGGCTGGAATAATTGTTTAATTTGAAAACTTTATTAACCGTTTATACTGCTTGTCAAATGTGAAATAATGTAATATGTCTTTAAATATGTATCATGTCTTCCATGTGCAAACTCATTTGTGATTAGTGCTTATCTTTCTATGATAATGATAAGCATTTTATGATTCAGCCCATGTTATAGTTCTGAGATTTTAGAATCTATAATTACATATGTCTACCTATTACCTCACAGAATAGAGAGAATAAAGCATGTTTAAACATCCAGATTTAGTTTTTTATTAGATCTTATATTGAATATATCAAATTAGTATTCAGTGAGAATTAACCTAAGGAAATGAAAATGGTATGGGATTATTTGCCTGGGCTGCAGGATTTACCAAAATAGGTGTGAAAATTGTTCTTTTATTTATTTGGTTTATATTTTATTCTATAATGTGTGTGTTTTTTAAATCATTGTTACTTTTGCAGTTGTCCTGAAGTGAGTAGTCATTAGGCTAGACAAGTTAAGAGTAGAAAATGGGAAATTGAGCTACAAGTGGAATGGAGAACCAAAGGAGACGAAGTGGTGAAGAAATCTTGCCAGCACCCAGTGGGGTCTCTGTCTCAAAGTCTCTGCAGATTTTTCAATAGTTATCTCTGTGCCCAGAGATACTACTATTCTGCTACTACGGTGTAGAATTAGTACCGTGACACTGCTGTGGTCAGAACTACTGTAACACTGCCGAGAGACCGTGGGAAATCCCTTTCATAAAGGCTTTGGTGGAACTTGTGGCTCTCTGTTCTGGCCCTCACAGCTCGTTGCTTGAACTAATATTGGTAATACTCATGGCTGTGACTAGTGGTACTCCAAGTACCACAGCAGAACAAACGTAGGTACTCTCCAAACTGAAGACCCAGAGATTGAGACACATAAATTAGAAGAAAGTGTTCATCTATCGGAAATAATTTTGTTCCTGTATCTGTCACAGGCCTATGTACCATAGTAGCTAATCTATAGCAAAATGTTGAGGTTGTTACATGCTGACTTGTTTTTTCTAATGGTGCAATAGAAGGTGGTAGTTTTAAATTTTCTCTTGTTGTGTCAGTCTCCAAAATTTTAAATTCTGATTTCCATTAATTCCAAAAGTCTGGGAATCACTGCTAGAAGAACACGTCACAGCTATATAAATCTCCCCCTGACTTCAAGGTAGGACTATACTTGAGCACTTTGAGAATTGCTATTACAGCCTTGCAGTGGCAGAGAACTACAGTGTTTTCAGGAGTATTTGCATTTTAGAGTCTTATATCACCTCACTGCCTTCACTACTACAGTCTATTGAATTATGCTATAGTCACCATGGTAAGAATTATTATGTACCATGTATCTATAATAATAAAAGCGTAATATGCTAATTAGACTGGATGTCGAAGCCAGGGCTGTGAGGGAATCCCGGGTCCCGGGTGCCAGAGGGAAGCCGGTGCCAGCAGCCGGGGGAAGGAAGGCCTACTCTTGCACAAATTTCATGCATCGGGCCTCTAGTTATTAAATATTACTCTCTGCCAGGCATTGTGCTATATGGTTGATGCATTTCTTCTAATCCTCACAACCATCATATAGGGTAAGTAGTATTATTTTTATCCTCTTTATTAAAGAAAAGATTGAGTTTAGCCTGGCTGGTATGGCTCAGTGGTTGAGCATCAAGCTATGAACCAGGAGGTCACAGTTTGATTCCCGGTCAGGGCACATGCCCGGGTTGTGGGCTCAATCCCCAGTTTGGGGCATGCAGGAGGCAGCCAATTGGTGATTCTCTCTCATCATTGATGTTTCTCATCATTGATCTCTCTCTCCCTCTCCTGTCCTCTCTGAAATCAATAAAAATACATTTTTAAGAAAGAAAAGACTGAGTTTAGGTTTTCTCAGAGAATTAAGAGTTTAGGTGCCCTAGCCAGTTTGGCTCAGTGGATAGAGCATCCGCCTGCAGAGTGAAGGGTCCAGGATTTGATTCCAGTCAAGGGCACATGCCCAGGTTGTGGACTTGATCCCCAGTAGGGGACTTGCAGGAGGCAGCCAATCAATGATTCTCTCTCATCATTGATGTTTCTCATCATTGATCTCTCTCTCCCTCTCCTGTCCTCTCTGAAATCAATAAAAATATATTTTTTTAAAAAGAGTTTACAGATGGTTACTTGCCAAGCTCACAGAGGTGACTAAATATTTTAGGTTATTCTCCTATATGTAACAGAAAAGAGAATGGTCATAGTATAAAATACAATTGGAAACAATTTTCATTTTAATGTCAGACAGTAAATGATTTGTTAGAATCCTCCACAGGAATGACAAGGCTGTTTTTCCCTAATTCTAAAATGACAAACTCTTTTAAAAGTATTGAGAGTCTTAAATAGGTTAAATATCTCTGAGGAGATTAAATATTGAAGGATAATGTTGTCAGGATATGTTTAAATGTTGGAGCAGAAAACCATTGCAGCAAAAAGGCTAAAGTGACATATTAAAACAAATGAAACAAAATATTTCCCTTCTGGAAAGAGTAACTAAGACACTTTAAAATCCTAGTGGTGTTAACACTGAAAATTCTTTAATATATAGAGACTGGACTTTCAAAGGTCTCTTTCTGCGTTATCTCTCTTTTTTTAATATATATTTTTTATTGTTGATAGTATTACAGATGTCTCCCATCTCCCTTCCCCCCCCCTCCTCCCACCATCTATACTCCCCCCGAAGTCTTCACCATCCTATTGCCTGTGTTCATGGACCATGCATATAAGTATACTAGAGGCCCGGTGCACGAATTCGTGCACCAGTGAGGGCCCTCAGCCTGACCTGTGGGATCAGGCCAAAACCAGCTCTCCGACATCCCCCGAGGGGTCCCAGATTGGGAGAGGGCACAGGCTAGGCCACGGGACCCCACTGGTGCACAATCAGGGCCGGGGAGGGACGGGGGGAGGTAGGCCAGCTAGGGAGGGACCATGGGAGGGCTCCAGGGCAAGTCTGGCCCATCTCGCTCAGTCCCAATTGGCTGGACCCCAGCAGCAAGCTAACCTAATGGTCGGAGCATCTGCCCCCTGGTGGTCAGTGCACATCATAGCAAATGGTTGAGCGGCCTTAGCATATCATTAGCATATTACGCTTTGATTGGTTGAATGGACGACTGGACTACCGGACACTTAGCATATTAAGCTTTTCTTATATAGGATAAGTTCTTTGTTTTATCTCTTCTGGTCCCCCCATTCCCACATCGAGGTATATCAGTCTGTTCCATGCCTCCATGCTTTGGGTCTTATTCTGTTGGTCAATTCATTTTGTTCATCAACATTGACTCTTCTCTCCCCAAGTGGCTTTTATTCTAGGTTAAGTGCCTAATAACTTGGCAGTTAGAACAATAAAGTTGGGCATCAAGGGTCAGCATCAGGAGGGACACAGTTGAGGAGAAAATATTAAAAATACAGCTAATTTAGTCTTGGCTCACCAACTCGTCCCGTAGTGGAATTTGCCCATGATTTTCTCACATTTGCAATGCCAGCTCACCATTAAGTGCTTCAGGATTGCCAGTTGCTCCTCATCTCTGATGTTTTTTTAGTCACTTTCATTTTCTTTTTATTCTTTCTTTCACAGGCTCCCAAATTGGAATTTTTGCTTTTTCAGACAATATTAAGAATTTTTTTTAATAGTAATGATTGCAGGGGGAGCAGCTGGGTGATGGGGAAGAGGGTATAGGGGACATAAATGGTAATGGGAAAAATAAAGTAAAATTTAAAAATACATAAATAAATTTTTAAGTTTCTAGGAAGGAATATTTATTCCTTATTTTAATTTTTGCATTCATCATATTTCTTAACATAATGCACTTTACTTTCTTTTTGTACATATTTAGGAAGATAAGGCCTAAAATCTCTTTTGAAAATATCAAGTTGTTATGTTATTGATCCTATGACTAAGTCATCAATTCTGTTTTTAAAACAACTGAATTAAATTCCTTCTGGAATTGATTTTTCACTTGAAAACAAGTCAGTTTATCACAGAATTTCTCAGAGAGTAAGAATAAACTCATGCCATTTTTGAATGAGAAGTAAATGCTTAAAGGTACTACATTAAAAAATAAACCTATAGAGTTAGTGATTTTTTTCTTTCTTTATTGATTAAGATATTACATATGTGTCCTTATACCCCCATTA
>NW_005363836.1:463159-485681 GCF_000412655.1 Myotis brandtii
CCATAGATTGCTTTGGGTAGTATGAACATTTTAATGATGTTGATTCTACCAATCCATGAACACAGTATGTTCTTCCATCTGTTTATGTCTTCCTTACAGTTAGTGATTTAAATAAAAACATTTTATTGTTAATGCTATAAAATTTTATCTAAATTATAATCAAGTTTTAATAATAGAAAAGTAGTTTTCTCAAAACCTCTTGCCATTAAAAACAAACTACCAGCACTATCGGTGGAACCGAAATAAAATAGCTACAATGCTTGGCTTTTGTAATTTAACTCAGACTGGGCAGTTGTGCTGTTGGAATCCCTTACACCAAGAGTGGAGAGGAGGGGGGCTCACTTTCATAAAAATTGAGGAAATCCTAGAATGGATAAGAGAGGTGAAGGTTTAAATATTGAAGAACATCAGGATGGCAGAAAGTAGAGTAAATATTGAGGCTAAAATTGAGCAAGTCAAGATGTGGAAGAAGCAGAAATAAAAATCAACTGGGTAAACTGTACATATAAAAGATAAGACAAGGTAGTGGAAATATTTCTTATTTCCATCAAAGTCAAGAATATCTGTTATAATTTAAAGTAAAATTGAGTTAAAACATTATTCTGAAACTTTAGTGATTGTCAGTGCTACAAACTCTCCTTTTGTACAGAAGGAAATACGTCAGGTAGTTAACTTTTGCCTGAGGCTTTGTATTTTTTTCCTCCCAAAGCAATATGCATTATTACCAAAGAACCCCCAGGAGGAAGGCCTTGCGTTCATCAGTCCATAAGCAAGTGAGAACCATCCTCTCTATCACTGTGAGTGATGCGAAGCACAATCCAGGCTTTCTCTTTTCTGACTCTCTTCCCGACGCCTCATTTTTCACCTCTGATAGGAGCAAATTTTGCACTGGTTAGAGTGAGTTTTTCTTCTGGTAGTCTGGGCCATCACTGAAACTCAGAAACAGATTGGGATCCTGTAAATGGAATTATTTTGAACTCAAACATTTTTCCAAACATTAGAAAAAGAGGTCTTTCTGTGTCAGTAGGCAGGTTGAGATTCTTCTTGCTTCCCTCATCCTTTTCCTGTCACCCTCCCCATGTGGATGGCACTCAGCACTTTGCATTGAGCAACAGAAAGGCTGCATTGATAACCCATGGTACTGGCATATTCCCCGGAGGATGCAGAGCTTCAGGAAGAAATAGTAGCCAAATGTATTTGCAGTTAGTGAGTTCTGACCAAAAACCAAGAAATGAGTTCATGAAAGAGCAGATTGATGAAGTCATACAATTATAGATTTTTAAATTTAAAAAAAAAATCTTACAGCATAATCTATTGCCCCCAGAGAGATATTTCTAACACAAATATCTGCAGAGTTTTTCTTTTGACCAAAAGCCACTTTTTTCAGGAGACATAAGTTATAAAAGGGTGGAACAGTGGGAGAATCGTAAATGTGCTCAAAAAACAAAGAGCCCCTATCCCTTGCAGGACTTCGAAAATGACGTTCTAGATCTACATCAACACAACCCTACTTTCCTTGGAAATGTCCAGAAATAATCTGGAACTGATTGTGTATGTGAATTGTTAAGTACTCCTTAATTTTCCCATTAGGTTGAAAAAGGAAGTTTTAAGCAATAGTTCCAATCCCACCAGCTGCCTGGGAGGTGAAAACATACCCACCGTCACAAATATCCCTGCAGGTTAAGAGGGTTTGGGAGTAGGAGAGGTAGGTGGGTGAAAATTATACCTTATGTGACCTATGTATTGAGAATCAATTATTGATGCCATTGTTAAACATCTACCAAACACTGATAAGAGGCTCTTTGAAATTTCTAGTGCTTATATTTAGTGATTATATTAAGACACCCACTAATTTCCCCTTGCTAACAAATATACAACTCTGTCTCTACTAGACTAGCCTCCACATGGTCTTTATGGAATATATTACAGTTATTGTTTGTGGTTGTACAAGTTAAAATATGTGGAATCATCCAAATAATTATTATAGGAATTATAAGCTAAGGGCTCAAATCTAGTCTTGAGAATTTCTGGTTACACCCATTTTATGATACCAGTGTCTGAAACTGTCATTCAGATTAATTCAGTGGTTCTCAACTTCTGGCCCTTCAAAACAGTTCCTCATGTTGTGACCCCCAACCATAAAATTATTTTCGTTGCTACTTCATAACTGTAATTTTGCTACTGTTATGAATAATTGTAATGTAAATATCTGATATGCAGTATGGTCTTAGGCGACCCCTGTGAAAGGGTCGTTCGACCACCAAAGGGGTCGCGACCCACAGGTTGAGAACCGCTGGATTAATTAAAACATAGATTATTGATTGGTTATCATATTACCTTTTCCAATAAGTCAGTACAGCCATACCTGTTGCTATATACTAAAGAAATAAGAATGCATTCAATTAGATTCAATGCCTCCCATAATTGCAGATTGTTGATAGAAGAGGCAGAAGGCTAAATATATATATATGTAAAGACTTGTTTGTTAAATAAAAATTAATTGCCAAAGGAGAGTACATGTCCTGTAGAAAGTCAAAAATTTCGTGAAAATGGGACCCTTCAGAGTTAGGTACATGTTCTTAGTAATAGCTGAATTGGGAAGAAGGATTTGAAGAAATCAATAAAATAATTTCCTCTATTTAATGATCCTTTTCAAATATTTATTTCATTAATCTGAATATATGGGATGATGCATTTTTAAGCTGATTATTTTAGTATTACTTAAGTCATAGGTGCTTTTAAACTTACTCTGTTTTATTATGTAACTAAATTTGTTCTCAAAAATAATGCAGGTAGGAAGTTGTGAAAATGTGAATGGAAAAATTCTTCTCTAACATAAAGCTAATGTGACAACTGAATGAAATATTATTTAGTTTTATAGTCACTTTTTAATTGAATTTTCTACTTAATACAACATTAATTCTTTAACTAACAGAGCACATCCCCTGATCTTCTAATACCAGGGCAACAATACAGCTGTCTCCAGTAGTGAAGGACTCACTGTCATAAAATCAGGAGATTGTTCTCATCCAGACTGGCTCGAAAGCATTCCCTTAATGAAAGTATAAACTGTGTCTATCAAATGGCTATTAAGTCAGCAGTAGCATAAAAACTTGTCATAGACTAAAGCAATAGAAAGAATGACAGGTTAAAACTACTTCCATCAGTTCTTGACAGAGGTGTTCCTTAAAACGATTCTACTTCAGTAAATTGAAATAATTCAATCACATTTATGCTGTCTTCATTTTGGAAGAAATCTAAAAGAAAAAGAAAAGCAAAACTAGCCCAATGCAATAAAAACGTCCATGACTGAGTATGTAATTTGAAGATCTAAACTACATGACAACTGGCAGATGATCAAGGATTGTTGCCAAATAGAGACTGTCAAAATGATAAGATTCCATTTCTTTCACTTGATTGTTACCACTTACTCTACTACTTATGGTTCTAAGAAATTTTATGGGTGAAAGAAATTATTGTAACACTTTTATTGTTATTGTTAACAACTTTTATTTTAAGAATGCAAAAATCAGCATCATCACAAAACAAATTATAGGTTGAAAAGTATAGACTTTGCTCTAATTTAATCATTTTTGCTATGATGGATACTCCTTTTTTTCCTTTTAGTTAATAATTTCTAATTCTGTGGCTATGCTTTATAAGTTGACTTTTAACCACAGAAGAATGTGCTTATAGAGATGCCATAAGCCAGAAATAACTGCCTGCACATATCATCCAGTTGCCATCCTAAGGCATATATATGCTCTGAAGGGGAACGCCCTATTGCCTCACCTTCTCACCTGTCACTTGAGGCACTCGAGTATATCATCAGTATTAGACTCTTAAAAATTTAAGATCAGTGAATATTTTGAATGTCCCCTCCCTCCCAAATACTGCACTGTACCAACAGAATACAATATCACCAAATTCCCATGGCAGGAGGAAGAACATCTTTCTACCCCTCCCTTCCAGACCTCAGAGCTCTCTCCCCTGTATTTGTTCAAGTCTGTCCTCTACTGCCTAAATGGGAGAACAGAGACTTTTTGGCATCAAAGTTGCCCTAACTAAATACAAATAAACGAGAAGAAAAAAATAAGCTTAATCATGTGGTCATCACAGTCATAAAACAATATCTACAATACGTATTCGACACGGGAAAGATGCTTAACATACACACACTCTTATCTTCACAACATTCCTATGGGACAAAAAGATAGGGCAAGGAATTGAGGAACGAAGATTGATACCATAGCATAGTCTAACCACTATGTTATATCACTAATATAGCATACCCACCCAACCAAAAAAAATCAAAAAACTACTACAAAAAAATCAGAAAAATTATAGCATAGACCTGTTGCAATAGTAAATAACCCTCAATATCAGGAATTCATTTGATATATATTTGGCTAGCACTTTTTACCACAATTTGGTATTATTTCTTCTGTTTCACCATTCAAAAGAGAGAGAGAGAAAAACCTTGACACCATTCATATACTTAAAGAGAATTTTTAAGTCCTCTTCAACTTGCTCTTTGTGACCTACACAAATCAAATATTTTAGATATTCCTAAATGGGCTTGTTTTACAAGCCTTCGTTTTCTTTAAAATATTTACAGGTTCTTTATTTACCTTTATGAATCTCAAAAGGCATAAAATCAGGAGCCTACCTACAGATCCTTCTATCATATTGAATTTAGTCCCTTTTGTTAATTTAGTCCCTCAATAATTTAGCTCATCAAACCTCCTGATTATATCTGTAAGATTCCTACTGCCAAAAAAAAAAAAAAAAGATTCCTACTGCCCCTTTCTTTTTGATAGTTTCCATTTTCCACAAAATAACCTAAGTTCCATCCCCAAAATCACTTTGTGAAAGTGATAAAACTGCACTGAATATGGAAGCAAGCCCTGCAAAATGACAATTACACTGATACACAAAAACTAAACTATGCACCAAGCTGCAGGGGGGGGGGGGGGGGGACGACATTATCTCAATGTATTTCTTATTTCTTCAGATCTCACTTTTTATTTCTTTTAAGCAGGAGTGCAGGAGAAACTGTGAGCCTTAACTTTGCATTTCAGGCCCTTGAGCACCTTAAACTTCCCTGTTTAGTTCCCTCCTCTGGGAAGACAATGATGCGTACCTTGTAGAGTGGCTCTGAAAATGAAGATTATGATGTTAGACATTTATCACAGCACCTATCATATAAGTGTTTAATTAATGGTAACTACTATAATATACATTATTAGGGATAAAAATGTGTAAATTAGAGACAAGCAAAATCTTTATTTAGCTTTGTTTCTAACAGCAGGTTGTTAATGAGACCAAGGCCTTGAATTTGAGTTATTTATACATGAACAGGCTATACTCTTCACTTGGACAGTTGTCTTGAAACATATGCAATGATAGGGAAGGAGGTATGTAAGGAGGCGGAAATGAAGGTGAATCATGGCAACCTAAAATATTAGCCATATTAGTGAAGAGTAAGTAGTATCATCTCTACCGATGGCAGAATAGTTTTTGAAAATGTTTTATATTCTATCGTCCTCTATTAAAAAAAGGCTATGTTCCCAAATCTGGAACAAATCTATACTTTACTGCTTTGCTAACAAATAGCTTGAAGGCATAGTCTCTCTGAGTAAGACAGAGTTTAGGGGAAGCATGGAGTTCAGGTATTGGTGGATTTTCAGAAGTTAGAATATTTAGGGGTTCATTGACCTTGAACTAAGGTTACTTGTGTGAGACTGTTGCTGATTGCCTAACTTTCAAGTGCAGTTTCCAAAGCAAGCTGCCATTAACTAATTACAAGTTTAAAACAAGTTCTAATTGGTGATTACTTATTGCTGTGGCCAAAGGATAGTCAGACCTTTACTCAGCAGGTAAGAACTTTTTATTCACATTGCCATTATTGAGTACTTACTGTGTACCAGCAATATGCTGAATGTATTACGGTATATTTTTTAATCCTCATAATATTCCGTGAAGCACTTCTTATTATCTACAGTTTTTACATGATAAGCAAAGCACTTAGATAACTTACATAAGATTGCATAACTAAAAAATGACAGAGCAAAGTATAAAACCCAGGTTCGTCTGACTCCAACGACTGTGTTATCTGTACTGCTCTATTAAACTTTTTAATTTTTTTTAATTTATTTATTTGTACATCAGATTATTTATTCACTTGGTTCTTAGATTCACTTGTTGATAGATGCATGTTTGTTGTTCACAATTTGTATCTTTACCTTTTTCTTCTTCCTCTTCTTAAAGGATACCTTTCAGCATTTCGTATAATACTGGTTTAGTGGTGATGAACTCCTTTAGCTTTTCCTTATCTGTGAAGCTCTTTATCTGACCTTCAATTCTGAATGATAGCTTTGCTGGATAAAGTAATCTTGGTTGTAGGTTCTTGGTATTCATCACTTTGAATATTTCTTGCCATTCCCTTCTGGCCTGCCAAGTTTCTGTTGAGAAATCAGCTGACAGTCGTATGGGTATTCCCTTGTAGGTAATTGAGTCTCTTTCTCTTGCTGCTTTTAAGATTCTCTCTTTGTCTTTTGCTCTTGGCATTTTAATTATGATGTGTCTTGGTGTGGTCCTCTTTGGATTCCTTTTGTTTGGGGTTCTCTGCGCTTCTTGGACCTGTAAGTCCATTTCTTTCACCAGGTGGGGGAAGTTTTCTGCCATTATTTCTTCAAATAGGTTTTCAATATCTTGCTGTCTCTCATCTTCTGGCACCCCAATTATTCTGATGTTTGTACGCTTGAAGCTGTCCCAGAGGCTCCTTACACTATCTTCGTATTTTCGGATTCTTTTTTCATTTTGCTTTTCCGGTTGGGTGTTTTTTGCTTCTTCGCATTTCAAATCTTTGGCTTGATTCTTGCGCTCCTCTGGTCTGCTATTGGGTGTCTGTATAATATTCTTTATTTCAGTCCGTGTATGCTTAATTTCTAGTTGGTTCTTTATCATAGCATCGAGGGTCTCATTAGTTTTCGTGACTCTCTCCTCAAGTTTATTGACAGCTTCTAGCACATTTTTGCAAGCCCTCAAAATTGCGATTTTTAGCTCTATATCCTCCATTTCTGTCATGTTTTTTTGTCTCCGCATTTTTTATGCTTTCTTGGTGCACCCCCTAGTGGTCTTTGTGCGCAGTCTTGTTCTAGTTGAGCCTTGATTGTTGTAGTTAATACTAGAGGGATTTGACCACCAGGCCGACTGGCTGTGTGAATCAGCTGTGTCTGCTGCAGTGGGAAAACTTCTGTCCTCTGGGGGGGCGCTAATCTAGCCTTTGCCTGCGGCGATCCGGCAAATGGCTCTGCGCAGGGCTTGGGCGGGGCGGGCTCAACAGGGCGGGCGGAGGGAGCCGTTATGGTGCCCTCAGTCCTGTTCCCAGAGGCTCTGCTTCTCAGAACCCCCGGAACCGCTGCAAACCTCGGAGGGAAAGCTGCCTTCCAACTGATGCCAGACACTCCCGCTTCTCCCGTTTGGGTCCGAGTCCCCAGCGATTCGCCCGTATCTGGAGCTCAGAGTCTGAGACTCCCCCCTGACCGAAAACGACAACCGCGCTCTCAGCCACCAGCCCGCTTTGCGCGCGCACCTCCGCACCTGAGTTTTTTCCACACTGCGCCTCCTCTGAGCCTCGGTGTGCTGTTATTTTTCCTTCTAGTTGAAGAGTCTCTCCTCAGCCAGCCTTCCTGTGGTTCTGGGTGATGTCCGTTCCGTCTTTTAGTTGTATTTTTGAAGTGGTTGTTTGCGGCAGCAGTCTCCTGTGTTTACCTATGCCGCCATCTTGGTGGAGTCTCTAAACTTTTTAATTAACTCCCAGCATTTCTATAACACTTCACTCCTATAATTTTGTCACTTCAAGAATGTCATGCAAATAAAAGTACACAGTATCATAGAGTAACCGTTGGGATTGGCTTTTTTTAACTCAGTATACTTCAGGTTGTTGTGTATATCCACAGTTTCTTCCTTTTTGTTGCTGATTAGTATTCCAAGGTATCGATGTATCACAATTGTTTTAACCACTCACCCATTGAAGGAAACCTAGATTTCTAGTTTGGGGCTATTATGAAGAAACTTTCTCTAAACACTCATGGACAGATTTTTGCATGAACTTCAGTCTTTCTAAGTCTCTGGGATAAATGCCCAGGAATGTAATTGCTGGATCATATGGTACTTGTATGTTTAGTTATTTTTGTTGTTGTTGTTTTATCTTAGTATTGTTTTTTTAATATATTTTTATTGATGTAATAGAGGAAGGGAGAGGGAGAGATAGAAACATCAATGATGAAAAAGAATCATTGATTGGCTGCCTCCTGCACGCCCCCTACTGGGAATTGAGCCCACAACCCGGGCATGTGCCCGTGACCGGAATCAAACGCAGGCCGATGCTCTATACACTGAGCCAAACCAACTAGGGCTGCATGTTTAGTTTTTTGTTTGTTTATTTGTTTGTTTATTTTTAAGGAATTGCCAAATATTTTTCCAAAGTGGCTCTACCATTTTACATTTCCTGCAGCAGACTGTGAGTGATCCAGTTTCTCATCATTTTCAGCATTTGTTGTTGTCACTATGTTTGCTTTTAGTCATTCTGATAAATGAGTAGTAATATCTCATTGGGGTTTTAATTTGAAATTCTCTATTAGCTAATAATGTTGAACATCTTTTCATGTGCTTATTTGCTGCCATCTGTATATCCTCTTTGGTGAAATATCTCTTCGTGTCTTTTGACCATTATTATAAATGAATTGTTTAATCTCTTACTATCGAGTTTTGAGAGGTTTTCTTTTAATATATTCTAGATACTGTCTTTTGTCAAATATATGGTTTGCTAATATTCTCTCAAACTTTATAGCTTGTTGTCTCGTCCTCCTAACATTTTACATTTAAATCTATGATCTATTTTGAGTTAGTTTTTATGTAAGATGTAGAGACATAGGTCACAGTTCATTTATATTGTCTATGTATGTCCCATTGTGCCAGTACCATTTGTTGAAAAGGCTCTCTTCCATCCATTGAATTGCTTTTGCACCTTTGCCAAAAATTTTTTCTTGGAGGTCTATTTATGGGTCCTCTGATTCATTCCATTTATCTATATGTCTGTCCCTCTGCCAATATCACACATAATAATCGTGAAATCAGTCTGATTCTTCTTACTTTATTCTTCTTTTTCAAAATTGTGTTAGCTATTCTAGCTTCATTGGCTTTTTTTTGGTGATTATGATTATCTTTATTTAAAAGTAAAAGATAGATTTTCTTTTCTTTATTGATTAAGGTATTCCATATGTGTCCTTATACCATTATCCCCCATGCCCCCCACTCATACCCTCACCACCCTGTTGTCTGTGTCCATTGGTTATGCTTATATGCATGCATACAAGTCCTTTGGTTGATCTCTCCCCCTTACTCCCACCCTCCCCTACCTTCCCTCTGTGGTTTGACAGTCTGATCGATGCTTCTTTGTCTCTAGATCTGTTTTTGTTCATCAGTTTATGTTGTTCATTATATTCCACAAATGAATGAGATCATGTGATATTTATCTTTCTCTGAATGGCTTATTTCACTTAGCATAATGCTCTCCAGTTCTATACATGCTGTTGCAAGTGGTAAGAGTTCCTTCTTTCTTACGGCAGCGTAGCATTCCATTGTGTAGATGTACCACAGTTTTTTTAATCCACTCATCTGCTGATGGGCACTCAGGCTGTTTCCAAATCTTAGCTATGGTAAACTGTGCTGCTATGAACATAGGGGTGCATATATCCTTTCTGATTGGTGATTCTAGTTTCTTGGGATATATTCCTAGAAGTGGGATTACTGGATCAAATGGGAGTTCCATTTTTAGTTTTTTGAGGAAACTCTATACTGTTCTCCACAGTGGCTGCACCAGTCTGCATTCCCACCAGCAGTGCATGAGGGTTCCTTTTTCTCCGCATCCTCACCAGCACTTGTCATTTGATGATTTGTTGATGATAGCCTTTTTGACAGGTGTGAGATGGTACCTCATTGTCGTTTTGATTTGCATCTCTCAGATGATTAGTTACTTTGAGCATGTTTTCATATGTCTCTTGGCCTTCCTTATGTCTTCTTTCAAAAAGTATCCACTTAGGTCCATTGCCCATTTTTTGATTGTGTTGTTTACCTTCCTTTTGTTGAGTTGTATGAGTTCTCTTTATAAAGTTTAGAATAGAATATACATATAAAGATATATACACTAAGTGGCCAGATTTTTATGACCAGCCAGATTATTATGACCACCCCATCAGTACTTCGTTGGGCCACCTTTTGCCTTCGATACTGCGGCGATTCTTCTTGGCATTGACTCCACGAGATGTTGAAAGGTGATGCGAGGAATCTGACACCATGCCTGATGAATAGCACTGTCCAGTTCTGTGAGATTTGATGGTTGTGGAACCAGCTGCCTGATGGCTCTTTTAACTTCGTCCCACAAATGCTCAATTGGATTGAGATCTGGTGATTGTGGGGGCCACCTAAGCAAGGTAAAATCTCCCTCATGTTCTTGAAACCACTCCTGCACAATATGAGCACCGTAGCATGGTGCATTGTCTTGTTGAAAGAAGCCATATCCATTGGAATACGCCATCAACATGTAGGATGAACTTGATCAGCAATGATACTTAGGTATGTTGTGCTATTCAGACATTTATAATGATCTGGCCCTCTAGCAACTTCAGTGCGAAATTATAGCTAATTTGCCTACAAACGTCAGGTGCAGGTGGTCATAATAATCTGGCCACTCAGTGTGTATATAAAGATATATATGTATATCTTTCTAGGGTTTTGATAGAAATTTGTTAAACCTGTGTATCAATTTGGAAAGAATTGACATCTTTACTGTGTTGTCTTCCAACCCATAAATATGTCTCTCTATTTATTTGTGTTTGATATCTTTCTTCCGGATTGTGTAGTTCTCAGCGTATAAATCTTATACAAGCTTTGTTTGATTTATACCTAAATATTTTACTTTTTTTGAGTTACTGTGCATGGTATTGCATTTAAATTTTGGTGTCTGCATTTCATTGCTAACATACATAAACACACCTGTAACCTTGCTGAATTCATTTGTTAATTCTAGGAATTTTTTTGGTGATTCTTTTGGGTTTTCTATGTAGACAATCAGGTAACCTGTAAATAAGGACATTTAATTTCTTCCTCTCCGTCTGTATGCCCGTTATTGCCTTCTCTTGCCTTATTCTACTGACTAGAACTTCCAGCATTCTGCTGAATAAGAGTGGTGAGTGTAGACATCTGTGCCCTGTTCTTGATCTTGGGGAAGAAGCATCCACTTTTTTCACATAAGTTTTAAGTTGGCTATATGGTTTTGGTAGATGTTCTTTATCAGGTAGAGGAAGTGCTACTTCATTTCTATATTTCTGAGTTTTTATCACAAATGGATGCTAAATTTTGTCAAATATATTCTGCTTCCATTGATATGATCGCATAATTTTTCTTCTGTAGCCCATTAACATGTGCACTGCAGTTGTTGATTTTCAAATATTGAACATGCTTTGTATCGCTGGAATAAACTCCACTTGGGCATGGAGTTCAAATATTGCTGAATTTCATTTGCCAACATTTTGTTAAGGATTTTTGTATTTATATTCATAAATGGTAGTGCTCTATAGTTTTCTTTCTTCCCTTTTTTTTTTACTGTCCTTATCAGGTGTTGTTATTGAGGTAATACTACCAGCTTCATGAAATAAAGTGGACGTGTCCCCTCCTCTTCTATTATCTGGAAGAGAGGGTGTAGAATTGGTGTTAATTCTTATTTAACTGTTTGGTAAAATTCTCCTGTGTAACCATCTGTACCTGGAGATATCTTTCCTGGGGATTTTTAAATTACATATTCCAATCTTGATGGTTGCAGGGCTTTTCAAATTATCTATTTCATATTGGGTGAGTTACAGTAGTTTGTGCTTTTAAAGTGGCCCATTTCATATAAGTTGTCAAATTTGTGCGTAGCGTTATGTGTAGTATTACTTTATTACCTTTATGATGTTTGCAGGATCTGTAGTAATATTCCTGATTTTGCTAATTTGTGTTTTCTTTTTTTTCTTATACAATCTTGCTAGAAGTGATCTTTCCAAAGAATCAGCTTTTTGTTTCTTTTTTTTCTGTTACTCATTTTCAATTTCATTGATCTCTGATATTATTATTATTTCCTTCTTTTTTCTTGCTTGGGGTTTATTTGGCTTCTCTTTTTCTAGGCTCTTGAGATAGGGTTTTAATTATTGATCTGAGGCAAAAAACAAAACAAAACACGTATTATTATTGCTAGGTGGAAATTAACGTTCTAAGTTCCCAGATGGCCTCCACTGGTACCTCAGGGAAGGTAGCCTCATTACTAGACCCTCTCTAACCATCCTACTGGGAAAGTAGGAGGGTGCCTCATTACTGCTGGGTGGGAGAGTAAGTCCTTGCTCCTTGTGCTCTCCAGTGACACCATGGGGGTTGGGGAGGGGCTCTCTGCTGGCCAAAGGGGATGAATGCAGTGGCCTTCTCTGATAGTACACCAGCAGGAGTGTTGGTGTGCCTTGTTGCATCCTTATGAGGGTAGAAGTGTAGGATCCCCACTTGGACTTTGTGGGACTACAGTGTTTTCCCACTGGTTATATATAGTAGGGCTGTCACTATCAAAGTTTTCTGCCCCTTTTTTCTGGTCTTTTGGCTAGATAGGGTAGGCTTTTGCTGAGGCTTTTCTTATCTGTACCTTTAGGCATTTTCAGGTTACCTGCTTCTTCAGCTCCAAGTCTGGGATATACGACACAAAAATAAAACTCAATGAATTCATCACTATGCATTTACTTGGTCCCTATGTCCCTAGCTGATCTGCTGTTTTCTGTCTACTTCCCAGAATTTTCTTATATTTGTTTATATATAACGTCCAGGGTTTTTTATTTTTCTTCATGGAGAGAATAGAGTAAAGTATGCCTACTCAATCTACCAGGAAGCAGAAGTCCTACTGCCTCAATTTTTAAAACTTAACCTGCATGTTAAAAAGGAGAACATACAGAATACATGATGTAGATAGAAAGGGACAGGGCTTTTTGTTGTTGTTTTACAAAATTACTAAAACTAACTCATTTCAATGAGTGCTGCTGATATCTTGAAATCAACGACTGAATTATCCTTTATAGATGATTCTGTGTGTTGAAATTGCTCCCAAATGTTTTTGGACTCTTTTGGATGTAATTTTAGAAGTTGATTGTGTCTAGTTGCATATTCTCAGTGGCATAAATTGTCATCTTTTGAGGCTATGTTTGACTTTTGGAAGGAACCCTAAAATGGTTAGAGTCAAGAGAGGTGGTAAGACAAATGACCAAATTGGGTAATACACTTCTCAGTCTAACACCGTTTTCTAAGAGAACAGTGTGAACCAAAGTATTGTTGTCATGAGAAAGTCATTTCTTTTATATCATACAAAACCTCCCAAACACTTTAAAGGTAGCAAAATCAACATTTCTTTTCTGTGGTGTTGACAGTAATGTTTCCTTGCGTCCAATGGATATTGGAGTTTTTCCTTGTAAACATACACTTTGACAGTATTTTGTTCAGGTCAACTTGAAAACACCACATTCCATCACTATTCTCCTCAAATACATGTTATTTTGTCCAACTTCCCCTTGAAAATTCAAAACAAATGTCAAATCTTCTCTATTTCTTTTTATCATTCAAAATGTGTAGCACAGGCTTTACAGAAATCTTTTTGTTCAAACTCCCCTTCAGTATGAGTCAGTGTTCTCATAGCTAACCCCTCTGCCTGAATAAATGCCAGCTCTGACATTTTCTGCATTTTCATCAGTCCTTTGTACTTCACCGTGAGCACCTTATTACCTTTCTTTAAGCCTTCGTGTCAGTCAGAAAAACTTCCTCATCACCGTCTCTCCACACCGTAATTGTTCTTTTAGATATCTTGTGTCCTGTATGTCTGTTTAACTTCACACAAAGCTTCGTGTTAATTCTTTGCTTTCTATAGCTGTCATTCCCATCCTCTGCAGTGTATAGCCCAAACACAGACTGAAAAAAACTGCTGCTGATGCAAACAGAATCGTTACAGATGTTTCCTCCAAGCCCACGTTATATTTTTCCAAGCCATATAAGAACACGAGTTCCGTCACTTCATAATCATAGAAAGATTGCTAAGTGCACAGAGCATCAGCCTATTTGCTTAACTATACAGCTCTAAGTCCCATACATAGGATCTAAAATAGGTGATAGACCTAAATCAGTAAGTAGGAATGGCCCTTTGGCAAATTAAAGAGCTGCCAAAAATTTTAATATATTCATCCTCAACAACCTGATCCTCTGTTCCTTTACATGGCTCCTTTCCAATTCACTATGATAGTCATAGTCTGACAGCCTTTGTTCAGATCCTGGTCCTGCCAGTTTACCGGTTGGCAGATGACTTGGGAAAGTTACTTAACCTCTCCAAGCCTCAGTTTTCTCCTCAATATAATTGGATAATAATAATTATCTCTAATGCTATTACAAAGATTAAAGGAGATAATACATGTAAGTTTTAGCACATTGCTTGGCACCTAGTGTTTGGATGACAGCTATTATTTATGAAATGCCAGTCATTAAAGATGGCAAGTAGGATATGGTGTTTGCCCTCAAGTTCCAAATCGAAACAAAATTCTGAACTCAAACTGTCCCATCAGAAGGAAAAAATAAACCAAAAAAAATCTAAAGACTATTACAGTTCTATAACATATAGAATTAATTTTGTACCCATGGATAGACCATTACCAGAATATTCTAATCAATGGAGTGATTGTTAAGCAGTCATTATTGATTTTCTCAGGCAGATTACGTGTTTTGGAACTCTAGCTCTATGCTATATCTCTCTGAGTTTTTCTGGGTGTTAAAAATGCTTTGTCTATGTGATCACTTCCTGTGTGTCCACTGACTCAAGCACTGACTGAAGTTCCATGAATATTATGCCAGTGGAGGTGAGAAGCAGGTATAAATGTAAAACCAATGGACTGTTCAGAAGCCAGGCCAGTAAGCCTAAGCCAGCCTATACTCCCAGCTCCTCGAACTCCTGGAAATACTTTTCTCTAACTAACTCAGCATGCCAGGGACTTAGCAGCTCACAGTGTGATACTGTGTTTATCATGGCTTTTCTCTCCTCCCATACAAGAGAACGTGAAATTCCACAGAGGTAGGAGAGAATTCAATTTGCAATAAGGAAAAACTTGACCAGAGGGGTGTTCAGTCTTCTAGGATGGCTGAAAATGGAATAGATTTCATCAAGAAATACACATTTGCCCTCTACGTGGTTATCTCAGTTGTGCTGGTGTTGTAGTGTTGTGGTCGCTGGTTAATTGTGTTGGCCAGTGCTGGATTGCTAACTGTTTTTCACTATGCTGGAATAGCCTGAAACTTTTTTTTTTCCATCTTTTCCTCAAGATTCTCATACTAAATATCTTTGCTGGTTTTTGATGTAAAAAACTGTACATGATACCAAGACAACCAGTTAAACACCTAAAAAAATATAATCAAATGGTTATTTCCTTTGCTCTACATATGGCCAAATAATAATTTTTGAGTATTTTCTTCACTCAATTACCTCTTGTTTGGAATCAAGAAATATGCCTTTCATCTCCTTCAAATGATTTTCCATGATCACTGTCATTTCCTGATGTCTCTTAAAAAATAAAATTAACCTCTTCATTGACTACTTGCTTAACATTATTCTTTTATTCCTCCAACCTGACCTTTTCATAGTAATCAAAATCTTGATTAGGCAGGAAAATTCACAGGCTTTCTTAGCTAATGAATTCTAAGGTGAAATTCATTTTTGAGTTCCAAATTACCCAACCTTAAAAGATCAACAAGAAAGAAAATGAATTCGTGAAGTAAACCCTCAGATCCTTCCATAATGATGAGTGAAGTACCAACCACAGCACTATACTAATACATATGCTTAAAAGTATTTATGATAAGCTTTCATTTCTCATGTTAAACCTCCATGTTAAGCCCTACCTGATATTAAAAGACATATTCTCGATTACCAACTCACAAACAGATCTGGTTGCTTGGTAGAAAAAATATCAGGTAGAGTGACTGAAGGAGCTGATGCTAGAAAGAAGGTGAGAAAATAGGAGTGAACAAAGGAGCAGGGGTTCGCACTGTATCATTCAAAGATGGGAGACCAGAGTGAGCATGCCCTCTGGCCTCCATAACTGCCTTTAAGGACTAAGAAATGATCACTTTACTGATGAATCTCTGAAAGCTCAACATGAGGTGATCTCCTTACAGAGTTCACTCTGAAGACCTTTCCAGATCTAGTGCCTCCACAGACTATCGATACTCGCAGGAATTTATCTCATGATTAATTTTTAATGTAACTTAAAGATTCCCAAAACCATACTGTTGATTCCATTTTGTTTGTTTTTTTGAATGTCAAAACACAATTTTTTTAGTTTTCTTTAAGTAATACTCTTGATTTTAAAAATGCAGAAAATCAATAAATATTGACTGTACTCATGTAAGCAATATCACTAAGCACTTGTGGCATAAAGGTTCCATATATTACATCTCTCTCCCTGGTATATTTCAAAATAAAATGCCATATGGAACCTGACTTTATTTTTAAGTAGTGACTTCTTTTTCTTGGACTGAATTTTGTTCCCTTAAAATTGGAGTTAAAATAAACTTTGGCAAACCACCAGCTGACTGCGAATGTATTTAATGCAACCTTGCTCCAATATTAACATTTTCACAAACCACAGTAGGCGGCCTCTTGCTGTCTTTTCATTATCTTTTCCAGCCATGGCTGCAAGCCCAAATGATGCCATTTACCAAAGAGGTATCTGTACGTGTTTTCTACTTTAATCACATCCTTTCAACACCACGAATCGTCATCTGACAGATTATCTTCTCCACAGGCAGGCAGCCATATCCAGACCTTGATGGGGTCCCAAAGCCTTCAGCATCGTAGCCGGGAGCAGCAGCCATATGAGGGAAATATAAACAAAGTGACCATCCAGCAGTTCCAGTCACCATTGCCTATTCAGATCCCCTCTTCACAGGCCACCCGGGGACCTCAGCCTGGACGGTGCTTAATTCAAACTAAAGGGCAAAGGAGTATGGATGGCTATCCAGAGCAGGTGAGAAGAGATTTCACAATTGATGAATTTTCAGGAAATCCCAATGAATCCATGGTTTGTCTTCCCTCGTTAATGTAGTCTGGGACACATTAATGCTGTCACCATGTTGAGTAGAGTGCAACACACTATTTTATCATTATTTTTAGTGGTTAAAGACACCTACCTATAGGAATTGATGATTGGTAAAATGCCCATTTTACATAAAGCAAAACTGATGGATCGGAACAGTTTTTTTTCTGGTTTATCCTACACCCTCCTCTCCCCACTCCCCACTCCAATTTAACTCTACAGCACGGCATTGGGATCTTACAAAGAGCTTCAATGGACTAGGTGTGGTTACCAAGGCCTCTGGTGAAATTGACTGTGTGAAACATAAACTGTATATTCCTCTCTATTTGTGGCATCGTTTTTTAAAAGTCCTATCTTCTGACTGTTGACTGGTTATCCTACACCCTCCTCTCCCCACTCCCCACTCCAATTTAACTCTACAGCACGGCATTGGGATCTTACAAAGAGCTTCAATGGACTAGGTGTGGTTACCAAGGCCTCTGGTGAAATTGACTGTGTGAAACATAAACTGTATATTCCTCTCTATTTGTGGCATCGTTTTTTAAAAGTCCTATCTTCTGACTGTTGAATAGTACAGAGATAAAGTTTGCTATGAAGAAAATTAAAAACAACAGAAGGGAATCATTTCTGAAATGCTCCAAAAGATACTGATAAATGCCATGTAGCACAAAAAGAATTGCTGCTCTTCTGACCTGTCTAAAAGTAGAATTTGCTTTTCCATTAAAAAGACCTGTTTTCTTCCTTAGGACCAGAACACGGAATAAGATTTCACCTACTTAGTTACATTAAGCTTAAAAAGTAAGACATTAAGATCTTAATGTCCATATAAAATTAATGTATCTTTTGTGATAATTCAGATAATTAGGCAAAGCTGACTTTGCCCACTGACTTCACTAATACTTTAATATGGTATATAAAGGTTTCACTTTATTATTAACTCAAAGCTTCACATATTATCCACCTTATTTTCTGAATGTATCAGACAAGATTATCTTCATTTTCTAGTTTTTCCCTTTCTGTTGTTAAGTGCCATTTATTATTTGGATCTCAATGGTCTAGACAGGTCCTCTATTTCTTAATACCCTCTTAAAGCTGAGATTATGTATTAATCATTCTCGGAATTATAGATATTTTAAAAAATAATTTTTTTCTCTATCCCGCCTTGACCTAGGCCAAGTGTTTGATTTAAGGGAAAATATATCAGACAGGTGCCTTTAATGAGGTAATGATGTGAGGCTTTTAATTCTTCAGAGATTCTAAAAAGTTAATGAAGTTTTAAATTATGCTTTATTAAAGATATCTAGAAGGTTAAAAATTGCTCATATCTTCTCCCTCACAAATATTATAACCTCAGCTTCATTCTCTGACTTGGTTAGTCCTAATAGCAGCTATGTGTTTGTTTTCTGTGAGAATCAATGCATTTAAAAATTCACTGAAACAATAAAGATTTATATTTTTAAAAATTCATCGAGATCAATGCCCTCTATTTTCACCTACCTTGAATAGTAAGTTTAGTATTAGCGTGCACTTACTCTGAACACTCTAAATTTAAAGACTATTTTTACATTATCCCTCCAATAACACAAACATTGTATAGTTTGACTAATGAGAGGATTACTAGTTTTAAAGTTTATGTGTTTGTTAAAGTTATTTATTTGGCAGGGAGGGGAGAAAGGGAGAAGGAGAGAGAGAAAAACATCCATGTGAGAGGGAAGCATCTACTGGCTGCCTCCTGCATGCCCCCTACTGGAGATTGAGTCCAAAACCCAGGCATGTGCCCTGACCTGGAATTGAACCAGCAACATTTTGGTGCACGGGACCAAACCAACTGAACCACACCAGCCAGGGTATTGCTTATTAAATGTAAAACATCATGATTCAGAGTTTGTATTTAGAGTCGCTTGCAAGTGTTTTGACTCACCCCTCTAGAAATATCAGGTGCCTTTCAAACTGAGAAGTAAAAACTGAAACATTCTATAGTTACGTTAAAGAAGGCACTTAAGTATGAAAAAAGTCCTGCACTTAGAAGAGCCCCACATTTGGTTTAATGCTCTGCTGTCTCCAACTTTTAATTCTTAATAATCTTTGAACAAAGAGCCTCACATTTACATTTTGCATCAGGCCTCAACAATTATATAGCTGACCTGCTTATACATACTCTTTCATTTAATCCTCACAATAATCTTATTTTCTTTTTACAAATGAATAATCCAGGGTACAGAGAAAATAAGTAACTTGTGAAAAATATAATTGGTCAAGCTGTAATTTTAACCCAGGTTTATCTAACCCAAAGCCCAAGTTCTTTGTCCAAACCTTCCTGTTAAGTTAGCAACAAACCCAGCCAGTGTGCCCCAATGGCTGAGTGTCAACCTATGAACAAGGAGATCATGGTTCAATTCCCAGACAGGGCACATGCCTGGGTTTCAGGCTGGATCCCCACTGGGGGGCATGTAGGAGGCAGCCAGTCAAAGATTCTCTCTCATCATTGATGTTTCTATCTCTCGCTCCCTCTGCCTTCCTCTATAAAATTAATTTTAAAAAATATTTTTAAAAATAAAATAAATTAGTGCATGATCTAAGATACTGCCTGTTGTGGCACAGACCAGAAGTTTCAAGTGAAGTCACATGATGAAAACAGACTCTGAAAGAAGCAAATGCACCACTGACTGCCAGCTGCTGCTTATATCTTCATTCATTGTTTTCAATATCTTGATAAAAAACTGAAATGCTGACTCTCACTAAATAAGCTACTTATTAGCCACCTAGATCTGACTTTTTGCTAGAACACTGCATTTCCCCTTTGATAATTCTCTTCAGTTTCTGACTGTTTCTTGGCTGTGAGATATTCTCTCATCTTTTCATGGCCCCTTTGGGCCTTCCCAGGCAGGTGGAACTCTTTATATGTGAGATGAATACTCTCTCTGACATGCTTTATGGGACACAACAGTCACAACACAACCTATTAGCCATACCACAATATGCCCAAGGGTAGTCTGGCTTCAGATAAGAATTTATGGTTGTCACATTTATAAAATCACAGTGTCATCTTTATTATTTCTAATATTAAAAAATATATTGAGGCAGTTCTTCATCTACTTGGCACATGTGAAATTTATTTCCTTAGATTTTTAGTGCCTTCCAGATTGACAATAATATAAAATGGATATAGTCACTACCTTGCAGGAGAAGGACTAGGAAGTATTCGCAACAATTTACTTTATAAGTAAATATGTTGCATATGTTTCCTTTCAGGTTTTTTAGTGGCCTGGGGAAATATACCTTCTATATATTACATTGTGCAATATAAAATTTTTATATTAGAAAGAAATAACCTAAATCTTAAATAATTTAATTAGAAATGCACAGAAGTATGGGAAAACACAAAGATAATATATTTAAGTCATGTAAGTTCCATTCTCCTCATTTTCTAATCTATATACTAGTAATAAAAGCTTAAGCGATCATTACGGTGGAACGACCAGAACCACTGGTCGCTATGATGCACACTGACCACCAGGGGGCAGATGCTCAATGCAGGAGCTACCTACCCCCTGGCGGTCAGTGCGCTCAGTCAGAGCCAGGCTCAGGGCTGGCAAGTGCAGCTGCCATGGCGGGAGCCTCTCCCGACTGCGCAGCAGCACTACTGAGAGGCAGCAGCAGGCGCAGCAGGCGCAGCAGGCAGGATGAGCGCGAGTGGCGTGGCACCTGGCCCGAATTCAGGCTTCTCCCTGGCCACCTGCCACTTGGCGCACTGCTACCTCCCCCAAGGGATCCCGGACTGCAAGAGGGATGTCCGACTGCCGGCTAAGGCCTGATCCCGGTGCCATTCTCTGTAGAAGGCAGGCAGTCTGAACAACTCAGTGACTCAGGGAAGTGCAGGGAACTCAGGGTGAGCCTGCCTCCACACTTGACTCACCCACTCGAAGGTGTTCATAGGACAGACCCTGTGTCCCAGCCCGTGCACATGCAGCAGCTGCTGAAGCTCAAGCAGCAGGCCATGCAGCTGCAGAAGGCCATCCAGCCACAAGCCAGCAGGCGGACATCTCCCGAGGTGTCCCAGACTACAAGAGGGCACAGGCCAGGCTGAGGGAGACCCCTCCCCTGCATGAATTTTGTGCACCGGGCCTCTAGTTAACCAATAACAACCCAAAAAGGAATACAGGGTAAACTGGTATATTGAATAAAACTAAAATATTCCTTGGAGCTGCATCAATTTATCATATGTTCATATTCACAGACTGTGAGCCTTATAAATACAAAACTGTTATAAACTGTACTTTCTATCACAGCGTGATAACCAGTTTTTAAGAAATCTAGCTCAATTCAAGGAAAAGTTGTAATTAAATGTTTCTTTAAAATAAAAATCTTGGAGAGTACTTCTGGCAATTGCAGTTTCCCATAATTTAGAAACTATTCATTACTGACTCTACCATAAAAGTTACATTAGCAGATAGTTTTTGCCTTTGTGTTGCAAGTGAACTGTGTAATACTTAAATGTTCTATTCATTATTATGAAATATGACAGTGAATTAAGAATAGTTCCATTAAATGGCCAAGCCTAATTGACCTAGCTCCTAAAGACTCACAATATGCTGATTAAGTCAGGAATAAGGCTCAAATTTGCCTTGAACCATCTAAGAGTTAGCAATTAAAGATACCTCAAAAAGAAAAATATAGAGAGCATTTTGGGCATTTGCATATGCCCATAAGCAAATTAATAGGCTATGCAAGATTGCTGGGGAAAACATCAAACTATTTAAGAAAATAAACATTTCCAATCATCTTTAAGAAAGAGTTTTCTTAACAGTATGGAGTTTCCTCAAAAAGTTAAAAATGGAACTCCCATTTGACCCAGTAATCCCACTTCTAGGAATGTATCCCAAGAAATCAGAAACACCAATCAGAAAGGATATATGCACCCCTATGTTCATAGCAGCACAATTCACCATAGCTAAGATTTGGAAATAGCCTAAGTGCCCATCAGCAGATGAATGGATTAAAGAACTATGGTACATCTACACAATGGAATACTATGCTGCTATAAAAAAGAAGGAACTTTTACCATTTGCAACAGCATGGATGGAACTGGAGCATTATGCTAAGCGAAATAAGCCAGTCAGAGAAAGATAAATACCACATGATCTCACTCATATGTGAGATACAATGATCAACATAAACTGATGAACAAAAAATAGATACAGAGACAAGGGTCAGGGGAGGGGGAGAGGTAGAGATCAACCAAAAAACTTGTATGCATGCATATTAGCATAACCAACGGACACAGAACCTGAGGCGGTGGGGGCTTGTGCTCAGGGGTG
>NW_005363836.1:487693-491113 GCF_000412655.1 Myotis brandtii
TAAAAACACAATCTGGGAGGAAAAAAAAAAATAAATTATGTATGAAAAGTTTAAAAAAAAAAAAAAAAAAAAAAAAAAAAGAATTCCTAAGTTTGTTATACAGTAGTTTTTCTAGATCATTTCTGGTACTCATTTCCCTCCAATGGAATTCTTGATCTGTTGGGGTCCAACCCCAGCAGGTCCAGGGGTCCCCAAAGGTGTGGACGGAGTCGGCGAAGAAGGAATGACACGGAGACAGCCTTCAGTTGATCAGCAGCCTAGTCAGGACCTCTAGCCAGGATCTCCAGCCAAAGTTCTGGTCGGAGTTCTGGTTAGGAACTGATCAGGATCTGATGTTTATTGTCTTGTTACATCTATATTTATACCAGCCGATTTTAATCCTGTCAATTTCTATTACAAAGGTTAGGGCGTTTCTTATCTCCATTCCAGGGAGTAAAGATTATGTAGCTTAACTACCCGCCTGGCACTTAGTTAAGGGGTTGTATCCCCTCCCTAACCTCAGGGAAAAATCCCCACCTGGGGAAACAACCTTTCTGGGAGAGGTGACCTTGGTTAAAACACATGGCACTAAGGAGAGCAAACATATTAAGAACAATATGCTATATATGCCAGGTCCCTTGAAACATATGCTGTGCAGATGTTTCTTCCCTGCAGCGACTGTGTCAAGCAGCAAGGATGGACCGGCTTCCAGCATTGATCTACATTCTTTGTATCAATTCTTATAGTGATTATCATCCTTACTACAGTCTTATCTCAAGGTGGACCTGCTCCCAGTGCCATCATTTTCCCATAGCTCTATAAAGCACAAGGATCTTGTGTTTAACAGACTTTCATTGATGGTTTTGGGTTTGGGAAGGTAATGTAGCACAGAATACTAAACTATTAGCCCTCCAGTCTTAGATATTTCTTGACTATTCCCTGTCACAAGTGGTTTCTCCACGTTCTTTTTCAGTGTTCTCTTTCTCCAAGACCCCTAATAACTTTGCCAGAAACTGCTGCTAAATCCAAAACTCTTTTTACTGAGTATTTCCTTTTTTCTTTGTTTAACCCAAACTCAAGCTATGGCCAAAAGTTCTCCCTTTTCTCACGCTAAAAGTCCCGCAGTTTCTAAACAAAGGAATTATCTACCAAGGAGATGAATTGTACTACTCACCTAGGAAGTGGTAGCAACTTAAAGAGCCATGTTTTCCCCTAACTCTACATTTGCAAATTTTCTTTTACTTACTTATACATCTTTTCAAATTAGTTAGAATATGTGTGCATTTAAAGTAGATAATTTAAATAATTCACAATCTTTTTGTTATAAGGCTTTTAATTTTTAAAAGCTGTTAATCAAAATTTAGTCTTGCACACGGTAATGAATGAATACTTACTAATGTTTCCTTGCCAGGTAATTTCAAGCTAGTTTCACTCATAACTGATGCCTATAGAAGTACTAAATACTATTTTGTCAGAGTTTATACCTATCTTGTGTACCAAGTTAATATAAACTATCACTGAGAACTTAAGTGAAATGTGAATTTTTCCTACTGGGATGCAGTTATTTGAAGATATTTAGTTTTTCTATGCATTTTATTACCTTTTTTATCTTTTTTACATAGTTTTGTGTGCGAATAGAAAAGAATCCTGGCCTTGGATTTAGCATCAGTGGTGGAATTAGCGGACAAGGAAATCCATTTAAACCTTCTGACAAGGTAAGAAGTGAGTTTCTTATTGACAATTTTAATTAGAAAAACAGTCTTTTACTGCAGGGAACAAAAAAAAGGTTGGAAAAAATGTTAAGATTTTTACTGTGCTTTAATAAGCTAGCTAACTATAAAGCCAATTAGAAACTTTTTCAGCCCTGGGAAAAAGAATTCACTGCAGTGCTTGACAAATCCTATGAATAAAAATAAATAAATGCAAGCATTCTCTTAGAAAGGAAACTTGTTTTTGCCTTTTGTTTTGTTCACAATTGTATATATTTATAAAGAAAGTTATTCAGGCAATTTCTAATCAGTTGTGTCCAAATGTTATTTGTAGGCCACTTACTTAGGAAGACGTTTTCTCATAGGAACAAAATAATTAAATTATGATTCAATGCCAGGGCCAGTTGACTGGCATCTCTTTAATTCATCATGTTTGTAAAGTTTTTCACTAATAGAATCATAGAACTTTAAACCACAGAAGATAAAAATTCTGTGAGAAAATCAGAGTTAGCATGGCAGAGGAATCTGGTCCTCCTCTGGTGCTTACCCCTGTCTGTCAAACCACAGGTAAAATTTGGCCACCACCCCCAATTCTAACCGCAATCATTGCCTGAACATCCAACGTGCTGCCCATGCTCACATCTGGCCTGTCTGGTCCCATGGTGGACCACCTGACACTTTATTTTAAAATGTTTATCCTGCCGAAACCGGTTTGGCTCAGTGGATAGAGCGTCGGCCTGCGGACTGAAAGGTCCCAGGTTCGATTCCGGTCAAGGGCATGTACCTTGGTTGCGGGCATATCCCCAGTAGGAGATGTGCGGGAGGCAGCTGGTCGATGTTTCTCTCTCATCGATGTTTCTAACTCTCTATCTCTCTCCCTTCCTCTCTGTGAAAAATCAATAAAATATATTTTAAAAAAAATAAAATAAAATGTTTATCCTAAGCCACATAACCTGTCCTGCTACCATCATTGTTTAATACTCTCAGCTTTGAATCAATTAGTAATTATAATTTGATGATAATTGAAACTATTTGCCTTTGACCTAATCAAATTTAATTGCATTAAGTGGCATCAGAAAACTTTAGGGTGATGAAGAAAGCGTGCCAACCCTAATTTTTTGAGAACATGTTACCCCTACTTGATATCTCTTAAGGTGTACTTATGTGAAGAACCTTGAAGACATAATAAAATTCATTCGAGCAACAAAAACACAGTATATGATGATGAAAAATACATTTATTTTTTAATGTATACATGTACACTGATAGTCCGACAGAAAACTTTATGACTCCGTTTGATATTATCAGTGGGACTTTTGCTGCTGCATCACTGATGACAGAGATTTTACATCAGGTTTATATTTCGTGACCTTCAGAGATATGCACGAGCTACTACTTTCATCCGTCAGGCTACTCCTATTACGAGACTTAACAAAATTCATCACTGAGAACAAAGATTCACAAGCATATGTGGATGAAACCAAAACACTGGTCGGATCTAGGAAGGCAGGGAGAGTTAAGGCAGAGGCATAGAAATTGCTCTTCCCCTCTCTCGTCAATCCATGTCTATGGTCTTTAAGATAACTTGTTATGTAAAATTATTTATTTATCTAAGATGCACCTACACTGAATTTATCTGAAAAATAAAAAAGTCGATATTAAGAAAAAAAATTGTAAATGGAAGATTATAAGAGAGGATTTCGCGTGCCAGCAAAAGTTACTGGCGTGCCAT
>NW_005363836.1:491686-494605 GCF_000412655.1 Myotis brandtii
AAAATTATCTTGTGTCTTTTTCTCTCATTTGTTGTGCGGCTCCACTTTCAGATACCGAACCCTACTCCACGCAGAACGTGGAGGGAGTGTTACTCGACACTACCTGTTTACTGAATTTTAATAAACTATTAATATACCTTAAAGGGGGTGGATAGGGTCTAGGAGAAGGAGGAAAAAAGGGAGAATGGGAGATATCTATAATACTATCAACGATAAAAAATATTTTTAAATATATATATATATCTTAAGATAAGAAGTATGAAAGTTCAAAATTATTAGAAACATGACAGTATTTTTAAAAGCCTCAAATAATTATCTTTCTCTTCTTAACCCCTCTTTTGATCTTTGGTTTTACATGTCCTCCATGAGTTCTTTCAATGAAAAGTTAGTAACCTTATCATTCTTAAGATAGTTGAAATTCAAAAGACATGTTTTTCTCTTCCTTTCGCACCAGCATAAACATCTTTCAATACAGTATTAGAAGTCACAAGGTAATAAATATTTTTAAATTAAGGATGAACAGATTGCTAAATTGTCAAGATGTCTAAATGCTATTACTTTTCTACTGTTATTTTCAACTGAAGGAAACAGTAGATGTGAGGCTTTCAAATAATTGCCTGTAATTCTTCTACTATGAGGAATCTGAACACTTTATAACTATAACTTTAATTTCTCATTTGTAGCATTTTGATGGCTCTAGTGAGACTGCACTATTTCGATAATTTTATAATTTGCTCTTTTAGTTAAATGTAACACATATAGAGCTTGAATTGTATAATGTGTCCATTGAAATATTTCCCCTCAAAAGCACTTTGCTTTTCCTGATTACTCTCTAAAACACTTCACAACCTGAAAAGTGAATCTCTATTATTGCAAAATTGGTCATTAAAAGTTCCAAATCAACAGAAGACTCTCAAAACTGCTCTTAATTTATTGACTACTTTGATGTCATGCCAAACACATAGTAGATACTTACTTCAAAGTGTTCAGAGGTTTGCCCTGGCCAGTGTGGTTCAGTTGGTTCAATTCCTGGTCAGGGCAAATACCTGGATTGAGGTTTTGATCCCCGGTCAAGGTGGAGGCAAATAATCAATGTTTCTCTCACACATTGGTGTTTCTCTCTCTCCCTCTCCCTTACTCTCTCTCTCTAAAATCAGTAGGAACATTAAAAAAAAAAAAAAGAATATACCAAGCAGTAAGAAAATGAACTTTAAAAATACCTCTCTCTGAAAAAAAAACAAAAAAACACATTGTTTTTTCAGGAGTTGGCTAATTTACAGCTGAGAATGAGAGAAACAAATTAAACAGATGTTTAAATTCAACAGATACTACCTGACTTGGAGGTGGATCCTTTGTAAGAAGTCCTAGTCATGCAAAAGCTTAAATTTAATATGAGCCATACTCCCTTCCAATAAACAAGTCATGGATTAGAAATATCCTCAGAAGCAACTATGTTATTTTATTTACTGTTCACGAATGTTGGAATATTTTGTAATGCCACTCAAAATTCTAAGTATCCATGACATCTGAATTTCTTAGAGGCATTAGGACTTTCTCTAATAATGTATCCAAATAGATTTGTTCCATTCTCTACATTATGATTGATGGAAACCGCTGTTTCAGCCCAATGCCAAGGGTCATTGTGAGATAGCACACAAATGACTACCTGGCATACAGCCAAATAAGGAAAGCATGAAGTTGTCATCCCGAAAGGTGGGGAGTGTGGGACTACAGCAAAAGTGAGCTGTGTTGTTCAATCTGGCAGAACTCCCAGTATATATTCTGTAGTAGCATTAAGATTCTTGCAGAAAAACCTTTGGGACAGCCCAAAAGTTAACTGAGGCTTTAGGGAGAATCCAGGATTAAGCCTATACGGGCACCGTTTTGAGCCAGACTGAGAGCTTTAGAACAGCACCTGATCTTGCAAACCTAACTTCTCTTAAAGAACCCAAAGTAGTACTAGCCAAGTATTGTCTCCTCTAGTTAAATGGATGAAGCACAATTAGTCCTGTGGTTCATATCATTGTCAAAACAATGTTTAGTAGTTGAACAACCCAATTCACTCATCATGGAATTCATTATTTTGACTTGGAAAGAGAAAACTGGTTAAAACAGGCCCTCCCTAATGCTTGCCTCTGCCCTTCCACTAAAGTGGATGGAAGCCATGGTGAGGTTTATTATTACGGGGAAGCATTGCTGTCGAGATAGCAAGCTACTAAAGAGAGGTGAAAGGTTTTGATCCAACAAATATGATGAAAGCAAACAAAGTAATAAAAATAATAACCTTTTATTAAGTGTCTACTATATTAGGTTCTTCAAATACATGAAGTTATCTGATCCTCATAACAACTTGTGTTAGTTGAGTGTTATTATTCCCCCTTTTTCTGCTGCCCAGAGTGGTTAATTAAGTTGTGCAAGATGATTTATCAGTGGTCGGCAAACTGTGGCTCGCGAGCCACATGCGGCTCTTTGGCCCCTTGAGTGTGGCTCTTCCACAAAATACCGACTTCTGTGCATGGGCCACAAAGTTTCAATCACACTGTACATGCGTACCCACACATGGTATTTTGTGGAAGAGACACACTCAAGGGTCCAAAGAGCCACATGTGGCTCGTGAGGCGCAGTTTGCCAACCGCTGATTTAGCTGATCAGACAAGATTTGAACCCAAATAGATCTGACTCCAAATACTCTTCTCTTAATAAACACTATGATGCATGCCTCTATCGGCAAATGCCACTTAACAGAAGAACCACATGACAAATGTATACCCTATTGAGTTGAGACTAATGTGATATTCTAATATTAAAAGTACTAGAGGCCCGATGCACAAAAATTTGTGCACTCCAGGGGGGGGGGTCCTTCAGCCCGGCCTGTGCCATCTTGCAGTCTGGGACCCCTCAGGGGATAACCACCTGCTG
>NW_005363836.1:495315-506193 GCF_000412655.1 Myotis brandtii
CCTCCAGCCACCCAAGCTCCCAGTGGAGGCTGGCTGGAAGCAGGTATCTGGGGTTTATTTATCTTCTATAATTGAAACTTTGTTGCCTTCAGCGGAGGCCAGAGCCGGCCAGGGCACAGCTTCATGCACCAGTGGGGTCCCTCAGCCTGCCCTTCCCAATGAGAGAAAGTTAATTCCTGAGAGTCAAATAAATCTTTTGGAAGTGTGTAAAATCTTTCATATTCCATTTAAAAAGTTGCCTCCACATGTTTGTATTTTTTAAATATATATTTATTGATCTCAGAGAAGAAGGGAGAGAGAGATAGAAACATCAATGATGAGAGAGAATAATTGACTGACTGCCTCCTGCATGCCCCCTACCGATCATCAAGCTTGCTATCGAGCAAGTGCCCTGACAGGAAATCAAACTGTGACTTCCTGTTTCATAGGTCGGGCACTACCACATGTTTTAAGTGGCATGTCAGGGACCTCATGGTATTTCTAGTTTCTTGCTTGAAAAGGTTATAACCAACTAGGATCCTTGGGAAACCCCAAATTAATAGAACTAAAACAAAACAAAAAGATAAATAAGAAGTAATAGCTGCCCTAGCTGGTTTGGCATGGTGGATAGAGCGTTGGCCTGCAGACTGAAGGGTCCTGTGTTTGATTCCAGTCAAGGGCACATGCCCAGGTTGCGGGCTCAGTCCCCTATAGGGGGCTTGCAGGAGATAGCCCATCAATGATTCTCTCTCGTCATTGATGTTTCTCTCTCTCTTTCCCTCTCCCTTCCTATCTGAAGTCAATAAAAATTATTTATTTAAAAAAAAAGAAAAGAAGTAATAGCTGTTAGATGTCTGCCTGTGGCAATAATTTTTAACTTTTTTAATTTACCCAGATAACATTTAGGATATGTCTCAATAATGTATAGTGTGTAATAAAAATACCAATCACTTTTTTTTCCCATTCTGCCCCCAAAGTTGTTCTATGTTAGGGGAGGCGGGAAATGCATTTTATCTCCTGACTCTGGCTTCCAAAAATCACTGGTCGGCAAAATACAGAATCTACATATTTCTACTAGGCAAGATGATGCTGCAGAGCTTTAATTTTGTAGTTTTTATTTGTCTAAAGTTAGTTTCCCTGAATGGGGATATTTTGTGCAAGTGGTTAACTGAAATGGCTGTCCAGGGAAATCTCTAAGGGACTGAGGGAAGTAAGATAGGGCAGAGGAAGAAACTAAGCCAAGATGTAGGTTGAGTGGAAGCTTGATCATACAGAGTGGTCTTGAGCATGCTGGTACTATAGCATCTTCTCACCTTTTGCACCATGGTATCAGTCAGCCATTGGCTGCAAGCCACTCCCAGCCAGGAGGGTACAACCTGCCAAGTATTTCCCAACAAGGAGACTCCAGGCTGAGGGTAATTTTCAAGAGAAGTGTCAGATGTGTGCTGTGGGCAGCACCTGCAGGATGAGAGCACCAGTCTGATAAAAGGAATCTGGCAGGTCACCAAAAGTGTCCATAACAGTATTATCAAAACAATAGATTTTTTTCCATCTTTCAGACTAAATTACTTTAGTACCAGGGATTCTGACTTGCTTCTGTCTATGAGAAGTACTGCCCTCAAGCCTGAGAGCTTTCAACAATGGCATGAAACCAAGAGGGATCGCCAAAGCAAAGGATGCTTCAGTGAGACTATGTCAGAATTGTTTTTGTAGCGAGACCCATTTAAATATGCTTTTAGCCCTAGCTGGTTTGGCTCAGTGAATAGAGCGTCAGCCCTCGGACTGAAGGGTTCTGGGTTCGATTCCGGTCAAGGGCATGTACTTCAGTTGCAGGCTCAATCCCCAGCCCTGGTCAAGGCTTGTACAGGAGGCAACCAATCCATGTTTCTCTCTCACATGGATGTTTCTCTCTCTGTGTGTCTCCCCCACCCTTCCACTCTCCTAAAAAATCAATGGAAAATATCCTTGAGTGAGGATTTAATTAATAAATAAATAAGTTTGCTTTTAAATCCTTGTAATTTTTCTGATTAAATTTTTTTCTTTTAAAAAAAAGACTGCTATATTCTACAGAGTCCAAGTCTCTCTAAGAGATAGTAATCACTAACTGAACCAAATCCTTTGTTCTTTTTTAACTAAAGGAAATTATTTTAAAAACTAGAGGCCCAGTGCATAAAATTTGTGCACTCAGGCGGGGGGAGGGAGGCGTTCCCTCAGCCCAGCCTGTGCCCTCTCGCAGTCTGAGAGCCCTCGGGGGATGTCCAACTGCTGGCTTAGGCCCATTCCCCACAGGGAGTGGGCCTAAGCCGGCAGTCAGACATCCTTAGCGCTGCCGCGGAGGCGGTAGAGGCTCCTGCCACCTCTGCTGTGCTTGCCAGCCATGAGCCTGGCTTCTGGCTGAGCAGCGCTCCCCCTGTGGGGGCGCACTGACCACCGGGGGCAGCTCCTGCATTGAGCGTCTACCCCGTGGTCAGTGCACATCATAGTGACCGGTCGTTCGCTGTTGGGCCAAAACCGGCTCTTCAACATCCCTCAAGGGGTCCCAGATTGCAAGAGGGCGCAGGCCAGGCTGAAGGACCCCACCGGTGCATGATCGAGGCCAGGGAGAGACATGGGAGGTTGGCCAGCTGGGGAGGGACCACAGGAGGGCTCCAGGGCGTTTCCGGCCCATCTTGCTCAGTCCTGATTGGCCAGACCCCAGCAGCAAGCTAACCTACCGGTCACAGTGTCTGCCCCAAGTGGTCAGTGCACATCATAGCGAGCAGTTGAGCAGCCTTAGCATACATATCATTAGCATATTACACTTTGATTGGTTGAATGGCCAAATGGACGACCGGACACTTAGCATATTAGACATTTATCAGAAGGAACAGGGGAGTTTAGAGTGAACACCTTTAGATGAAAAAAAAAGCAACATAAAAACAGATATGAGGAATCTAAGACAAGTAAAAAAGAAAACCAAGTAGCTGCAAAACACTTTTCTTGGGTCATTTTTCTCTTTTGGGTGTGTAAAGAAATCATGAGAACTCTTAAGTTCTGTAAATTTAAACTTAAACCCTCCCTAGTATCATTTGGATAAGTTGAGGAAGAGGCACAATCAGATGAGAATAGATTTCCAGGAAAGACTTGGACATCAGGTTTACCTGAAGGTCCTAGAACTATGCTGGGAAGTTACACTAGTAGATTAGAATTTAGAATGAGTTATTGTAAAAAGGAGAGAGAGAGAGAGAGAGAGAGAGAGAGAGAGAGAGAGAGAGAGAGAGAGAGAATATATATATACACACACACATATGAATATAAAGATAAAGTTTATGTCTAGTGGTGTATAGGGTCGGTAGCCAGATTGTATATATGTAAAGATAAATCCAGAGTTAGAATAAACTGTAAGTAAATAATAATTATTTAGGATTATTGTATGAGGTACAATGTGTTAGCATTAAATAAAACCATATTAAATCTAAAATAATCTTAATTTGACTGAATATAGTTTACAACAAAACAAACAACTACTAGGCAAAATAGAAACAGACTCATAAATAGAGAGCAGACAGCTTGGGAGGGGGGAGGCTGGCGGGGTGGAGAGATTGAGCAAAAAAGATAAAGGGAGAACTCATGGACATGGTCAACAGTGGGTGATTTCGGGGATGGAGGAGTAGGGGTGGAGGTGGTAGAGGGCATAGAGGGGATAAAAGGTGATGGAAAAATTAAGTTAAATTTAAAAATTAAAAAAACAATTTTTCACTTTAAAACCTTATTTTAGCACAAGTGACAAAAAAAAGGTTTGACTGAATTTTTCAATTCATTATTTTTAAATGGTGCAGATAGTGTCAAAAAATTATACAATTGAAAGAGCTTTGAGGAAGCCTAAAGGGTGATAATCAAAAAGCTGATTACTGATACTATTTTAGGAATAGCTAGGGAGGAGGAGCCACCTACAGTTACCCGCTCCTGTTTTTAATAGTTTCTACTATTTTAGGTTGTATGTGAAGCTGAGTAGGAAAGCTCTTAGGGGCTCTGACAGAATCAGAAAACTGTATAAAACTCAGCAATCCAAATATCCACCACCCGTTGATCTCATATTAAACACAGGTTTTAAAGAATTTTTCTTTTATTTTTTTCAAAGACAAGAAATCTGGAAATACAGTTTGTGAAGGAGTATGATTATTTACTTTTAAAAGAAAATATAAAAATCAAATGAAAGAGACTTTTTTAAAAACTCGAGAATTTCACCAAGAAGTAAACAGAAAGCAATAGACAGACATCCCAGAGATGGTTAATTGTTAGATCATAATTGGATTACTGGAGCTACTAATAAAAAAAATTATAAAGTAACCAAAGTCAGACACAATTTTAACTTTTACCTTCAAATCCCCCTAAAGATAACCACCCATGATGGTCAGCCTCAAACTACAAATATATATATATATTCATTAGTCAAATTCTCATTTTAACAGGAATCTCAGATAAAAGGCAATAAATTGCTTACTTTTCTAATGCTTTTAACAAATCAAAAGAATAGTATCTTTAAAAAATACTCTTTTCCCTAATAAATAAACCTTTATAATGACCTAAAACTATGGTACAAGTCTAGAGAGCAAACAACATGTATTTCTTCTGTTAGGATCATCTGCATTATGTTGCCACTAAGATATTTGTAATCACATCGTAATTTTTATGGGTTTTATTCGTCTTCTTAGTGCTCCAATGCATTATTAGTAAATATCTTACCAATGCAACCAAGTATTTCTATTTTGCTATTACCATTATTTAAAAATGTGTGAGAGTTTGGGATTCCTTTAAACATCTATGCATAAGATTTTTGTGAAATGTTTAGAGGACTTTGGTCAGCCTGAGAATTTTTATTTGTATCTCTATCTTTGGGGGCTCAAGTTTGCTCAGTTTCTAAAGCAATTCTCCTTTACGTTTGTTATGAAGCTTACATTTCATTGTTTTGGTGGCTAAAGTCCAGTCATATGTCGAAGCAGTATATTCAGCTGCCAATGCCCCTATCTCTTCCTCCCCATTTTCCTTCCTCTTTCTCTCCCTCCTCCCCCCTCCCCCATCTTCTAGTTTCTAATGGCCCTAGCACACATCTCTTCTGCATATAAATTCCTCAGTTTTTCCCATGGCAAATTGTTCAAAGCCTAAGATTTGACACTCAGCAATTAATCTTAAATTATTTTGTCATCACACTTTTGATCCATAGAACAGAAAACTATTAATAATACCTTTATCCTTGATGTGTAGAGTCTTCTAATAATCACAAGGACTAAGTAAATAGCCTATTGTGTATATGTGGTGCTACTTGTATAAACCACAACATATTTTCATATTAACTTTACTTGATTCATGAAAAAAATATATTTGGCAAAAAAAAAGTTTTTGGCAAAAAAAAGTTTTCCCTCAGAAACAATTGAATCTGTGACTGTGTTTGTTATTTTCGTGAGTCAGTTTTTATTCAAAAAACACTTTGAACTTTCATAATTATGTGAAAGCATGAAAATACTATATTCTATAATATTTAACCAATGTGTTTTGATCTATAATTGTAATAGTATGCAATTTTTTGCCCTGGTCAGTTTGCTCAGTGGTTACAGCGTCAGCCACAGACTGAAGGGTCTTGGATTCGATTCTGGACAAGGGCACTTACCTCGGTTGCAGGCTCTATCCCAGCCCTGGTCCAGGTGCATGCACAAGGCAACCAATCGATGTGTCTCTCTCACATCGATGTTTCTCTCTCTGTCTCTCCCCCTCCTTTCCACTCTCTAAAAATCAATGAAAAAAATATCCTCGGGTAAGGATTAACCAAAAAAAAGTATACAATTTTTACTTGAGATATGGCCTTCCTCGAAACCAATTTCTTAGCATCAGCTAAAGCCAAGATTTTTCAGAATTTTAAAGAAAAGCATATTTCATAAACTGCAGTTGCAGTTCCCTTAAGACAAGTTCTATTTTGGTATCTCCATTTACAATCGCCGAGACTGTCACAGTCATTCACCTTCATCATTAAAAAGCCATATAAAGTTTCTCCTCTAAAGTTCGAATGTTACATGTTGGCCTTGTAGACTAACTTTCTGAGCACTTGTAAGTTTATGCCCAGCGGCATATAGGCTAGGTAACCAGAAAGACAAGGTCAGACCTTAACACCGTGAAAAACCTCTCATATGCACCCTTTTCCAAAATTACTTGTGAAAAGTAAAACTTCGTAAAACTTCATTACTGGTACCTTTGGAAAAACCATTTGTGACTTGCATGAAGACTAGCTTAAAAATGGGGAAGAAGTATAACATGGCATTAGGTCATGCCTATTGGTAGCCTTCAGCCAGCCCTCTCTAGATTAACTTTGGTTCCATGGGAATCTGTCTGGCTCAAGCACACCCAGATGTTGGTGTCTGAGGAGAGAGCACAGACTTCCAGACTTAGGAAGAACTGCAGCACGGGTCCTCTGTTGCTCTGCTGTGAGATGCCCTCTAGAGGTGGTGCTGAGGAAAACCAAGAGTTGTCAAGCCACTGAGGAACCTGAGCGCTGGTCCTGAGGTATAAGACACTAGAACAGTGGTGCTCAACCTTCTGGCCCTTTAAATACAGTTCCTCATGTTGTGACCCAACCATCCTCTCCCTCATCCTCTCACCCTCATCCTCTCTCTCTCTCTCTCTCCCTCTCTCTGTCCCTCATCCTCTCCCTCTCTCTCTCTCTGGAATTGATGCCCTTGACTGGAATTGAACCTGAGACCCTTCAGTCCGCAGGCCAACACTCTATCCACTGAGCCAGACCAATCACGGCTTTTCTCCTCTCTTCTTTTTCCCTGGAAGAAGGAAAGGAGAAAGGCAGAGGGTGAGGGTTCCGTACCAAAAGAAGGGAAAAAGAATTCTACATGGACACAGAGCAGTCCAAGTAAGACCCCAGACGCTTGAAATAGTGTACAAGTTGGGGAATTATGATGTGTTCCAACCATAAAGTGAAAGAAAGGATGGAAGGAGATGAGGTGGGAGAAAGGGGTCCCAGGCTGTCCTCACATGGAAGTCATTACAAAGCCTCTCTTTCCCACACTCCCTCTTCACTCTCTTTCTCCCTTTCACCAGGTTCATCTATTTGCTTTAAAATAACCCCTCAATTGAAAATTGTAAACAATTCAGGCCTTAGTCAGGATTTTCACCTTTATCCTGAGAACAATAGGAAACCATTTGGCAGACTTAATTAAATGAGTGGTCAGAGCAGGTTTTCTTTTTAAGTTTATTCTACAGCCAGGCAGTTAGATTCCACAGGGGTAAATAATAGACTTTTAAGGCATGACGAAGTCTGGAGTGGAGACTCCTAAAGCCTGTGGGCAGGTTGGATCCAAAAGAGAGCCAAGGACAGCTAGTCAGGTGCTCAGGACACTTCCCTGTATTAGTGGATGGGACATGAAGGGAATGTAGAACATGGGGGACCGAGCACAAGTTCTGATTTTAAGATCTGATGCAGGAATAGGAGAAGAAAGTAGCTCCTCTATACCCATCTTCTCGTTCTCAGTGAAACCTACTTCTCTCCACACCTTTAAACACAGTTCCCACCTGCTGCCATCCCAGAGGTTGTGTGCCAGCCCACACAGTGCTGAACAGAGTAGGATTCTCAGCAAACCCATGCTTGGATCTTGGTTTACATCTTGGTGAAATAGGGCCAATCCATTTCAGCAAGTGGTTGTTCTAGGTTGGGTCTTCCCCGAGACAAGGATTTGGGTGCCATGAGTTTATTTGGGAAGTAATGCCAGAAGACCAGTAGAGGAAGGGAGAAGTGAAACAGGGAAGGGAGGTGGTCAGTAAAGGGGTGTTATCAAGCACCCACTTGGGCGACTGGAGTTTATGCCCCTGGGGCAGTGGTCGGCAAACTCATTAGTCAACAGAGCCAAATATCAACAGTACAATGATTGAAATTTCTTTTGAGAGCCAAATTTTTTAAACTTAAACTATATAGGTAGGTACATTGTTATTAACTTAATTAGGGTACTCCTAAGGCTTAGGAAGAGCCACCACACTCAAGGGGCCAAAGAGCCGCATGTGGCTCGTGAGCCACAGTTTGCCGACCATGGCCCTAAGCCATTAATTTTATTCTAGAAGCCACTACTCAAAAGAGCTGATGCTCCTGCCCTGGCTGGTGTGGCTCAGTTTGTTGAGCATCGTCCCAGGCACCAAAAGGTCCCCGGTAGATTCCCAGTCAGGGCACATGCCCTGTTGCAGGCTGGATCCTCCTATGGGGGATCATGCAGGAGGCAGGTGATCGATGTTGATGTTTCTCTTTCATCAATGTTTCTCTCTCTCTCTCTCTCTCCCTCTCCCTTCTTCTCTCTCTAAAAATCAATAAAAACATACTTTAAAAAAAAAATGTGGTGGGTTCAATTCCAGGTCAGAGCACATGCTCTGGTTGCAGGCTCGATTGCCAGTAGGGGGCAGCAGGGGGCAGCTGATCAATGATTCTCATTGATGTTTCAATCTCTCTCTCCCTCTTCCTTCCTCTCTGAAATCAATAAAAATATATTAAAAAGAAGAAAGAAAAAAAAAAGAGCTGATGCTCCTTACTTGGAGCTACCGAAGGAGGTAGCCCTGAAAATTACCAGGAACCTGCAGAAAGCCCTCCAGTTGGGACCCATGTCCACTACTGAGCATGAACAATAGTTGGAGTCACTACCTCTGAGAGTCACCACTAGAAAACCACAGATGAGCTAGGAGAGGAGGAACTTATCACCCTCTTCACACCCCCTTTCCTAAATCAGAGATGCAAATCCTCTTACCTGTGGCTAGTGCAAGGGGACAATAACAGACATTGGGCTTTCAATGTTCTCCAGCTGGAGAGCAAAGAGAAATTTCCTGGCAATAAACATGGTGTAGCTGGAGACTCATGCACTCTCAATGTGGACTTCACTGGATAAAAGACCTTGGATTATAGTTCAAACTCCAGACTCCCAATATTATAATAATATTTATTGACCCTACCTTAAGTGCCATCCACTGTTCTAAGTATTTTGTATATATTCACTCACTTAATCTAATGAGTCACCATACCATTATTGTACCCATTTTACTGATGCGGGGTACACAAAAGTTAATTAACTTGCCGAAGGTCACCCATTTATAAATGATGAACACAGACAGTCTGACTGAAGAGTTATGCTCTCATCTGCTGCTTATAATATGTGGCAGGCAGAAAAAAATCCCCACCCCCTAAGATGTCTCCCACTACAGCCACTATTAATGTTTAAGAGTCTAGCTTTGCAGATATTTTCCCACACAAAAATACATGTAAACATATTTCAGCCAACATACAGGGTGGGGCAAAGATAGGTTTACAGTTGTTTGTATGGAAAAAAATAAAGGATAAACTTTCATGTACTCACAACTGTAAACTTCTTCTGCCCCACCCTGTAGTTTCATCCCCCACATAGTGATTTATACTACTTGTTTCACTGAGCACTAGTGTATTTCTGTTGCTGCCATCTAGGACTTCATTTTTAACGACCACATATTATTATATTACTAGAGGCGTGGTGCACAAAATTTGTGCACGGGTAGGGTCCTTAGGCCTGGCCAGTGATCAGGGCCTATCATCGAGGTCTTCCTTTGTTCCACACTGCCCCCCCTGGTGGTCAGCACACGTTATAGTGAGCGATCGAACTTCTGGTCTCCTGTTCGAACTCCCAAGGGGACAATTTGCATATTAGGTTTATATATAGAGAGATTATTAATTAATGACTCCCATGTGCCAACTGCTTTTACATAAATAGTCATATATATTTAATCCTCAGAAAAATTCTTTGAAATAGACTTAACCACCTGCATTATTTTGCTAAAGCTGCCATAACAAAGGACCACAAACTGAGTTGAATAGACAAAAGAAAGTTAATATCTTACACTCTGGAGGTTAGAAATCCAAGATCAGGTGTCAGTAGGGCCATGATTCCTCTGAAGACTCTGAGAAGGATGTATTCCAGGTCTCTCACCTGTTACCTACTTGGTACAACCTTCTGGTAGTTTCTAGCCTTGTGGCAGCATAACCCTCAGTTCTTCCTGGGGTGCCTGGCCAGCCCGGGTGAGGGGCTGAGGCTATTTTCTGGCTGGCCAACCCCCCCAGCGGGGACCCTCAACCCATGGGGGTGTGGCCAGCAGGGTTGAGGGGCTGAGGGCCGTTTTCAGGCTGCCCACAGCCCCCTGGTGACCCAAGCTCCCAGCTTCTCCTTTTTCTCTTTTATTTTTTTCTGGTATTTATTTATCTTCTATAATTGAAACTTTGTAGCCTTGAGCGGAGCCCAGGGCGGGCCAGGGCAGCCGGGAAGCTTCTCTTTCTCCATCGCCAGGGGCAACCCAAGCCTCCTACTCGCTCCAGCTCTGTGGCTGCCACCATCTTAGTTGGGTTAATTTGCATACTTGCTCCTGATTGGCTGGTGGGTGTGGCTTGTGTGTGTAGTGGAGTGATGGAGTGATGGTTAATTTGCATCTTTCTCTTTTATTAGTGTAGATATGGATTTATCATAACTTATTTAATCAACCCCCTGTTATTAGACATTTAGGTGTGGTTTGTAATTTTATTGTTACAAATACTACTATGATGAACATATCATAAATGTATATTGCATATTTGATAAAGGATACTTTCATGTACTCACAACTGTAAACTTCTTCTGCCCCACCCTGTAGTTTCATCCCCCACATAGTGATTTATACTACTTGTTTCACTGAGCACTAGTGTATTTCTGTTGCTGCCATCTAGGACTTCATTTTTAACGACCACATATTATTATATTACTAGAGGCGTGGGGCACAAAATTTGTGCACTCGGGGGGGAATGGGGTCCCTCAGCCCAGCCTGTGCCCTCTTGCAGTCTGGGACCCCCTTGGGGGATGTCCACCTGCTGGCTTAGGCCCGATCCCT
>NW_005363836.1:506224-551652 GCF_000412655.1 Myotis brandtii
GGAGCAGCCCTAAGCCGCAGTCAGACATCCTTAGCGCTGCTGAGGAGGCGAGAGAGGCTCCCGCCACCACCGCTATACTGGCAGCCGTCAGCCTGGCTTGTGACTGAGCAGAGCTCCCCCTGTGGGAGTGCACTGACCACCAGGGGGCAGCTCCTGCATTGAGCATCTGCCCCCTGGTGGTCAGTGTGTGTCATAGTGACCAGTCATTCCCAGTCATTCTGTTGTTAGGGTCAATTTGCATATTACCCTTTTATTATATAGGATAGAGGCCTGGCGCACCGGTGGGGGCCAGCTGGTTTTCCCTGAAGGGTGTCCCAGATCAGGGTGGGGGTCCTGCTGGGGTGCCTGGCCAGCCTGGGTGAGGGGCTGAGGCTGTTTTCTGGTTGGCCAAGCCCCCCAGCGGGGACCCTCAACCCATGGGGGGGTGGCCAGCCAGGGTGAGGGGCTGAGGGCCGTTTTCAGGCTGCCCACAGCCCCCTGGTGACCCAAGCTCCCAGCTTCTCCTTTTTCTCTTTTTTTTTTATGGTATTTATTTATCTTCTATAATTGAAACTTTGTAGCCTTGAGCGAGCCCAGGGCGGGCCAGGGCAGGCAGGAAGCTTCTCTTTCTCCATTGTCAGGGGCAAACCAAGCCTCCTACTTGCTCCAGCTCTGTGGCTGCCACCATCTTAGTTGGGTTAATTTGCATACTTGCTCCTGATTGGCTGGTGGGCATGGTTTGTGGGTGTAGTGGAGTGATGGAGTGATGGTTAATTTGCATATATCTCTTTTATTAGTGTAGCTATGGATTTATCATAACTTATTTAATCAATCCCCTGTTATTAGACATTTAGGTGTGGTTTGTAATTTTGTTACAAATACTACTATGATGAACATATCATAAATGTATGTTGCATATTTGTTCAATTATTTCCTTAAGATAAGTTCTAGAAGTTGAATTAATAGATTTAAAGTTATGTCGTTTTCTAGGGATTTTGAAGCCAATCCGTAGTTTCATCTTAAACTAGAGGCCCGGTGCATGAAATACGTGCACGGGTGGGGTCCCTAGGCCTGGCCTGTGATCAGGGCCGATCAGGTTCCCTGCCTCCCCGCCTCCCCGCCTCCTCCTTTCCTCACCACCCACATCCACCACCACCCACCCCTGGTTCCTCTTCCAAGCCTGGGGGCCTGGCCCTGATCAAGTGATCGGGGCCTGCTGGCCAGGGGGAGGGACCGGATGTTGGCCGGCAGACCCCATCAGCAATTGGGGCCTATGGGCTGGGGGCAGCGCCTACGTTGAGTGTCTGCCCCCTGGTGGTCAGTGCATGTCATAGTGACCAGTCATTCTGGTCGTTCCAGTGTAATGGTCACTTAGTCTTTTATATAGAGAGATATGAAGGAAAAGAGAATAAAATCAGAAAGATAAAAATCATTCGAAAGCCATAAATGAGTACATTTCCTAAAGATCTGAAATCCTAAATGAAGACACATGTAGAAGCATTTTAATTAGGGTCTGTTTGTTAAACCATTTACATACACACATACTAGACTGCAATGAGTTTAAGTGAGAGTCATTAGGTTTACAGATCAGCAAATGAGATGATTTTCTAAATAATAGGCAAGGATATTAAAATATTGTTTTCTATTTGATTAATAGTTCTTAAGAATTTAAAAATAAACAATAACAGTTATATTGAGGTCTAATTCACATGCTACAAAATTCATCCTTTTGAAGTATACAATTAAGTGGTTTTAGCATATTCGAAGAATTGTACAACCATTACCACTATCTGATTTCAAAACTTTTTTATTACTCAATAAAAACTCTGTACACCTTGTCACTCCCAAGGCCCCTGCTCCCCCGCCCTTGGAAAACCAAATCTGCTTTCCTTTTCTATGCATTTGCCTATTCTTGACATTTCATATAAGTGAAATCATATAATATATGTATGGCCTTTGGTGACCAGCTTCTTTCACTTAGCAAATGTTTCCAAGGTTCATCCATATTGCCAGAACATCCTTCCTTTCTACTGACAAATAATATTCCACTGAATAGGTGTATAGCAAGTATGTCAAACTCAAAAGCTAACATGGGCCAAATAAACAAGGTTGAAGTTTATGTGGGGCCGCAAAACAAGAAAAGCTTCAATTTTCATAGAAACGTGGGTTTATTTCGATAGAGACATGTTGAATACAAAGGGCTGAAATAAATGAGTAATTGTTAACATAAAATAATAGAACATTTTAATAAAAATTAATATTTTTCTTGAACATTAACTTACCAGACACTGAATAACTGCACAAATTAATAAGTGTAATGCAAATAAACCTATTTTTCTTGTTTTCTGAAAGCGAAATATTTCCACCAAACAAGTCAGTCCAAGACTAATGACATGGCAATCGGCTGCTAAAATATTTGCTGCTAGTATTAGTGGAGAAAAATGGTGCGCCTGCGTGTAAGGTGTGTAAGGAAAATGAATGCAACACGATTATAGTAATTGGTCATTAGCGAACGTTGTAGTTCGTTATTAATAATTATGTATAACAGGATATTGTAAAATTTAAGTTATGACATTTTTATTAAAATGTTTCTTACATATCATTATATTGGCTGGGCCACAAAAATATTCGTTGTGGGTCACGAGTTTGACATGCTTGATGTACACCTTTTGGTTATCCATTCATCAGTTCATTCTTCAGATCTTGTCACTATCATACTTAAAATACTTCAGTAGCTCCCCACACTAATTAGCATGTCTATTAAAGGTCCATCTTCATCTGGCCCCAATGTGTTTTGTAGCTTGACTGGCTCCCAGGCTCCCAACCCCATGCACTGGCACCCTTCCACCACCATGCCAGTCATAATAGAACTACTTGCAGTTTCTTGAATGTAACAGGCAGTTTATTCTCTGTGGTATCCCTGCAATCTGGAATACCCTTCCTCCTCTTATCCTTGTGGATGCATTTTATTTGTCCTCCATGATTCAGCTGCCAGGTATGTCCTCCTTTCAGAAGCCCCAACATACTAAGGATAAGCTAGGTGCAACGTCTTTGATAATTTATTGTACTTCTCTCATAACACTTGTACTCTTTTGTAACTGGTGGTTTTCTTGACTTTTCCTCCATTATATTGTGAGCTCATTGAAGACTATATTCTGTATATCTCTATAACACTAGCAATCAGTCAAGGCCTAGCATGTGAATGTTTTTGTTTTATATATATGATCAAAAAATTTAATTTGATAACACATGGACACAAACAATAGTGTGGTGAACAGGGGCAGGCTAGAAGGGGTAAATGGTGAAAAAGGGGAGGCATATGTAATACTTCCAGCAATAAAGATTTTTTAATTTTAATTTGACTCTTTTATAAACTAAATTAATCAATATAGAAGTTTTGTAACTATGTAAAATACACTTTATATTTTATATGCATGTTGAAGTTTTCTTATGTTTAATTTTTTCATATGCATTTCATATTTACTAATCTCAATAACATACAAAGTAACATTCATTAAGATAAGCCAGTACTTATATGTAATTGTAGTAAGGTTTTTAAAGTGCAAATGGAATTTACAATATATCAAATGGGAGACATTTTCAGTGCAGAATAACTCAAGACAATTTCAGAAGCTGTACAAAATACAGTTAGTACCATATTTCAAATGATTTAAGAAAGAAATTAAGAATGTGCAATGAAATTAATTTATAAATCATAAGTACACTTTAAAAACAAAATGAACTTTTTTATTCAAGTAAAGATGTTGTTTTCCTAAAGTTGACTTGGAGAGTGGTGCCTTATTTAAAATACTATAATAATCTTTGAAGTTTACATGTATAAACGGTTTTTAATCTTTTTTCACTGTATTTTATATGAATGAGAAGTTTTTTGAATAGACCTAGTTCTTGATCATAGAATCCTAACCTCTGTTACTTCTGACTTATAGGGTATCTTTGTTACTAGGGTTCAGCCTGATGGACCAGCATCCAACCTGCTGCAGCCAGGCGATAAGATCCTTCAGGTAAGACAGACAAAAAGCAATGCATTAAAATGCCAACATTGAAACAAATATGTAACCCTGTTATTCAGTTTACTGACTTGAATTAAATGATTCAAGTCATTGAATTAAATAACTCCTTAGATTCATTATTTTCCTTTATTGTTTTGGGTTGAGAGATAGGTCAGAAACCAATTCAGTCTGATAGAATCCTATATCCCAGTACTCAGCACATGGTAGCTGTTCTGCACACTTTTGTCCCATGAATGATTTTCTTCCGTAATGTAAGAAAATTGATACATAATCTATGCATAGTTATCAATTTATACGTAAGAGAAATGAAGTACCCAAATAGAATATGTATGTGACTTTAGAAGAGGGAGATCTTTAGATGGTCCATATTTAATTTCTCAACAGTAAACTTGTTACTATTTGAATCTGTGAAACACATGGTTATATCTCTCTACTCTTCCTGCTCAACTGTATGAGTAGGGAGAGTAGAGAGTGGCTGTATATAAGGTGACTTTTTAAAATGTATTGTGTGGTGGAAAAAGATGCTCTAATTTAAAGCTCTGCATATCAGAAAAGGGTCAGTCCAGTAAACACTTAAGTAAATGCTTGGTATAACCTCATCCATTTTGCTTATTTGCCCTTCTTCCCATATACAAAGTGCTTAATCATTTCCTACATCACATGGAAAGGCTCTTAAGTATCATCTATTTAAGATTTGGTTTTTTTACTTATGACCCCAGAAATTTTCTGCTATGTAACTACATGGAATTATTTGACATTGCAGATATTTGACCATTTGGAACAATTATGAAATAGTTCAACATAATTTACTAAAGACAGGTCATGTGAGAAAGGAACCTTCTAATCTTACTGGCTTTTGCAAACACAGTTACAAAAATGCAAAGGCCCCACTCAGCTCTGAGGAATCTTCTGTCTTCTAGTTACTGAACTCTCTCAGAAGGCCCTACAAAAGTAAAACCCCTATATAACCCAGCATGTGTGTGTGTGTGTGTGTGCGCGCGCGTGTGCGTGTGCGTGTGTGTGTGTGTGTAATGGCCTGGACATTTTATTCTCAGAAATATTTTTAACTATAAAAATCATGAAAAATCAAGTTTTTGAAAGTGATGATTCTCTGGAAAGACTAAGGGCTGCTCCAACCTGTGGCAGTCTCACAGCAGAAATACTAAGTTTATTCCATGCAGGCAGAAGAGCAAACCAGCAGTTGGTCTTTTGAGCTGAAACATGGAAAACAAAAAGACACATAAAATATTCTAACATTTTTCTTTACTGATTTATCCTGAAAGCTCTATACGTTTGGGTCTCCAAACTAGTCCATTGGTCTTCAGCATTTTATATCATGTCCATGGGACTCCCATTCATTATGTGCAAAGTGAACTATGACTGACATAACTGAGGTCCCTCTAGCTCAAAAATTTAACTGTTTAATAATGTTATCACTTTCCATGAAAAATGGCCATGAATAAACTAACAACATAACTCCATAACACTCAGTGAATGGTGCTGTTTGTCTAGCATAGGAAATGGCTAGTTTTCTTCTCTACTGAATCTCAGAGAAATAATTTTGAATCTTAGAGGCTAAAAAAAATGTGGCTGGTGAACCTCAGATCTCTGACCAATTAGAATGCCAGACTGAGTAGAATAGCTGTCTTTTATTTTTAATTTTTTAAAATATATTTTTATTGATTTCAGAGAGAAAAGGGAAGAGGGAGAGACAAATAGAAACATCAATGATGAGAGAATCACTGATCGGCTGCCTCCTGCACGCCCCCTAGAGTAGCTTTCAACAGCTTGAGACAAGTTGGGGAGTTGCCTTCATCCATGACAAGTAGCAAAAGAAATAATTTTCTCTTCAAATTCAAAAAAGGAATATATATAAATGGATATAAATATGTTATATTTATCTATAGAGATAGAGACAGAGATAGAGATAAAGTCAGAGATAGAGATAGAGATAGATAGAGATAGAGATAGATAGAGATAGAGATACTGAGATATACTGCAGAAGGGAAATGAGAATTAAGTTAGTGTCTAGCTGCCAGGTTAGAATCCACTTTTCTGGCTATAAAATTCTAGAAGAGTTATATGTGTGGACATGGGAGTTAAGTATTTCTAGTCCCTAAGCAGTATACAGCCACAGCAAAGTGCTCAGAGGAATGCAGTCCTAATGCAAGAAGTAGGAAGGAATTATTAGCCAAATCAGTTAAAAGCCAAAAATACTGCAGAAGAGCTGCATCAGGATGTCTCTTCTCTTCACAAATGACAATTGAGGATGTAAGATTTTTATTTTTGCTATAGAACTCATTTGCATCTAGTACAATAAATTTAAGTTCTATTCAGTAAAAGAAAAATGCACATAGACCTTAATTCAAATAAAGTACTATAGTTAGAGTTTCAGTCATACCAGTTGAAAAGCACAAGTGGCCAATTATACTTTCTCAAAGAAATAAGAATGATTAATTCTAAACTGAAATAAATGTCAAAATCAGCTGCTAAGAGGGAGAGTTATATTTTTTCTATTTATAATACTACCAGAGGCCTAATGCACAAAATTCGTGCAGGTGGTGGGGCCCTCAGCCCGGCCTGCACCCTCTTGCAATCTGGGACCCCTTGCTTCTAACCACCTACCTGCTCGCTCCTTACTGCTTGGCTTTAGCGCTGCTGTGGAGGTGGAAGAGGGTCCCGCCACCGCCACTGTGCTCACCAGCTGTGAGCCCAGCTTCTGGCTGAACGGCACTCCCACTGTGGGAGCGCACTAACCACCAGGGGGCAGCTCCTGAATTGAGCATCTGCCACCTGGTGGTCAGTGCACGTCATAGTGACTGGTTGTTTTGGTCAGTCACGGTCCATAACGGTCGCTGGGCTTTTATTATATAGACTAGAGGCCCAATGCACTAAATTCATGCACTGGGGGAGAGGGGGTGTCCCTCAGCCCAGCCTGCACCCTCTCCAATCTGGGACTCCTCGAGGGATGCCTGAGCAGTCGGACATCCCTCTCACAATCCAGGACTGCTGGCTCCCCACCGCTTGCCTGCCTGCCTGAGTGATTGACCCCTAACCACTCCCCCACCAGCCAGATCGACTCCTAACTGCTCCCCTGCTGTCCCGATTGCCCCTAACTGCCCTCCCCTGCAGGCCTGGTTGCCCCCAACTGCCCTCTCCTGCTGGCCCAGTCACCCCCAACTGCCCTCCCCTGCAGGCCATCTTTGACCACATGGGGGTGGCCATCTTGTGTGTTGGAGTAATGGTCAATTTGCATACTACTCTTTTATTAGATAGGATTGGTTCTTAGTTTAAAGAACACTGGAAAAGAACAGGTTTGTATCAGTGAGTTATCTGTCATTTACAAAATCGTAGAACATGTTCTCACTGGAGCAAATTTATTTACAAGCCTTAATGACACTATACAACCTGGAAAATTAAGGTAAAAGAGGGGGGAAAAACAAAAAGCAATGAATGAACCCCCTAAGTGAGTTTCGTCAAACCCGATAGCAAATAACAGAAGATATATGAAATAGCAAAATAGATAGACCTTTCCTAAATCTCCCCTAAACTCATTACTTATTAAATAGGAGTTATCTCTTTTTATGTAACTCTTTTTACCCATTACTTTCTTCTTATTCTGCTCTGATATTATTGAGAAAGTTATTTGAATTACATGAAAATGTGTGCCTTAAGGGATAGTGTTAGTTAAAACATTTTGGGTTAATAAAACATATTTACATGATTTTTCTGTCATTTTATGATTCATCTTCCCAGAATAGACACTATAAATAATGAGCACATTCAAATGACTTCCTGTGATTAGTAAGTCATGTTGCTTTAAAACAGCATGGCAAAAGGAAAGAGCACTGTGCTAGGAGAGTTGACCCCTCATAGCCTCACTTTCTGTACAGTTGAATTATAGAAGAGTGAGAAAGAACAAGTGAAAGCACATGGGTCATAAAAAATGTTATTAGGCCCGGCCGTCGTGGCTCAGTGGTTGAGTGTCGATCTATGAACTAGGAGGTCACAGTCCAATTCCCAGTCAGGGCACGTGCCCAGGTTGAGGTATCAATCCCTAGTGGGGGGGCATGCAGGATGCAGCTGATCAATGATTCTCATCACTGATGTTTCTGTCTCTCACTCCCTCTCCCTTCCTCTCTGAAATCAATAAAAATATATTTTTTAATAAAAATATATTTTTAAAAATAAATAAATAAATAGAAGTTCTCCTCCCAAAAGCTATAAAAAGTAAAGAGTGAGAAAATTTTGTTATGGTTAAAGTGAAGTGTGAGACCCTTAAAGAATAAACTTAAGATATTTGGAAATGTCACTAAAGCATTCCCCAATAAGGCCAAATAAGTTAACACGTTTCTATATTTGATCTTATTTGCTGGTTAAAAGTTAAAAATAACAGAAAGGTTGGGAGGCAGGTGGGTAAGGGGACCCTGGCATGTGGGGATGGGCGGTGTGCAGTGATCACTTGACTCTTAGTGTCCAGAGAAATTATTGCCTATAATGATATGATACATTTGAGGAACAGGATTTTTTAGAAATACAGTTCCATTAGAAGACAACCAAAAATAACTTTAAATAATGTATCTAGTTTTATATGCCAGAGTTTCACTGCATATCTTTATTATTTCATTTTATTCTGATCTATAAAGTTCAGCATGGATTACTTTTTTAAAAATTAAAAAATATGGTACTTTTTGCAAATCAAAACAATTACATGGTATTAAGTAAAACATGAACACCAATAAAAGCAAGTTAAGTTCGTTAGGCAGGCTCTGACTTCCATAATTTGGCTGAAATTAAAATAATATTAATTAAACACCTATATGATCTCATTTATAACATGCAACAAACCTGCAAGATATATATTGTTGGCAGAGGTTAAATAACTTATGTGAGCTTCTTCAATTACAAATGCCTGATGATACTGTAACAAATTTTACTGATGGCATCATAGTCATCACATTTTCTATTTATTTATTTATTTGGAAAATATACATTAGATGCCCACTATGTACAAAGTATTGTGCCAAGCAATGTGAACAATGTAATGGGGACTGTAACAAAGTCCCTGCCTCTACACAGCCTAGTCCAGAAAGTAGACAAGCCCAAAATTACACAGAGCAGAAAACGAAGGAGGAAGAGAGGCAGGAAAGAGCTGACAATCAAACATTTAATGAAATGAACTCCTACTCTGTCTTCTTTTAAGACCTAGCTTTTCACCGAAACAGCAATCTGGCTACAAAGAGCCCTCTGAAAATGAGACGCTGATTTTTACAGTTATTCTTTTCTTGGCAGAAGTAAAAGGAATAAAGTGTAGCTCGTCAGGGAACTGCTTTGCAAACCAAGGGAGGGAATTCATTTCTTAGAGAGGTTCAGTCACATGTTTGATAAGAAGAAAGCAGACATTCTAAAATCAGAACGGATAACCAAGCAAATATCTTTATTTATGAACAGTTCTATATCTACATTGCTACACAAATAATTCGCAAAATCTTCAGTTGAGCCTATTCTAACTTGTGTCTTTTTTTAGCCTGAATTCATGAAACATTCAAGCCATAGTACATGTGTGCACTTAAGACAGAAGAAAAATTTATACCTGTGTTTTATTCTATGAAGATTTTTTTTAATTTTTTTATTAAGTTATTATATATGTGTCCTTATCCCCACGTTACCCCCTACCCCCCCCCCCCCCCCCCTGCCCTCCCCCCCCCCCCCCTGTCCTCATTCATAGGTGCACGATTATTGTCCAATCTCTTCCCCCCCCCCCCCCCCCCCCCCAGCCATTGGTTAGGCCTATATGCTTGCATATAAGTCCTTTGGTTGATCTCTCCCCCTTACCCCCACCCTCCCCTACCTTCCCTCTGAGGTTTCTATGAAGATTTTTTTAATGCTACAGTAAAAGCCACTAAAGACTCAAACTTTCTCATTTTTAAAAAGTGCACTATAAAAAGTGCAATATAAATTTTTCATGTGGATGCTCTAAGACTTTAAGGCCTGTAGTTCAGATATTTTATAGAAAGTAAAAATATGTAATGACTTGGCATAGAATCATTGTTGTATTGATTATGCAGTACTCTCAGTCCCAAATATTTATATCCTAATATTTAAGGAGAATATTCTAACAGATTAAAATTCTGAAGTGGGAATTAATTCCAGGTAGTTAATATGAAACATAATTATCTAAGATTCCCACTGTTTCTGATAATGCCTGGCTGTCAGGATTTGACAACATGAAAGCTTGCCCTTATAGCTCTGTATTTTCAGTTGTTCCTCATCTCAAGAGCTTTAGGTATTCGAAGTGCAAATTATTAATGTATGAATGTATATCTAACGTACAAAATACATGTACACTGGCCCTTTAAATGTTTGTCCCTTGAGTGTGAGTTTAAATCAAACAAAAAATCACATGTCCATGTATCTAATCTAGTCTGTGTATCTTTTTTGGATTCTAAAAAGAGTCATGCTGTTTTTATTGGATAACCTCACCAACGCTGTAGCCAAGATTTCTCAGAGACTCATTTTTAAGTTTAGAACTTTGAATAATAAGGATACAGCAGAATTCCTAGGAGAGTTACAGCGTCATCTGGACTCTGGAGAATATCTGCAGTATAAATAAAACTCCATAATTCATTCACTTAACAAAACATTTACCAGAAGGAAATCAAAGATAAATCCAGGAAGGACCAGGAGGATGAAATCCCGAAACAAGTGTGTTTTACAGTAAACTGGAGCTGTAATTGCAAAGCTCCAATTTTTTTTAATAATAAATATTATTTTCATTAAACTTTCAATCTTTTCATGTCTAAATCATGGAAAAAAGTGATTAAAAAGGCATGTGTGGCACAGATGACAAGTGGAATTAAAATAAGGAAAGACATCTTCTATAAATAACAAAGATCATAGTAAAATATTCCTTTACATTTTCAAACCAGCTAAAGCCAGAAACCCATTAATTACATGTTCTCAAAGGATAATATTCTCAGAATATATTTTTTCTTGGATTGTTTTCTTATTAACTTCATCTTAATAAGTCATTCATTTATTTCTCATTGTTCATTACTTGCAATTTCCTCAAAATTACACACATTCTATTATAATCTATGGTAGACTGTGTTTACATAAAACATATATGTAGTTAAATGTGGCAATATATTTTAAAATTTTATTAATTTAGTATGTATTCCTCAACTCATCTTTTGCATTAATATAATATATATATATTCAAAATATCAAATGGCCCTAGGCAGTTTGGCTCAGTGGATAGAGTATCAGCCTGTGGACTGAAGGATCACGGGTTCAATTCCAGTCAAGGGCATGTACCTCAGTTGCAGGCTCCTCCCCCGCCCGGACCCTGGTTGGGGCTCGTGCAGGAGGCAACCAATCCATGTGTTTCTCTCACATCGATATTTCTCTCTGTCTTTTTCTCTCTTCCACTCTCTCTATAAATAAATGGAAAAATAGCATCGGGTGAGGATTTTAAAAAATAATAATAATAATATAAAATGCATAAATGTAAAATATATGCTTTTTTTCAAAGCATCATTGAATATATACTCTGCAGTTAGTATTGCCTAGTACCAGCCTTTATTTCCTCAGCTCTTCTATTCACACACATGAAACAACAAAACCTTACTGGCTGAAATATTGTGATTCTTCTGGTCTCCATGTTAATTGGAAAAGCCCTGCACAGATGCAGTAACATAATTATTTGATTCCCTGTCTGAACTGCTGGAGATGTAAGCCAGATAGCCATATTCACTTCAACAAACAATATAAATTCACTTTTTCTGAATGGAAAAAGGTTCCCTGGAACTGAGATTATCTTCTTCCATTCAAACCTCTCTTCAAACTCCCTCTGTTATTGCCCACCTTGGCATCAGGCCTAACATAATGTTCCATATCAAGAAATAATGAATTAATATTCAAAAGTGCATTTATTTAACGAACCTAAAACATTTGTTACAACCTCACAACATTCAGTGAAACAAATTACATCAAGAGGAAAGATCATTGATTACTGTGACATAAGTTCCCACCTAGCCATTAGCTGTGTGAGCTTGGCTATTTCACCTTACCTCTCTGATCTTTACATTTTCATCTTTTAAAAAAGTTAGGCTTAACTAAACACGAAACAAAAGTTCTTTCCTCTGGCATTTTGTCCTTCTATTCTCAAGGTTTAATGAAAATTATATTTCTTAATTTCAGGAAAGTAATAGTGACGTGACATTAATAGTAGAAGCTAACATTTATTGATTGAGCAGGCATAGGGTGTCCTGTGCATTTGACATATATTAATTCATTTGATATTTAATAGCTTTCCAAAATGACACGCTCTCTGATCTTCCAAACTCCTCCTGTGATTTTGAAGCCATTCCCAGGCAGTCGCTAGTTGTGGTCTTTTAAGCCGGCCTCTTGAGGTTCACCAAAGCTCTGGTTTAGATCCAAAACGTTTAGGGGGACTAGAATTACAGATAGAGTCCTCATGTTTATTTGACACGGTGATCTAATTCATCAGTCCGCTTATTTCTTCTGGGAAATCAGCTCTCTGCTTGTGTTTCCAATTCTCATTTGTACTTATAAAGCATGAAAACTGAAAGCTGAGGCTTTAATTTTATATTAAAAGCTAAGTTATACAAAGGGCCTCCCTAGCCTTGACTCAGAAACTGAACTGTGGTTCTGAACGTCTTGAAGCCTGGTTCATTGGCAACAAACCCGAATTCAAGGCCAGAGTTAGCCTGACATGCCTTTTCCCTGTTCTTTCCTCTGTGCTACACAAAGCGAAACTGAACTGTGGTTCTGAACGTCTTGAGGCCTGGTTCATTGGCAACAAACCCGGATTCAAGGCCAGAGTTAGCCTGACGATGCCTTTTCCCTGTTCTTTCCTCTGTGCTACACAAAGTTAGGCTTCATTGGGGCCACTAGAAAGTACTTGATTCTCTAGGATTTCCTGCTATCTTGTGAGCACTCTGCCATACTCCCATTCAGGATGACTCTTCCCTGCTCTCCTCCTGCCTAATTTCTCCCCTCAGTGCATTGGTTCCCCCTAAGAATCCCCGTCCTTTAGGACCTGTGCCACCCACCTTTCCCTCCCTCATTACAGACAGACTTTCCTGGATGCCCAGGTCGACAGACAGCAAACACTGGCTTCCAGTTCTGCTCTGCGTGTCCAAAGCTGCCTGCAGCCATATCCTGCTCCCCTAGTCAGATTTCCCTTCACTCACAAGCTCCCTTTAAACTTATTTTCTGATCAATCTCTCAGCCTTTCATGTGGGTAATACCACGCTGCAATACAACCTTAGCTCTGTGGCTAATGCTGCCACTCTGACCTCCTCCTGAATTCCAGTCTCTTCTTTCTAAATAATGATCAACATTTCCTTTGCATGTACCCACCGCACCGCAAACTCCATTGTCTTCCCAGCTAAGCTTTGCTCTTCTACCAGGGTGTCCATTTTCTGTTAAGGGCATCACAGTTAGATTCCTGTTTGTTTCTTATTCCTTTGTTTGATCAGTTGCCAAATTTATAGATTCTACCCTAAAAGCTTTCTCCTTTTTAATCTATTTCCTCTCAAGACTCCTGGCACTGCCCTAGCAGATAATTCTACTTTTGAGAGAGAAGGCTCACAAATGGCTCCAAAAACTCAATTAAGCTACAGTTAAAACTGTGAGAACAAGAAATTCAGCATTTCTGTAGATTCTAATTTAGGACTAAATATTATTTCCACTATTATTTTTTAAATAAGTTCAATTAAACCTGATAGGAATCTAAATTACGGCTTTGCAGCCACTGTAAAAGAACAGAATTATGTTAGGAGGCACTATAGTAATAATTTTAATGAGAAAAATGTTCATTATTTTATCATAATCAATTAAATGTCAGTTCAAATCACTGAAATCAATAGTGGTCCTGTTATTTCAGCGATGTATTGAGAGAAATAATAATAAAAACCATGGGGTTGGAAGTATTGGCAAGCAAACTGGTCTGTGGGCATAATCCCCACTCCAACTCTCACCTCTCTCCCTGGCTCTCTCATGCTCTCAGTCTTATCCAGAAAGCTCTGTTTAAATGTTTTACATATTGGGCTCTCTCTCTTCCTTTGGAAGAAAAGGTCTATGAGTTAACCTTACCTACACATTAGCTTATGTTTATGTTTGCTTCTTATGCTAAAGTCGTCTAAATTCATAGGTATGTTTATGTTTTAATTCTCACAAAAATGATTACGTACATGAATCAACTCTTCTCCCTACATGGACTGTTGCAGAATTCACTTGAAATGGCCAACCATTCTGTCCATGGCTGGAGGAGACTCCAGGCTTGAGACTAGACAAGGACTTGTGATCTCTTGCTAGTCACACTTGCCAGGTGTGAGTACCAAGAAACTCTTGTTAAGTTCCTCAGAGAAACAGCTTTCTTAGAAATTGTCCCTCTTCTCTTCCTTCTTCTGAATGACCCTAATTCTTTATCTCTTCTGATGCCAATTCAATTCAGCACACATTTGCTGAGTGCTTACTACATGCAAGGTATTTTCTACATTATTTTTAGTTATGTCCATGGCTATTTCCCCTTCTGGGGGGTCACCTCTGATGGGAGCCTCGTGTTCCATCTCCCTTACTTTCTATCCCCAGTGCCTGGCACAACGACTTGGGTGCAGTCAGCATATGACAGACATTTTTTACTGGGGAAAAAAATCAAGATGGTGGAGGTGGACCATCCTACTTCAAAGATTTTTTAATAAAAGTATCATTCAAAATTAACAACTATGACCAGTTGGCTATCTGAGTTTTGTACCACTTATGCCCTATTATTTTGTGACAATAGTTTCTAAAACCATGATCAGATGTGATAATGGACAATATACCATGCATGGGCTCCAAATACTAGAACATTCCTTCTCCCCAGACAATGAAATATTTGAATTTTGAACAAGTTCCTGAAAGTTCTCAGTGAATTTTGAGGTCATTGCAATTCTAGTTTTTTAGTCTTCAGTTAGAGAAATCTGAGCACTCACAAATCTAGTTATTTTTAAGATTTGACATTCAAGAATTCCATTATTAGTTAAATTTTAAATTAAGGTATTTAAATTGTGGCCAAATTAAAGGCATTAAAGTAGTTAGTATGACCTTCAAAAGTATAGTGGGATAAACATACTATATTTCGCCCAAGTTTGCTACTTTCCTGATGTCAGAATCAGGAGAGTAAAAAGCGGAGTGTACCATATGCTATTCTCTATTCCACTTCACCATCTGATCAAATAACATCAAATGAAACCCAGTTGTCTGTTTTGTACCATAAATTAAGGCAAGAAATTTGGGCTGTGAACACACACAGCTAATATTACCTGCCACGGAAACAGCCAGTGCCAACTCTGATAGCATTAAGTAAATGTTATTAAATAATATATATATAGAGAGAGAAAGATTCTTTAATTTAAAATAAATTTGTACATATTTTTCCATGAGTTTACGTTTTTGTTTCCCAGTATTTTCCTTATTCAGAGATGTACGATGGTTTTTTTTTAAAAAAATCAATATTTTAGGGCCTTCTTTATCATGTCATTAACCAACCAATTTTAATGAACTAGTGATAAATTAAGCAGACAACTTTCACCTAAGTTATAAAGATTATACAGTATTGCTGTTTTAAATTCAAAAAACCCAAAGGTGTGAAATACCTTAAATGAGTGGTTATTTGAAGTTAAATTAATCATATTTTAAGGAAGCATAAAAAGGTAGAATCACAAATGCAATGGGTGCCCCAAATTAGTCTCAGTCAACTGAAAATTGAAAAAAATCAGCCAATTAACTGGCTCTATTACTTGTACTTTGCCAAGCAGCCAATTGGGCTGGCTCTTCCAAATCAACTGAGTCTCAGACCACAGGAGAACAGTTACATAGCTGTCACTCACACAGTTTCCACGTTTCAGTAAGGTTGTCTTTTATTGTGGCCTTCATGACAGCAAAGCTTTATGGGATCCACTTCTCTCTATTAATAATAAAATTCATTCAATCAAGAAAATCTGCAATTTAATGTAGAGAAAAACCAAAGACCCATGAGCACTCACTACAAAGAAGCACATCCATTTTGTGAAATAAATATCGAACAATAGCCTGTTTGAATCCTGAAAATGTAACCTTAAGTTAATTGTGCTTAAAATGAATTTTGGTTGCATAGCTTGAGGATTCTTGACTAGAAGAATGGTGAGCATGTCCACTGTCACTAATGTCAGTGTGCCTTATCCCTGGAATGGGATTGAGAACCACTGTTGTAGTTAATGGATATACTTGCATTTAACAATGGGGGGAATAAAAATGACCTCTTTAATATAAAAATGGACAAGGTAAGAACTTTCAAGTGAGTCAAAATAAGATTAGGGCCTTCTTTATCATGTCATTAACCAACCAATTTTAATGAACTAGTGATAAATTAAGCAGACAACTTTCACCTAAGTTATAAAGATTATACAGTATTGCTGTTTTAAATTCAAAAAACCCAAAGGTGTGAAATACCTTAAATGAGTGGTTATTTGAAATTAAATTAATCGTATTTTAAGGAAGCATAAAAAGGTAGAATCACAAATGCAATGGGTGCCCCAAATTAGTCTCAGTCAACTGAAAATTGAAAAAAATCAGCCAATTAACTGGCTCTATTACTTGTACTTTGCCAAGCAGCCAATTGGGCTGGCTCTTCCAAATCAACTGAGTCTCAGACCACAGGAGAACAGTTACATAGCTGTCACTCACACAGTTTCCACGTTTCAGTAAGGTTGTCTTTTATTGTGGCCTTCATGACAGCAAAGCTTTATGGGATCCACTTCTCTCTATTAATAATAAAATTCATTCAATCAAGAAAATCTGCAATTTAATGTAGAGAAAAACCAAAGACCCATGAGCACTCGCTACAAAGAAGCACATCCATTTTGTGAAATAAATATCGAACAATAGCCTGTTTGAATCCTGAAAATGTAACCTTAAGTTAATTGTGCTTAAAATGAATTTTGGTTGCATAGCTTGAGGATTCTTGACTAGAAGAATGGTGAGCATGTCCACTGTCACTAATGTCAGTGTGCCTTATCCCTGGAATGGGATTGAGAACCACTGTTGTAGTTAATGGATATACTTGCATTTAACAATGGGGGGAATAAAAATGACCTCTTTAATATAAAAATGTACAAGGTGAGAACTTTCAAGTGAGTCAAAATAAGATGTCATGTTTTGCATGACTGAAATATTTGACCATGCAGAAGGGTTTGTATCAGTGATTTATAACAAGAAGGCAGTGGTCCTGTGGACACTTCAGAACTGTCTCAACTAAGTTCCTGCAAAAACAAAATAAATCAGAACAACAACACTGAGCTAGTGCCGTATTTCAAGAATGGCTGTTCTTCACTGGTGCGTTTCTGCAGTTAGCACAGTGGCTAAGACTACACTAGGACGGTCCTAGGTGGAACCGGCTAGGTACTTAAAAAACATTTGTTGAGTTAATAGAGTTGAAGCTGGGTGAAATTAATTAGTTGTTTCCACAATTGCAATTCTATTGTGAATTTTTAAACTGATAACTTTTGGTTGCTCAATACTCCCTTGACTTTATGATTGGAAACTGTGATAAAGTGATAAACAAATGTCTTGAATTGATTGCCCTGTTTTATTTGCATATTTACAGGCAAATGGACATAGTTTTGTACATATGGAACATGAAAAAGCTGTATTACTACTGAAGAGTTTCCAGAACACAGTAGACCTAGTTATTCAACGTGAGCTTACTGTCTGAATATTTTTTATAAATAGTGAAGATAACGTCTAGCCAGACCTAATGTTCAAAAATAAATTTATACATAGAGACAAATTTTGCCAATTGCTGGACCAATGGCAAACATTAGTGCCAAATGTATAATACTATATGTTAGCACTGATCATCCTTACAAATGTTAACTATATAAATATGATGTTCATGTGGTTATGTATTAGTTTTAATTGTCAGCCTCTGGCTGTGCATTGGTGCAGTTTTTTTTTGTTGTTGTTGGTTTGTTTGTTTGTTTTTTTAACCAAATAAGTTTCTTCTCAAAGTGGATTTCATATGATTTCGGAAGCACGGAAGCACACACAAGCTCTTTACAAATTCTGCTCTCCATCAGAAACACTGCCTCAATGTTGTATCTGCCTTTATATAGAAAATACAAATATGAAGAATTGTAATTCCCATAAAATATTTCTAGCACAAGGTATATGTTGGCATATACACAAAAAAAGAATATAGAGCAAAACAATATTTTCATAAACTAAACACCTCGGATTGAGAAAGAAAATATATCTTAAAATAAGACTTTACTATATTGACTCTTTTTCAATAAAAATTACATGATAATGCCTTATGAAAGTAACTGTACATATGGTATAAAGTGTTTATATTTGGTTCCATATTCATTTGCTAAATTCTCATATCACAGAGTGAAATATTTCATAAATTAGCCATTTATCTCTGGGACCTGAATAAAAACTAGGACGAACTAATTTATTCAATGCCTTTAGCTAATTACAGAATCTGCAGAGTTAAAACACAGACTAAAGGTCATTATAGCTAAATCTTTTCACCACAAATTTAAGCAGTGGATGATGGGTGGCAGGAAAAGTATTGCTTTATTTCTTTCAAGTTTATATTGATTATAAACTGTAGCCCTTGTGATTTCTTTACTTGTAAATGTGGAATTTATTTGTGTGTTGCTTTCTCTAATTTGCTACTTTTAAATACTTTGAAATGAGTTTTGGGGATTGATAAAATTTATCATTAAGAAAAACTGCTGTTAGAAAGTTAATGTGGGAGATTTAAAAACTTTGGTATTTAAATATGAAACTTCAAATATAATTTCTCAGAGCGATAGTCTACCTGTAGTATTCATTTTGATGCCTGTTTTTGTGGGCAGAAATAGAGAAAATACTTTTGTTTCAAAAAAGTTTCAAAGTATATAAAATCCTGAATTTTGTCTCACTGGAGAAAAAGACAAGCATATTTCATATGGACTTAGTTATTTTTACATTAGAACTGTTTTCCTCAATAAAAAAATAAATTCATTTTATAATCCTTTAAACACATTTCTTTTATATATTTATCATTAATTTGATTAAAATATTAATTTGAAATTTTAGAATAATTTCCCAAAGTTGTATGAATTATCTCTCATATTTCCATATAGCTGTTTTTAATATATATATATATAATAAATTTACTTTGCACACTAGTATTTCAAGTCCTCTATTAGGATTTTCACAGTAGTAGCCCATATTGATGTCACTGAAGCTCTGAGAATAATATTTGTAAGTTAAATGTTTTATGGGGACATTGAAAATATTGTATTTTTGTAGGGTCTATTAAAATGAATGTCACTTATTAGAAGTATAATGGTATTTTTTGGCAGTAGAATTTGTCACTTAAAGGCAAATGATACTTCACTTTATAGATGATGCACTAATTTTGATGTTGCTTTATGTCAGGGTGACATTATACCATGATTTTATAGAGTTTGACATTTAACAAATGATTAAATGATTGACCTATTTAATATGTTTCCCAGAAGTAACTTTTAAATGCATTTTAATATACTTACAGTTTCTGATGAGAAATGTTTTTCAGAGCCTAATTTTCTTTGTCAAAAACTTGCACCAAGCCACCATATCCAGCTGCTGTTAGAGGATAATCATCACTAATCAAGACAGAGGCCCCCACTGGCCTCACGAGATCACTTACAGAAAAAACAAACTCAAGGGTGTAGTTTGGTGGCAATGAAGCAGCTCAAGTCATCCCGTCAGATTTGTTGAATCTTTTATGGCAGAGGTGGGAGAAGAGCCAGAGGCAGGTCCTCCCAAGTCTTTTTCCTTATGTCTGGTCTCCACACCAACCCCAGGCTTCAGGAGGTTCTTCTAAGGCACAAAGCTGAGAGGACCATGACCCTAGCAAACCCTCTGCCCCTCCTGATGTGACAGCATTGTCTTGGCCGATGCTCTGCAGTTCAGGACTGAGGGAAAGAGAAAAGGGAGCCCAGACCAATTGGAAAGGAACTCCGATTGCCAAAGCACCTCATGGTCAATTGCACTGCCATGCTGCAGACCGAGAACAGGCAGGTAATGGTGAAAAGAGGCATTGTTTTAGGTTGACTGAATAAAAAAACCATGAAGCACTTAAGGGCAGGGGAGAGGGGGATCTAACGGATTCCACAGGTGACCAAATAATACATTGATTTTTTTAGTATTGGCTTTTTTCGAAATAACTGGTTTTGCTGCCTGAAATGAGAATCTGGTTTACGTTCATGAAAACCAAAACCAAAAATAGATACTAGTATATATATATATTAAAGGTGTGCCTTTAAAAAAGGAAAAATCAGCAACAAGAAAAGGGTGGAATTCGTGATGGCTCCAAGAGACTCTACCTCTTGGTCTTTGGTTTTTATTGGCATCTTCCTGCTGAGGAAGCTGTCTATATCTGATGGATCAATCCGTAGGACACAATGGAGGGGAACGAGAACGATCAGAGGTGAGAAGAACAAGCACTGAGATGTATTAGCAGAAGTGCTGCAGGTTTTGCAAGCCAAATAGGCGTTACTGGATGATTTTTAAAACTCTTCACATGGCTTCTAATACATTGTTTGCAAAAGCTGTCTTACCATAAGTCCAACCTTCCAAACAACACATGTCCCCTAAGCAAACATAATAATTTCAAAATGTAAGTGTGCTTTTGAGAAGGAATCATCAAAGTCAGTATGAGTACAAATCTTTACATCATACTATTTTACTGCTCCTTGAAACCTAAAAAATGCATGTGGCCCAGTTCATTAGAACTGTGATCATGTAGCCATCAGACAATTCCGGTTGTTTCTGGGCCTGGCCTGGGAGTACCACCTTGGACAGTAGTTTTAAAGAGAGGGTGACAAACTTGTTTTCATTAAAAATAAAAATTATTTTTAATCTTGAAGATGATTACACACATATCAGTAATATATTTGCTTATTTAAACTAGGTCTGAAATATCTTTTACCTGAAGAACTAAAAAGAATATTCAGAGGGAGGAAAAACACTAGAGAAATTAGATTTTTTTTTTCTGCAAAAACTTTATTGTTTCATTTGGTCCAATGCATGGGAGAGGGCTTCAGGGTGGTTAAAAGAATGGCTAGTAGTTTCAGGGAGAGGCTCAGGCAAAAGCCAGACACCAGAGGGATGCAGAGGGACCCCTCAAAGTCATGCCTGAGGGTGAGCCTTTCGAAGAGATACTCACCCAGCCCAGCCTGGGAGCCGGCTGCCTGCGGAGGTGAGTCAGGTGTCGCCCATCTTTATATATATATATATAATTATTATTATTTATTTCAGAGAGGAAGGGAAAGGGAGAGAGAGATAGAAACATCAATGATGAGAGAATCATTGACTGGCTGCCTCCTGCACTCCCCCTACTGGAGACTGAGCTTGCAACCCCAGCATGTCCATTGACCAGAATCGATCCACTGCCTCCTGCACACTCCCTACTGGGGATTGAGCCCGCAACCCAGGCATGTGCCCTGACTGGGAATCGAACCTGGGACCCTGCAGTCCGCAGGCCAATGCTCCATCCACTGAGCCAGATCGTCCAGGGCTTGCCTATCTTCTTGATGAGTTTCACTTGTTCATTCAGGAAGTGGTTCTCCCAGAAGTCACAGAGATTAAGGTCTGTGCGGTGGAACCCAGGGCCTGCAGCTCCACAAGGGCCTGGTTCAGGTTCCTCTCCAAAGCGAGGGCGGCTTCCAATTTTGCATCTTTAAGAGACGCTCAGCGCCCTTGTACTTCTCCGCCAACTCGCGGAAGAAGCGGCCCCCATCCTCCAGAGCCACATCCTCAGGGTCAAAATAGAAGCCCAGAGAGAGGTAGGTGTGGGAGGCCCGCAGAGGCAGGTTGGCCAGGGGTTGACCGCAGCCTCCACCTCGGTGGAATAATTCTGATGAATTTGGGAGCTCATGGTTGTTTGGCGATAAGAGTTAAGGTGTGTTGGCTGGTCCCGGAGGTGGTTCTGAAGGTCGTGTCTGGATAAGACGCAGGAGAGTGGCCGGAGTTTGGAAGAAAGGGTGTCCCTGGGTCTGTTCTGTCCACTGTTGAAGCAAGAGACAGATCCGGGACCACCGAGGGCACTGTCAGAAATTAGATTTATATATTCAAATATTAAGTGAAAAGTATCTGAATTGACCAAAATGATTAATGAGGGAAACCAGGAAAACATTTTACTTCTAAAGATAAAATGTGTTTAGTATCTCCACCACAATATAAAGCTTTAAAAAACAGCCTTTGCCAACTCATCTTTCCATTGGCTGTTAATGCTGTCTTCAGTCAGTCTCTGCCCTCATTGGTACACAGATCAAGATGTCTATTCCGATGAATACACTCTTATCCTGAGGCGACAGTATAGTATCACCAGATAAAAAGCCATGTTAGCATAGGACTACACTCTAAAGGTCTTTCTTTGGCAATTTCATTCAGAAACCAATTTCACTGATTCCTGATATACTGACCAAACAGCAGGTTTATTGAAACACTGGGTCAGTAAACAGTTACGCAGGTAATTAAATCCAGTAAGTTAAGAAGATGGGTCCTTTACTAGCATCAAGAAAAGCAGGGTTTAGGTTCTAGTAGAGTTTCAATCACAGAAATGCCAGATCTCTCTGAAGCTCAATAAAATGTTCAAACACTGGGTTGGTGATGTGTTTGATGGTTCTAGTTATCTGATCATTCAAGAATTAGAGGGAAATCTTCATATTTGAGATCACTGGCATATACTTTTCTCCTTTGCAATATAACTGCCTTTTATTAAGAAAAGCAACCTGCGTTGGCCCAGAATATTTCCCCAATCTCAGCAAGACCATCCCCCAAGGATACGTCATAGCAAGAAAACAGAGGACGGGCGTGGGAAAATAGAGGGGCACAATTGGAAGCATGTGGGTTCATATTTATAGGGGATCCTAGGTGTCAGCTCTCCTATGCATCCCTTGAGCTCCATTTGATCTAAACTATTCAGAGAATGTATTTTCCAGAACACCCCACTATACAAAAGTAAGGCAGGTGTAACCAAGTTTTCTAGTTATATGCTGAACCTTCTGGGGCATTTCTGTTTCTCGTGTGTAAAACTGACCTCTCTTCATTGCTGCTGTAGATCATCCCTCCAACTCCGGTGATGTTCCAAAGGCCATGACTGGCTGCTTCTATCCTGACACAGGATAAGAGGCCCCCTTAGAGTCCTACCTGTTCAGAGACCCTTGAGTATCAGCTGATGATGGTTCCAGCTTCCAGTTTGGGAAAAACTTTCTTGGGTGATCCCGGAACCTGGAATAGTACCATTAACCAAGGCAGAGCGCTTGCCATGTCTCTGACAACAGCAAACAAAGCTTGTGCACAAGGGTGAGGGTGGCAATGCCTTAATAGAACTTTGTGTCCACTTCCGGCTTTTAAATGTTGACGTTTACCTTCCCAAGGACCTTCTCTTAGTCTCCTCCTACCTGATTGGTGTTGGGACAGGTTCCATTCTTGCTCCACGTGGACCCTGTCTGCAACAGAATGGCTTGGGAAAACTCTCTTGGTTGAGGGTATACATTGCACAACTTCTACTTTGGGGGATTCAGAGATTTCTGATAAATGAAGGGCAAAGTCCACTCTAAGATTTGGTTAAAAAAAGAATAAATTTTAAAAAAAAAGAATAAATTAAAATCGAGGAATATTGAATACCTAGGCTTTTAACTACATGAGAGCAGTTCCATGGGAATTAAGAGAGGAGAAATAATTCACTGGTTCCAACTTTAGAAGCATCACTTCACCTGGTAGTTGCCCAGTTGGATTCGGCTGTCCGACAGTCAGCTCACACTGTGACAACCCAGTGGTCACTAACTGGGCTGCAGGGCAGGCACAGACGAGAAGGATCGGTTGCACCAATACTTCTCCACATGATCCTGGCTGCAAAACACTTGTGGTGTTTTGCTTTGTTTTGTTTTGTTTTGTTGTTGTTGTTGTTGTTGTTGTTGTTTGGCCTCATTTTGTTAATAGAAGCACCTCAAACAGTGGAAGGTTCTAAAATCCGGGCAATGTTTATGTAGAAAGCACTGAAACCCTGTGACCCTAATTAGTCTGTTGTTGGAACCAATGTAAGCCTGACCCAAAGACAAAACCATGCATCAAATTTCCATAGGAGCCATTTTCAAACCTCGCATAGATTTTTTCCTCTCCTAAAAACATTCCTTAAGCTGGCATTATTTTCAATGTATGTAGGAATGGGTATTAAGGCAAAAATTAAATGCATCAACCAATCTCTCTCTAGTTTTGAAGGTACATTTTTTTCTTAAAAATTACATTATCTGTGCCGGTTTTTTCCTTCTTTAAAATAACGTGATGAGTAAGCAGCCTACAAACAGTCAGGCATCTCTACTCCTAGAGTAAAATATCTTAGTACAGAGACTTTTACTTTCATCAGCAACTGCATATTTCCTCCACAGGAAAGCAATGACCGTAGCTGAGTCTCAGATGCCTAAGGTATGTCATTCATAAATTCAAAACATCTGGGGATATTTTATTGAAGAATATAACAAAAACATTAAATGCAAAGCTTATAAATATTTGTTGAGCATCAACTATATACCAGGCACTTCAAGGGATATTACATGGTCTCCTCTGCTCAGAATCTCATAATCAAGTGGAAAGATGAGAGAATTTCCAGATCAAAGACGGTACAAGACATGTGGTGAGTCCCTTTGTCCCAGCCCCCACTCGTGTGTTGCAAAAGGAAGCAGCCTCTTTAATCAAATCTCTTTTTGTGTCGAGCATGGTTGTTCCATTTGAAGGTACAGATAAGTCTCCCTACTGAGTATCATGGCCTTGGGGAGGCCATTATGATTGTTTGCTGGGATTTGGGCAACATCCGGTAGGCTAGTGGATACTTTTACCGGGCAAGATAAATAGCAACCAGACTCCCTTGAATCCCTGGAAGAGAATTTTGTCAGTTTGTCATAAAGTAAAGAGAATATAATGAAGATGTCCCTTGCCCTGGCCCAGCAGCATGTCTTTATGCCCCTGACATGACGGGGAAAAGAGATAGGAAGTCAGCACTTTAAAAGGCCTGGGGTGTTTGACTGGAGGGATTCGTCTATGCTGAGTGTCCCTGTAGGGTTTCTCCTATGACCAAGGCCTCTTGTAGACTATCGGGGTGCATGGGAGTCCATAAGATCCAATATTAGAATGACGTACTCAGAGATGAATGAGTTGAGGAGTCATTGAGGCGGTTGCATTTCATGTTCATTTGCTTCGCTTCTTTCGGTGGGGGAAGAACATTTTCACTGTGTGCTGTTCAGCCCATCCCATGAAAACACTGTTGGCGTGAGGTTGGTCTCACATATCCACATATCATAGACCTCTATTTCTTCTTCCAAGGAAAGTTTGATCCTCTGAACACAGGAATTGCTTGGGTGTTGTCTTTCCTTCACTCTATACACACTCGGTGTTTTAGAGACCTGGCAATCCTTACCTTGCCCTGAGTACTCCCCGTGCTTTTCAGCCTCAGCCTTTGCCCATGCAGGTCCCCTACTGGAATGTCTTCCTTTCCCCCTTCCCACTATCAATTATCAAAACTATATGCAGCCTTCAGGGTCCAGCTTGAACATCACCACCATGAAACTAAGAAAGAGAACTTTCTTCCAGTTAAGGTTAAGGGACCTATTGGGCTCTTTGCGCTGTGTTTCAGCTGTTGTGTTTAATTTCCCTTTAATGTGTTCTAAGGACCTTAACACGCTCCAAAAATTTTAATAAGTGTCTTTCATTCATTTAATTGAAGTACATCGTATCTATCCTTCTGACTTGTTTGGGTTTTATTTCTCTTCTTAGAAGAAGTCATGTGTCTGTATGTCAGAAACCTCCCAGAGAAAAGAATGTGTGAGGTTGAACTGACAGAGCCATGGTTTTGGTCTTGCCAGGGTCTTAGAGGTAACCAGCCCAGCTCCCTCATTTTACCAGAGGCCCAAGGTCTAGACCAGTGATGGCGAACCTATGACACGTGTGTCAGAGGTGACACGCGAACTCATTTTTTTGGTTGATTTTTCTTTGTTAAATGGCATTTAAATATATAAAATAAATATCAAAAATATAAGTCTTTGTTTTACTATGGTTGCAAATATCAAAAAATTTCTATATGTGACACGGCACCAGAGTTAAGTTGGGGTTTTTCAAAATGCTGACCCACCGAGCTCAAAAGGTTCGCCATCACTGGTCTAGACAGATGCAATGACTCTGGGAACTCAGGAAACACAAGCAGATGGTTTGATCTGGTTTGAGACTTATTTTTAATGTTCTTCTACCTGTACTTTGTGACTTGGTAGATTCCTTTGCCCAAGCTATTGTTTAAATTTTGGAGGTGTGGGGAACAGTAAAGGGAGTAGGGATAGGGATGGGGATGGGGATAGGGATAGGGATAGGGATAGGGATAGGGATAGGGATAGGGAGAAGTAGTTGGGAAGAGGGAGTCCCCAACCCTATTTCAGCTCTAAAACAAATACAACTTCTGCTTTGTGCTGCCTGTTCTAGAAAAATAAAAAATCTGAGCACAGGCCTTTGGCCATAGTTCAGCATGACAATGTTTACACATTGCATTTTGGCATCATTTCGTGGACAGATTCCACCACCTGCATCCCTAAAGTGAAACTGTCATACACTCCAGCCAAAATTCTCAAGCCACTGCAAAAGCTATAGAATTAAAATGATTAACTATTTAGATAAACCACAGAAAATCTGGGTCATCTTGATAAAAACTACATGCCCCCTCCCAAACTTTTATAGAGGTCAGAATCTGGCCTGTTGATTTCAAAGTTGAAAGAACACTACTTATACTGCCATGAGCATTGGCTTCATTAGATACCTCCCTTGTAAGGGCCAAAAAAAAAGGAATCCTTGAAAAGAAAAAATGTCTCTAAGTGGGGAGAGCCCTAGGTTGGTAAGCTCCTAAGCTCAGTTCCTATATTACCACATAGGATCTTGATTTTCTTGCAGGTAAAGCATTTCTTCCTTAGCATTCTCTCAAAAATATTTCCCATATTTTTCTCTTCATGTTTCATAGCAAGTTGATTACAGAAGGTGAATGAAATGTTCCCCCAACAAATCCATTTTTCATATACTATTTTGCTTACACCAATAATACAAATTACTTCATCTGCTTCTGCCTTTTAATTTCTTTGTATAAAGAGACTTTGTAATTTTGGCTTCTTTCCATGAAAGAAAGTTTCTTTGAAGGAAACTTCCATTATCATTTTCTTTTATAGTTATGGTGCCTATAGCTCTCCAGAGGCCTACACTTTGGTCCTATAGCCCAGTGTCTATATATTTATATGAGGAAAAGAATGCCAATGTCTGTTTGAACAGAAATGAAGTGGAAATGAAAAGTAAAATATTAATTGAAAGGGGAACATTATTTTAGTATAGTAAGTGGGCAAAGTATTTTAGAATAGTAAGAGTACTTTTTTCTTTTCTTTTCTTTTCTTTTTTGTTGTTGTTTAAGAGTACTTTTAATTATTTTAAGAACTAGTGGCCCGGTGCATGGATTCGTGCACATTGAAAGGAAATTAATTAGAAGGTGGCCAGTGGGGCAGGACTGGACAAGACGGGCCGGACATGCCCTGGAGCCAACCTCCCACAGTCCCCCCCTGGCCAGCTGCACCTGTGGCAGTGCCATGCCTCAAAGGGCATCTTCAGTCACTGCAGCTTTGCAGTAAACCAGATTTGGGGCCGACAGTGCCCCAGCAACAACATAACCCACAGCCAAAGGTGGAATTTCGTGGCCCCGGGAGGAATCAGGCTTCCTCCTCTCTGATTCCAGGGTGCTTCACCTGAGAACCGCTGCTGCCAAGTCACTGCAGCCCGGCAGCTCCTGCATTGAGCATCTGCCTCCTGGTGGTCAGTGCGCTTCATACCTGCCGGCCGGTCGGACTGTCGGATGGTTAGATGGTTGCTTAGCCTTTTATATATATAGAAATTTTAGGATCATGAGTAATAGACATGAGGACTGGAGGAATGAGAGAAGGTAATAAGTAGTTAATGGAGTAAGAATGAGAAAGCCATCAGAAAGGACATAAAAGACAGATAAAGTGGAACGGAGGGAAACCAGACTCAGACTCTCCCTCACCCTTCCTCTCCAGAATCAATTTTAAAAAATTTAAAAAACAGTATCGTATGGATAAAAGTTCTGTGGGGAAATGAGAAAAATCATGGTTCTGTCATAAAACAGAAAAGGACCTTGAGGGGATCTGATTCATCAGTCTACCTTCAGGGAAGAATTAATGCTATTTTTAAATACCTCCAGAGAAGATGCTATCACTCCCCCTCACTAAAACACTCTTATAAAGCAACAAACCATATGTCTTATCCCCTCTGTTTAAATTACTGGGTTCAAGTTCGACAAATACAATCTTCTTGTAGAGTTGGACAGATTCTCATACTTTTTAGGAAGATGTCCGCAGTTAGGAAGAGGCACCACTAGATGGCAACCTTATAGCTATATTTTATATCCGAATCTTGGCAATTCTCTAGCTTGGTTGACCACACTCTGGACAGTCCATATTTATACCTGTTGTACTAATGTAGCTGTTAAGAAATATATTAACACCCCTTTCCATATTCTCATGAGAGAATTAATTTGAAACAATGCTCTAAATTTAAACACTATAAGAAGAAATATTTAAGAGCTCTTAGCTTACTTTAAGCAGGTTTCTTTTTTCAATTTCAGAGAGGGAGAGAGAGAGAGAAACATCAGTGATGAGAGAGATTTTTTATTTTGTTTTTTAGTACATTTTTATTGATTTCAGAGAGGGAGAGAGGTAGAAATATCAATGATGAGAGAGAATCATTGATCGGCTGCCTCCTGCATACCCCACATCAGGGATGGAGCCCACACGCAGGCATGTGCCCTGACGGGGAATCAAACCGTGACCTCCCAGTTCATAGGTCGATGCTTAACCACTGAGCCACACCGGCCTGGCAGCAGTCTCTATATTTTTTTACTAAACCTCTCAGGTTTTGTATCAACCACTCTCAGAACTCAATTATAGAAAGAACCTGCTCTCTCTCTAAGCCTCAGCTGAATATGTGCTTTAAAGTTTGTTGTTCCTAATTGTTCAGTTTAATTATTACACCTGCCAATTTAATAGTTCTCCAACATTCTTGTGCTTCCCAAATATTTTGGGCCTATCTGCCACTGTTTTAACTAAGCTTCCTTCACATATGTTCATTCCAAAATAAGGTATTTGCTTCAACTTATTTAAAATATATTTTTTAAATGAGCTCTCCAAAATTTAAACATCGGGAATTAAGTTTGCCTAGCAAAGCCTTCCTAATATTCTAAAACTAGTCCAATCTGAAAATGTCTGTATAGCTTTATTTCCAGTTGACATCTGGCAGTAACTAGGCATCCAGTATAAACTACTAGTTTTTCATTTTATATATGTGTACAAGAAATTACCACAATATTATAATCAGATTTTACCTTACTATAAAGTACATAGGAATGTATTTCAAAATATATGCCATCTAGTGGTCATCAGATTCAAGGGGCAGTTTGCAGCCCCTTCCATCACTAAGAACGTCTGGGTGTGGGAGGCCCAGAGACTCTGGCAGCTTTGGTGACGTGTCCTCAAGCTGTTTTGATTCTTAGATCTTTGGAACTTCCGGGCCACTAATAACTGGGTTATTCATTTAAACGCCGAAAGTTTCTGTTTGCTTCTTCTAAGCTAATTATATCCTCACCCTCACAGCTTAATTTAGCCAGCACCCTTGTTTGGGCCTCGCCTTTGCAGATTCCATCTAAGCCCTACTTATTTGAAGGTTTCTGTTGTTTCTCTGCCAACCATTTAATCTTTTTTTCTTCCAACCCCAAGCAAAAGTAGAGAGAACAAGGTGTTCTTTCCCAAGTCTTTGCGAAACTATTTCAATCCTCTGGCCTTTTCCTCCAGAGGAAACCGTTTCCTTCAGGCCACCTGATCCCCAGCCACTGGTACAGTGTGGGCTTTCTTAGCAAAATCAGTTCAGCCTTCTTTGGTGGTGGTTTTCTAACTTCTTTATTGACCTCAAACTGATGAAGTTAGTGCACAGTCTTGGGTTTGCCTAACAAGTGCATTTCCTCTCTTTTCAGGGGAGATAAATGTCTCCTGAACAATTTTTTAAAATTTTATCTTTATTGTTAAAAGTATTTCACATTCTCCCCTTTTTCCCCCCATTGACACCCTCCAACCTGCACCCATCCCTCCCAGGCCTTCATCACACTATTCTCTGTGTCCATGGATTATGCATATAAATTCCCCAGTTAACCTCTCCCCACCCACTCACACCCCCACCTTCCCTCTGAGATTCCAGTCTGTTCCATGCTTCTGTGTCTCTGGATCTATTTTGTTCACCAGTTTGTTCTGTTCATTTAAGTTCCACATATAAGTGAGATCATGTGATACTTACCTTTCTGTGACCGGCTTATTTGACTCAGCATAATGAACAAATCTACATCGTATACAATGTGGCCACACATTTTACAGCGAATGCAGCAGGGGCCCACCTACCATTCTTTTGAACACAGCTCTTGGCTCTTCCATTTGCCTTATTTCCTATTTCATCTTTTTTGGCATCCCTTCTCAAACTTCCATTAGCTTTTCATCATAGGTTTAGCTGTAGAGACTGGAACTAAGCATTAGAATGGAAATTAGAATTTGTACTGATACTGATGAAAAAAAAATGGCTTGAGAGCTATTTATATACTCCCATTGTGTTTTTGTTTTGTTGCTGCTGGTGGCACCTCTAGATTTTTGGTATCAACTATTACCTGAAGTATTTTTTTAATTTTTTTGTAATATAGAGGGAATGTTAATTTTGTGTTCCTGGGAGCAATCTGTAGGTCAGTACTTCCTACCCAGCCGCTAGCATAGGTCCCCTAAGTGCTGAGATATTGATTCCCTGAGAGCATGGGGGCTTGTGGCTTATTGCTTTCACTTGGGGCCTGAAGAGGCCTTATCTGTTTTACCCACCTGTACCCCATTATGCAAAACAAACATGATAATTTTCTCTCTGTGCCATAATGCAGTGGTTCTCAGCCTTGGCTGCACATTAGAATCACCTGGGAATCTTTTTAAAATCCTGATTTCTGGGCCTCATCCTCCGCAAATTCTGTTTCTTTGTTACTAATGTTGTGGCCCCACCCTATAGAAGAAACAGAATTTCCAGAGGATGAGGCCCAGAAATCAGGATTTTAAAAAGATTCCCAGGTGATTCTAATGTGCAGCCAAGGTTGAGAACCACTGCCATAATGCAAAGAGGTTGGGAGGGAAGCGCTGCTTTTAGGTACAACAAGGGAAGATCACCAACGTTGGGTGGGAGAGTGGGGCCCTCAGCAGCTGAGGGAAGAGAAGAAAGCAGTGAGAAACTGTTACTTAAAATGCCTGGAGCTCTTTGAAACACTCTTTGCACTCCTCCCCATGCCCGCCAGGATGCTGACTGTGCCTGGGTCACGTGACCTCCCTGCAAAGTAGGAAGTGAGTGACAGTCATACTCGAGACTCCACTTACTGTCCTTGGTGCCCAATAGCCAGGATGCACCTGGAAAGGAAGAGGTTGTAGGTAGTGGGCATGTGTGACCTCCAAATGTGATTTTTCCTCTATGTTATCATTATACAAACTGTTCTGACTTATAATACTTGTCTTTCCTTGTCTTCCTTATGTTTGTTTTAAACTATCCACCTTTGATAGCCAGTCTTTGAGCATTACTCTTCAGCCATACTTGTGGTGTCATTCAACTTAGCAATAAGTGTTTTGTACTTGTTAGAATCACAGTCTCATTATGATCCAACAGATTCTCTAGCAAGTCATCATTCTGATATGTTCTTTATTTTATTTTTTTGCTTGTGATACATTCTTTATAAAACCATGAATGTTGCTATCAAGATCTATATTTATGACCATTTCCTAGAGAAAGTCTAACTCAATCCCCTCTCTCTCTCTCTCTCTCTCTCTCTCTCTCACACACACACACACACACACCCACACACACACACACACTCAGGAACTTGTCTTTTAGGTTTCACATATTTACCCAAAATAATCATTAGTAACGTGACCTAGAGACATAAATCTTCATAAACTACTCAAAGGTAAGGGGCCATGTCTTCTTTTCTTTTTTAAATATATTGTTATTGATTTCAGAGAGAGGAAGGGAGAGGGATAGAGAGATAGAAACATCAGTGATGAGATAAAATCATTGGCCAGCTTCCTCCTACATGCCCCCCAACCAGGGATTGAGCCTGCAACCCAGGCCTGTGCCCTGATCGGGAATGGAACCGTGACCTCCTGGTTCATAGGTTGACCCTCAACCACTGAGCCACGCCAGCTGAGCTTTTCTTTTTCTTTTTTTAACTTTCCATAATATCTCCAGCATGTTCACCTACACCTCCCACAACAATACATACTCATAGAGTATTCATTGTTGTATGTAAGTTTAGATAGACCCAACTATCCAAAGAGGTATTTAAGTAATTCTCTCCTAAGTCTTCCTCTGCATCATCCTAAGAGTTGCCTTCTAGCCATCTATGTTTTAATTCTTAAAAACACATATATCAGTGATTAGAACAATTCATCTCTTTTTCTTGCTGTACATGCTATTTAATCAACAAATGTTAATGAACAAAGGATTTTGAGGGCAGTTAGGAATATAAATATAAAAAGCCATGGTCCCTCCCCTTAAGAAACACAGTCTCATAGGGACATAGACACATAAGAAGTTAATAAATGCTACTGTGCAGGTACAAAATAGGAGGGAAGAATAGAGAACAGAACTGTATTGCTTTCTCTCCCAGTCTAATAAAACGGCAAGTGCTTCCTTTTAGCTTTATTGTTTTATAATGTGGATGAGGAATCTTTTCTATTCCCTTAGGAAGGTAGGCTCCCATTTCTCATATGTGTTCCTTTCTAGAAAGTCTCAGGTGACAGTGAGAATGTAAGTAACTGCAGTCTCATCTTGAATGAACCGTATCAGGGAGCCATAGTCACTTCGTTAGTTAAGTCCCCCCTTTCCACTGAAATTGGACTTTGTCCTTACAAGCGGCTGCCTCTTCGGAGTCAAAGTCAGAGGGGTTTCAGGAGTCACTGGCAACTCCTCCCTCCCGGAGGGAGGGCACTGAGGCTCGATGACAAAGGCTACTCTTCCACTTGGACACAGTTTCTCTTAAAATCTCTGCTTTAAAACAATTCGCATTTGTTTTAAACATCGAAGAAAAATGTGCATGGTTCTGGTGGATTTGCATCTTCTACACACTCATCGTGCACATACATGCAAGGAAAAGGTGGCGCTCTTTCCTGTTAGCAAACACCCCACCATTCGGGGAATGCTTCGTGTTTTAAGAACAGAATAGGACCCATTAGAATTTAGTAAGAAGTGCAACTTGAACAGCACCTATGACAAAATTTCCTAGGAAGTAAAAAGCCAAAGAGTGCCCGGAACATACAGACCAGTCTCAGCCGTGTCTGTCAGAGGGACAGCTGGAATAGCATGTGATCCCGCCCCAGACCCTCCTCAAAGGGCCTCCAAAGCTGAGGGTTTGAGCTGCCCTGGCAATGTGGCTCAGCATTAAGAAGTGGCAGCCATCTAAATCCCCACAGGTTATTCTGAGGGAAGAGTCTCCTCAGAGACAACATTGGCAAGAGGAATGGCAGATGGGTTTTTACAACCAACAAATCCAGAGAGTGAGTTTGCTCTTAGAGGTTAAAATTGAGGATTTCCTAAATAGTGGATTCAAAATTATGTGAGTTCCACCGTGGTCTGGAAAGTTGGCTGCCATTTGGTGATGAAGTGGTGGGTTGTACCTTGGAGCAATTTAGTGTCTTTGTGCATCAACTTTGAAAGTGTGAGTTTATCAAAACTATATGTAGCGAATTGTATAGCATGCTTACATTTGAACATGAGATTGTGCTTCTTAAATACTTAATCACAGGGCTCCTGACCTTAAAGTACTATTCTGGTCATATTGCTGGAGGTAAAGATTGAAAGGTTGAAAAACACCCATTATCTATGTACATTTATTCAATGGCCAACATTAAAAAGCCATCTTTTTTTTTCACAATTGAATTGAACTATTTGCTTATTTAACACATCATCTTCATCCAGAAATATAAGCCACAGAGTGCGGTGCCCTTGTTTTCTTGTTTTGGGTGTGTGTGTGTGTTTTTTTTTCATTTTAAAAAATTGCATATACTTAAAGTATACATAGACATAGTAAAATGATTATTATAGTCAAGCTAGTTAATGTCTCATCTCTTCACAGGTTTGCCCTGTGTGTGTGTGTGTGTGTGTGTGTTTTGAGAGCATCTGAAATCTATTCTTTTGGCAAATTTCCAGTGTTCAATACAATATTATTAACCACAGTCATCACGCTGTCCATTCGATCTGCAGACTTATTCATCAGATGCCCACAAGGTAGACACAATCTTTTCACAGATAAGTCAGCTTTTTTTTATTTCAAATACTTGTGGTTGAAAGCAATGCATGTCCTAATATTGGCAAGACTGGTTCTTTTGCAGACTATATACTCACCTGTATGATAAACTAAAGAAAACTATGAAAAAATATGTAAAAGTCAGTAACCATTTAAGGAACATATAGCAGGGAATCATTTATACAACCTCAAAGAAAATAAGGAGAAAAAATCAAGTTGGTTAAAAAATTTGGAGTAAAATTTAAATTCTCAAGACGTTATGTGCTTTATAATAACATGTTTTTATCTTCTTGTCTGGAGAATGAACAGATGTGGTAAAACTATTAAATAGGGTAGTGTCAGGTGGCCTTTCAGCCGGGAGGAGCTCAAGCGTGTCCAATGAACGATTTACCAGTGAGAGAACCAGTACCAAGTCACAGAAATCTTCATTTAATCTGGACCAGAAAGTCCTCCAAGCATCTGCTGCCTGATCTTAGAGACCATATCAGAAATGAGAAAAGGCACTCTCGCCCTAACCGGTTTGGCTCAGTGGATAGAGCGTCGGCCTGCGGACTGAAGGGTCCCAGGTTCGATTCCAGCCAAGGGCATGTACCTTGGTTGCGGGCATATTCCCAGTAGGGAGTGTGCAGGAGGCAGCTGATTGATGTTTCTCTCTCATCGATGTTTCTAACTCTCTATCCCTGTCCCTTCCTCTCTGTAAAAAAATTAATAAAATATATGTTTTTGAAAAAAAGAAAAGAAAAAAGGCACTCTCTTACTTACCATGTCAACTCCAAAGGTAGGGCTGTTTGTGAAGACCCTCTTAGAGTCTATTGGCCTATCTCAGAAAGAGATCCGCTTACCTGTTAGAGTAACGCCATGCTTTGTGTAGCTTTCAAGACTAGTCCTGCATCAGGCTATTCTCACGCTTCCTACCTGCAAAAACCTGCCCTAGAAGTCTCAAATTCTGAAACCCGCTGGAATACTGACGAAGAAATTATTTTAGCATAAGCAAAATCACTGTACTCAACTCTCTGTTTATCATCAAGTTTGCCTTCAGACTCTGCCAGTGGGAGAAAATTCAGGCTTTCCTGGATTTGTGAACTCTGTAAGCTCTCTTGGGAAAACAGAAATTAATGGGCTTTGGGCATTTCAAGAACTCATTGTTGAGATGGTCAAAGGAACTCTGACAAATAGAACAGCCTGTCGTTAGCGAGCCAGAAATGAGCATTTGTGGTGAAACCTGTCCAGTGGACCTAGCACTGTACAAAGGGCATGTTTTATTTAGACCATTTATAGGTGGATGTATCCTAAAGACAGCTCTCTAACAATGGCTTGCCTCCTACTTCCTGGGTGATGTTGTTTGTGTGTGTTGGGAGGGTGGGTCGGGTTAAGGGTATCACTATTACTTGAAAATTGGATCTCTAGGAAGGGTTGAATCAGGTCGTCGATAGTGTGACCTTCCCTTCTCTCCTCAGGGCAATTGCATTTCAATGTGGACCAAAGGCTGAAGTCATAGGAAGGAGGCATTAATCATAGGATCTCAGAAAACAGCTTTTGGGGAAGCTTAGGGGACAGGACAGATGTGGTCTCCCCTGAGCCTCTGAAAGTACAAGGCGTAGGTCGGCTTTCTCAGACTGGGCTGAAACCAAGCCCTTGTTATAGATTGTCCTGGAATCCTGGAGTCTGGTTTGGTAGAATGACAGAGAGGTGTCCAAAGGGAGGACTTGTATCCGGTGAAGTGGAATAATTATTTCCTTAATGAAAAACTAAATTCTAGGTCACTGCAATAGCTGCCTTGTTGGGGCAGGGGAGGGCTGCAGATTTAAAAGTGGGTATTTTTTGTTTTAATACTTAGGAAGATGTTTCAAGCAATATTAGATGTGCAATACTTTTGTCAAGTAGTGTGTGCTGGCCTTGGCGGGGTGAGAATTACAGGAGGTTTGGTTTATCAAGGGAAGATGGATATGCCTTTCAAAGGGCACCTTTGGATCTCATGGTTAATTTGCCCTTTGAACTGGTGTTCAGCCTTCCCAGGAATGGAACTGGATTTTACAGAGTTCCCCTTCTCCAACCTACTGCATGCTTACTGCTTCCTCTCTGTATCCCTCACATCTCAGCTGCCAGGACCAGCTACTGGCAAGTCATTTTATTCATTGTCATTGGTCTGGTCACATGAAGAACGGCCTGTTCTTTAAATCCCAAATGTTCAAATTGCCATGTAGAAACCAACTCCCTATCAATTTTCTCCACATTTAATCCTCAGCTTCTTGTCATATTTTCATTTTTCTGCATTGGTTCCCATGGTAACTAGTCTGTTGGCAGAGAAAGTGTGACTCTGCTTTTAGCCTTCTGCACATTACAGAATCCTTCTCGTGATCCTCAGGCAAGTGTCATTACAAAAAGGCAAGAAGAGACTAGTTCACTAGGCGAATGCCTTTAGTCTCTCACCCTACCATGTGCATTTACCACCCTATCCCCAAATCAGCCCCACTGACCCAAAATATAGCATTCAAAGATACTGTCCAGAATCCCTATTGGTTCAACTACTCACTTACAAATGCAAGGATTGAATCTTTTGGTTCAGAAGGATTCCTCTTTTAGGTATTAGTGACTTAACTGACATAAATGCATAATCAATGCAATGTCCCAGCTGACAATGGCCAGTTGGGGGCAGTGTGGAGCAGCAACTCACACTCATTTTCCTATAAACTACTCCCAGATTGCATCTGGGATGGATGCAGCCCAGGGAATAAGTATGTCCTGAATGGAGCCTTAAAGTGTCCAATGATAACACAGTGGGGACAAATAAATAGATTTCCTCCTACTGAGTAGTTAAGTGGCACATGAGGGGAAGCCAAGGAATCATCACAGAGAACTCAGCTACTGAAGATGAGGAAGAGGAGTAGAAAGGACAAAGATGTAGAGGAGAGGAAAGGACATTGTAACTGGTGGTTGGGTGTGAGCAAGGGAGCTTCATTCAGTTGGGAGAATGCAGGGTTCAAGTATGGAAAAGGTGAGAAACCCACTGAAAGCTGAGGAAGTTGTGCATAGAGAAAAGGGATTTTTTTAAGAGATAACTATCTGCAGAAAAGGAGCCTGCACATAATAGCTTCATGCAGATTTTGGCCCAACTCTATCTACAACATAATTTTCCAAGTAATGTTTTCCTTCAAAATATATATTTTGTTTTGAATTTTAGAGTTCTATTTTGGTTTGGCATTGTTATATGCCTAGCAACCCCAAATCTCCTATGTCCTCAATATTTAGATAAAAGTAAGAATTGTTCATCAGAAATTAAACAGTCCTCATATTTAAATACTAGAGGCCCGATGCATGAATTCATGTACAGGTGAGGTCACTCTGGGTGGCCTGCAGGGATCAGGCCGAAACGCGCAGTCCAATGCGGCTTGCAGCTCCTCCCTGCCACTCCCGCTCATCCTGGCCCCACTGTGCCTGCTCTGGGCTCATGCCTAATCAATCCCGATTGGGAGAGGCTCGCGCTGCTGCAGCAGCGCTCACCAGCCATGAGCCCTGCATCTGGTGCCCTCCCAAGGGGAGTGGCCTGAGGGATTTGGCTGAAACCAGCTCTCCGACATCCCCCGAGGGGTCCCAGATAGTGAGAGGGTGCAGGCCAGGCTGAGGGACCCCACCGGTGCATGATCCATGGAGGAACCGCAGGAGGGCTCCAGGGCATGTCCAGCCTGTCTAGCTTAGTCCCAATCGGCCAGACCTCAGCAGCAAGCTAACCTACCGGTCAGAGCATCTGATCCTGGTGGTCAGTGCACATCATAGCAACTGGTTGACCAGTTGACTGCCCCCTGGTGATCAGTGCATGTCATAGCGAGTGGTTGAGCAGCCTTAGCATATCATTAGCATACTACACTTTGATTGGATGTTCGGTTGTTCTGCCGTTCGGTCTATTTGCATATTACCCTTTTATTATATAGGATGCTTTTATTTTTTGGAGAAGTTAATGAATTCAGGGGAATGAAAATAGATGTTAGAAATAAAAATGGGGGTATCAGTTATAGTTAAGAAAATTATCAAATGTAAATTATTCCTTTTTTGTTAGGTCTTATAAAATATGTGATACTTAAACACATTGAAGTTTTAGTTAGCTAATTATATTGTACAAAGATATTTTTTGGCCCTTTAAAGGTTATTTTCCTACATTAAGATTTCTTATATTAAAAATTTTTTATTGTGACTCAGGTTTTGTGTCTCTGTAGAGACACACGTACATAGGTGTTTTTCTTTGTGCATTTGTTTTGCACAGGTAATGAGGTTAAATTATGCCCAAGTATTCGGGTCAACTAATCTTTATGATAGCTAAATTAAGGAAAGCATTTGATGGACAAAAGAAATCACATTATATTTCTTTGTATCTTTCCATCCCTCTTCCCTTTCCCCAGCACTCTACTAAAGAACCTCTCTTAGTCAGGAAATCTTACATAATTTTTTGAAAGTCTATAGGAAAACCAAGATGAAACTCTCAGGCAGATAGAACACAAAGCAGTTCTCATTTTGTTGGGATGGTAATTTATTTTCACAATGTGGTGCTGAAATAAATTTTATTTTCAATATTTGTAGAGTCTTTCCACTCAGAGGAGCCTTATTGGTCTTGAATGTGGAAAAGGCACCTGTTCAGGGCAGTAATGAATGTCATATGCTTAGTTTTACTCTAGGAAATTTGGTTTTAGCTTTGATGACACCTAGTGTCAACGGAATGCAATAAATGTTTTAATACTGCTTTATGATGTTTGGGCATTTTCCTTTAACATCCTCAACTTCATTTTCCTCCTTGAAAATAGAAGCCTTATTATTTTCTGTTTGGAATAAAGAGAAAAATAATTGATAGATAAACCAGATATTTTTGTCCCAAGAGCTAATCAAGTTTCTCTTTGTATAGAAGAGACTAAAGGAAGCTTAACATGACATTGTCTTATGAAGGATAAATTTTTTCCTATTTGAAATTCAGAGGTAAATCTATTGAATTCTATTTATGAATTTCAAAGACCATCTCAAATCACCTTGCAAAAGTAGTTTGCAAGTACTTTAATTTTTCCCATTTTATAGCCATGCAAGGGTGACCCTCCCCCCAACACACACACACCCCAGTTGTATAAAAGTAAACCATAATATGAACGATGGTCTCTTTCGATTCAGAGAAGAAATATTAACAGCAGCAATTCTAAACAAAGACAATGATAGGTTTTTAATAGGTTTGTAAAGAATTATTAAGTAAAAGGGTTTTAGGGTGTTTAAATTTTTTATGTAGCCGTGAAAAATATTCTCTCATTCCTAAACTATTTGATAATTGATTACTTTTGGCCTTAGTTATTTTGGGGGCATAATCCTTTTATTACTATATAAGTAAATACTAATTCCACCTACTTATATTAATATTTTTCCATATGCTAAACATATGTACACACACAAATTTTCATTTGAGGTCATATAATTCGGGTAGTGAAATATTTCACTCTTCTGTAAGTTTAAGAAAAATTCCTACACAGTGATACATTAGGCCAGTACTTTAGCAAAATTAAGACAATCTCTAGACTCATTCTTTTTGACAACTGACTTCACTACCATATGTGCAGTGCAACAGTGACATCTTCAGGCCAAGTAACTGGAGCTCCTTTAGCCAGAGAAAGAACTTGAATTGGGATTTGTTTTCACAGAAATTTCATTATATTACCAAGTAGTTTTCAAGTTTACAATTTGCAGTTGATAGCTCTTTATAAGTGCTTCTTTATTTATGACTTCTTTTGCAGTCTTTGTGAACATTTTAACGTGCACTAGTAAATACTAACATTTTACATAAACATATTGTATATTAATGCATGCATTTCACTGCGTAGTTTATTGATATTCCCCTTGTAAAGCTTTTATGGAAGAAACAAGCCACAGCAGTATAGCAAAAGAGGCTTAATCTTTATAAATTGGGGCCTTTTCTGTCTCTTTGCTAGCCTAGGTGGCTGTATACAAATTTGAGTGGGAGGGGGCAGGAAACATCTCTTAACATTTAAGGTTTTCTACATGGGAGAACTCTAGCCAATTCAAAACTAATTGCTTACTTTAATAAAAAATTTTACCATTTTATAAAAAAATAAATCACGTTTAATTGAGATGGCTGTATTGTAATTAATATTTTGAGATAATTGTGATTTTGAGCTTAAATTATATAAAAATTATCATTTTTGTATGTGTTAAAAGAACTACAGTACCACAATTAACAATACTTTTTAGTTGAACTACAGATTGATGTAAATAAACTGAATGAAGACATTTACTACTTTATTAACATAGACTGTGAATGTACTTAATGGGTTTTTTTTGCAGTATGAGACCATAACAACCTTGAAAGCTGCTTTCATTTTATGTGCAAAGAAGTCCTATGAATCTATATTTTAAATTTACTGAATCAGTGAAATTACTTGGTCAGTTAATTTGCAAATGCAAGCTGTATTCTGCAGTTTTATTTTATGTATTGACACTAATCGGCAAAGGTGTACAATGTGATTAGAATGCATTTTGAAGATGCTTTCTGTACAGATAAAAATACAGGGACTAAAATAATGCTGTGCAGTGTATAGCAGAGCCATTTTTCGGCTTTGGTGTACTCAACTTTTTCAGTATTTAAAAAGTGTTTTGAATAACATAAAAGTCTCCTTATTGTATAAATAATAAAATGTCACCTTATTGTAAAGTGTCTTTTGTTTAATGTCAAAGCAGATTTTTCTTAGTCAACCAAAGTTATAGTATGAAAAAAGCATGTTTGTTTTAAACCAAAAACACAAACATTGTAATTAACATTTGAAAATGTAACTTTTATTATGAACATGTACTATTTATCTTTAGTAGCAATTGACTTTTTCATATAAGCATGCCTCGATCACACAAAAGCTATCTACCTACCTACTTACTACCTACCTATCTATCCACCCATCTATCTATGTAAGTTAATATACATTCTATTGATTGGCTACTTAATAGAATCAAATGGTAAGTTTTATAATGACTGATCAGCCTAGCCTACTTCTGATATTTCTGATGTAAATAAAAATGTTTATATTTGATATTTATTAAATGAAGTTCACCTATAATAACTTCCCTTTTAGAAAATTACTGCCTGATTACAAGTTTAATTTTATGAAGATTACAAGCAAATTTTAAAATTAAGGCCCTGGAAAAACAATATATACAAGGCTGGATTAAAACACACCGACAGAATATAGATGTATACAAATACTTGATTAGTAAGTATTTAAACAAAGCACATTTCAAGATTTCTATGCAGTATACATTATTGGTTATGTCCTGTTTCTAATATCTATAGAATAAAATAAGGTCTTCAATATTTAGGGAAAAAAGTACTTTTAAACTGCTAACACTCTGAAGGAAAAATATGCAGATCCAATCTCTTTGAATTTCTTGCATCCAGAAGTACCAGATTATTGTATGGAAGCTTAATACTAAGAAATCATTTTATAAAACCTTGTCAATTTTTAAATTCAAGATGGTGAGAGTAATTATAACACTTACTATTTTCTCCAACTATAACTATATCTTGTGTAGCATTTCTGTGACATTAGAAATCATGACAAAATGATTTCCTAAAACATGGGGAAAAGGCTAAAGACATTTCAACTAGATTAAAACTAAAACAATACAGTGCATGTTAATGGAAAACTTATATTGAGACCAACCACATCACAAAAGTCCTATCAGTAATGAAGTCTTATTTTTAAATGTCAAAGAACAACATTGAATAAAATTCAAGTCAATTTAATATTAAACGAAAGAAATTGAATGGTCATATTCAAGTCAATTGGTCACATTATATGTAACAAAAACAGAAATAGGGAAAAAACCAACTTCTACAAAAATGCTTTGTCATTATAAAAATATTAAACTTCATTAAATAAAAATTCACTTTTGAAGAAACTGTTTTCTGTTATAATGGAATGAAAATGAGTAGTATAAATCTTGTGCAAAACACTCAGAACACTGTTATCACCATTACAAATGTACACAACACCTTAGAAAAACATTCATTATCAATGTAAGAATTCTAAGAATCAGCATGACCAAGATTATAAAACAACTCCAATTTATGTAGGAATTCGGTCTCTCAAATATTCCAGAATAGCGGCTGTTCCTTTCATTAATATGGCTGCTCGCGGAACACGGAATGGATTTCCATCTAGTAGTAATGTTCTAAGCAAAAGAGAGAAATAAGAACTTTAACACTGTCCATTAGGGAGGCTTTTCTTCTAATTTCATTTATAATATTATAAATAAGATTTGTGTAGTTTTTTTATTTGTCTCTTTCAAATCTAACCATTTAAACAGTTGGAATTATAACTACAACAATAACCAAGACAACATTAACAATACTTAGGTGAAAGGTACTCTGCTAAGTAATTTAAATTCACTGACTCAGTTATCTTAACAACCTATAATATAGGCCCCGTTAATATTCCTATTTTAGAGATAAGGAAATACAAGTTCAGGGAGGTAAGAAAGACTTGTCCAAGATCCTACAGCTATTATAGAGAGTTGTTGTCATCTGAACCACCATTTAACCCATCCTTTTCTCAATCTTATGACCACATACTAAAAGGTTGAATTATACAGGGTAGGTTTACAGTTGTGAGTATGTGAAACAGTTTATTCTTGTATTATTATTATTTACTAATTATTGAATTACTTTCCATACAAACAACTTTAAACCTACTTTTGCCCCACCCTGTATTTACACAAGTATAGAATGAGCATACAAGTACTCATATCGAGGATTAAAACGTAACCAAATTATCCCCCTCTGCCCTGGGAAACATTGACACATCTGCCCTCTACCCCCCCCCCCCCCCCCCCCCCCCACCAGATACACACATAAAAATCTATTTACATGTTCTAAAATGAGGTTCCAATTTAAGATTTAAGGGCTTGTTAATTTGTTTCTTTAATAATTAATGAAATACCTTAACTTATGAGATAAAGAAACTTTTATACTAATTTTCAATAACTTGAGTGTTTGTGTAAACAAAAGTCAAAGGAATCACACCACACTATATACAGCAGATCTAAATTATATCTTCAAATACTTCTATGTGCCTTGGGAATTCTTTTAAAGACTGACTTTCTTAATTTATAGAAAAAGAAGTTAATTACAGTCAATCCTCAGTATTTGCTAATTTGCCTACTCACTAAAACTTATTTGCAACCCAAAAATCAACGCAGCTGGCACTCTGAAAGCCATTTTTTGACACGCATAGAACAGCAAAAAATCTGAGTTGCTGGATAGGCACATTCTCTGCTGAAGTTGAGCAGGTGACACTGCCTTCTTGTTTCGGCTCTCATTCTGTAAACAAGTGTCCTATCCCTGGTCTATTTCATGTGGCATTTTTTTCCATTTTTGTCCTTATTGGTAACTTCACTCTTTAAAATGGCCTGCAAGTGTAGCGCTAAAGTGCTCTCTAGTTTTCTTAACAAGAAGGCTGCCATGTGCCTTACAGAAAAAATACATATTAAATAAGCTTCATTCAGGCATGTATTATAGAGCTGTTTGGCCATCATTCAATATTAATAAATTAACAATATTAAATAAGGTGTCTTAATACAAACACATTAAAAAAGGGGTAATGCACTGACTGATTGAAAATGTCGCGACCAGAGGCTCAAAAGGACCTACCTCTTGTACTTCCTCTAGGAGTAACAGTTCAGGATTCACTCATTTGGTATTTACAGAGACTTTATAGAATACAACTGCTTCCAGTAACGAGAATCAACTGTACTTGCCTCCTATAATGCACTAATAAGGGCTACCAGAGCAGATGCCAGCACTGCCCAAGCAAAGTAAAATATGTCAAACCATCATGTGCAGTTTTCAATAATTATATTACTTCTGACACATTCTGCTTCACTACTTAGCTTTCTGTTGACATCTCCAACTACCTTTATAGTCACTTAACAAGCTTTATTGGGTGCTTACTATGTTCTAGGCCAGTGATGGCGAACCTTTTGAGCTCGGCGTGTCAGTATTTTGAAAAACCCTAACTTAACTCTGGTGCCGTGTCACATATAGAAATTTTTTGATATTTGCAACCATAGTAAAACAAAGATTTACATTTTTGATATTTATTTTATATATTTAAATGCCATTTAACAAAGAAAAATCAACCAAAAAAATGAGTTCGCGTGTCACCTCTGACACGAGTGTCATAGGTTCGCCATCACTGTCCTAGGCACTGGAACAACTCTTTTCTAAAGGAGGACAAAGAAATGGTATAAATGAGTCTAAACAAAGCAGGATGGAAAATTACAGAAGTGACTAATTCTGCCTGGGGAATAAGGAAGGTTTTCAAATATATTTAGGTTGATTATTGATAAAAGCAGGGTAAAAGCATTTGAGACTAAGGTGACAGCGAACACAGAGAGTGAGGAAGATCATGACCCAGCATGAAGACCATCTATATATATAAAGAGCCAGGGGCCGTCACATCCGAAACAACCGAACAGATGACCGAACAGGCTGAGTGGGGCGACAAGGTCGGCAGGGGGGTTAGTGAGGGACAACCAAAAGACTGAACAGCAGGCTATGTGGGGCGACCAGGCCGGCAGGGGGGTTAGTGAGGGACGACCAAACGACTGAACAGCAGGCTATGTGGGGCGACCAGGCCGGCTGGGGAGTTAGTGAGGGACGACCAAACGACTGAGCAACAGGCTGCGTGGAGCAATCAGGACGGCAGGGCGTTAATGAGGGACGACCAAATGGCTGTGTGGGGCAACCAGGCCAGCAGGGGGGCAGTGAGGGGTGACCAGGCCAGCAGGGGGGGCAGTTGGGGGCAACCAGGCTGGCAGAGGGGGCCATGAGGGGCAACCAAGCTGGCAGGGTGGGGAGTGGTTGGGGGTGACCAGGCCAGCAGAAGGGGCAGTTGGGGGCG
>NW_005363836.1:551843-555686 GCF_000412655.1 Myotis brandtii
TGGCAGGGGGGGCAGTTAGGGGTGACCAGGCCAGCAGAGGGGGGCAGTTGGGGGTAACCAGGCTGGCAGGGGGGGCAGTAAGGGGCGACCAGGCTGGCGAGGAGGCCAGTTAGGGGCGACCAGGTTGGCAGGCAGAGGCAGTTAGGGGTGATCAGGCAGGCAGACAGGTGAGCAGTTAGGAGCCAGTGGTCCTGGATTGTAAGAGGGATGTCCAACTGCCGGTTTAGGCCCAATCTTGGGAATTGGCAGTCGGACATCCCCCGAGGGTCCCGGATTAGAGAAGGTGCAGGCTGGGCTGAGAGGCCCCCCCCCCCCCGCACGAATTTCGTGCACCAGGCCTCTAGTTTTAAATAAATGGTGATAATCTGTAATCAGATTTTGAAAAAACCCATATGCACAGCTAAATTTATCCCCCTGACATTTTACACATTCGTTTCAGGTTACACTGAGTGATGAGAAAAGTATCACTAGAAACAATCAATTACTTTATCTACACATATATAATGCCACATAAACAAAGCTTAAAAAATAAATTTGGTAAAATCTGGAAAACAGAATTGGGATTCTGGGTTCGTTACCTATTACTTTTAACAGGACATTACGTTTTTATTTCAACTTTCCTGGTAGAGTACCGCAACAGAACAGACAAACAAAAAGCCCAGACACTTCAACAAAGCAATCAAATAAATGGAAAATCTTAGTAGAATGGAGTAGTTACCTTAAGTTTACACAATTACCGAGCTCTGGTGGAATTTGTAGGAGGTCATTATTTTGAAGGTCCAATGTGACCAGATTCTCCATTATCTTCAATTTTTCAGGGTTCACAGATCCAACCTGATTGTTACTAATTAAAATTGTTTCAAGTGTGGAGATGCGATACAGAACTTCAGGTAGTATTTTGAACCTATTTAAAGATGAACAGCACACCTAAACATATTGGAATCAGAGGCAAAATCATTCCTTCAAACAACGATCTTAAGTTTCATATCTTGAGATAAAGTTTTCTTTAGTGTAAGTTATTTTATATTTAGTTCAAGTCCTATGTTCAAATTTACAAGAAGATAAAGAAAATGAACTAATTTTGGAAACCTTGAAATGTATGTTAAGTGGAGATTTGGAACAGTTTATTTTATTGTATAAAATCAAATGAAAGTTTATAGTAAATTCTCCAATATTTTCCTCTTCACATTCAGGAGACAAGGAAATCATCCTGAGATTCTTTATATAAAATGTCTCTGTGTAGGTATTCTTCCTTAGTTCACTTTTATTATGAAACAGAATCACTGCCAATATTAAGTAAAAATTCAAGGTTCCTATTTTGCTTTGACTGAAGTTTCAAAAATGAGTGCATTTTTGGTTCTTGAAAAGATGACAAACTAGCATAGGCTGTCAGCTTCCTCTTCCAAAGCAAGGCTAAAGATTCCACAAGAGAGATAAGAAAACTAATGGCTCTCTGAACAATTAATACAAAATCCTCGAGTGTCTCTTGGGGGACAGAGGCTAGGATAGTGTGAGGCAAACTGCATCTCATAAAATGGACTAGAAAAGATAAGGATGGGCTGTAGAACTTTACAGCTGTGGCCTTTCACTTCCCTATATAAAAAAATGCAATAGTAAAGGGTAAACTCAAGGCAGCTCTGTATTTCCAGAGGGACTGGGAGTCAATACCTAGGAGTACAGACCAACCAAACTGCCTCCAAGTAGTCCCTCCTCTTCTTTCCCACCAACCCATGAAAAGGCATGGCTCACATGCAAAAAGACAAGTTGTACCCTTACCTCTCATCATATACAAAAATTAACTCTAAATGGATTAAAGACCTAAATGTAAGGGCTAAGACTATAAAACTCTGAAGAAAACAGGGATTAAGTCTTCATGACCTTAGATTTGACAATGGATTCTTAGATATAACACCAAAAGCACAAACAACAAAAGGTAAATAAACAACTTCACCAAAATTAAAACCTTTTGTGCTTCAAAGGACACCATCAGGAAAATGAAAAAATAACCCACAAAATGGAAGAAAATATTGTAAGTCATATATCCAATAAGGGATTTGTATCTAAAATATATAAAGAACACTTACAACTCAATAATCAAAAGACTACCCAACTGACAATTGGAGAAAAAATCTGAATAGGCAGGTCTCTAAAGAATATATACAAACTAGAGGCCCGGTGCACGAATTCGTGCACCAGTGGGGTCCCTTGGCCTGGCCTGTGGGATCAGGCCGAAACCGGCTCTCTGACATCCCCAGAGGGGTCCCGAATTGTGAGAGGGCACAGGCCAGGCTGAGGGACCCCACTGGTGCATGATCAGGAGGTTAGCCAGCCGGGTAGGAACCGCGGGAGGGTGCCAGGGTGTATCTGGCCTGTCTCGCTCAGTCCCGATCGGCTGGACCCCAGCAGCAAGCTAACCTACCAGTCGGAGCATCTGCTGGTCAGTGCACGTCATAACGACTGGTCGACTGGTCGACTGTCTGCCCCCTAGTGGTCAGTGCACAGCATAGCGAGCAGTTGAGCGGCCTTAGCATATCATTAGCATATTACGCTTTGACTGGTTAAACAGATGACTGGAAAAACGGACATTTAGCATATTAGGCTTTTATTATATAGAATGATCAATAAGGACATGAAAAGATGCTTAGCATCATTAGAAATCATAGGAATGTAAATCAAAACTTCAAAATACCACTTTAGCCCAGCCAGTGTAGCTCAGTGGTTGAACATTGACCAGAAGGTCACGGTCCAATTCTGGGTCTGGGCACATGCCCGGATTTCAGGATCGATCCCCAGTGGGGGGTGTGTAGGAGGCAGCTGATCAAGATTCTCTCTCATCATTGATGCTTCTATCTCTCTGTCCCTTTCCCTTCCTCTCTGAAATCAATAAAAATATATTTTTTTAAAAGTCAAATAATATTAGATGGCTAAAATTAAAAAATCAAATAACAAGAATTGGTAAGGGTGGGAAGAAACAGTAGTATAACTTACCCATGAGAAAGCAAAAATAATGGAGCAGACAGAACAAAAATTTAAATAGGCAGCATTTTAACATCACTACGTCACTGAGGAATAATAATAGTATAAAACTTATATACTTACTAGAGGCCCAGTGCACAAATTCGTGCATGAGTGGGGTCTGGCCGGCCCACCCCAATAGGGGCCAATCAGGCCAGGCCAGCTGGGGGGAAGGGAGGGAATGCAGGAGGTTGGCAGGCTGGACCCGCCCCTGACCGGGATAGTGGGGCCGATTAGGGGCGGGGCCAGCCAGGGGGAGGTGCCGCAGATGGTTGGCCAGCTGGTCCCGCCCCCTGGCCGAACTCCCAGTGGAAGGGACAATTTGCATATTAGCCTTTTATTATATAGGATTATCATCAGGATTGAATGAATATATTTGAAGACGTTCAGATAGTAGCTGAAATATAGTACACTAGTAGCCCGGTGCTCGAAATTTGTGCACATTAAAAGGGAATTAATTGCCCTAACCGGTTTGGCTCAGTGGATAGAGCATCGGCCTGCGGACTCAAGGGTCCCAGGTTCGATTCTGGTCAAGGGCATGTACCTTGGTTGTGGGCACATCCCCAGTGGGGAGTGTGCAGGAGGCAGCTGATCGATGTTTCTCTCTCATCGATGTTTCTAACTCTCTATCCCTCCCCCTTCCTCTCTGTAAAAAAATCAATAAAATATATTTTTTTAAAAAGGGGAATTAACTAGCAGAGATATTTTAATATTGCTATTTTCCCTTTCTCTATAATAGAAGTGTGAGAGATGAAAGGAAATTAGTAAAATGTATATGAAAGTAATATATAAATTTATTAATAAACAGTAACAAAAGGATACAACAAC
>NW_005363836.1:556258-568475 GCF_000412655.1 Myotis brandtii
TTTCCTTTTCAGCATCATCTGTGGAATCAATGGAATCATCACTCAAATATGTGTGAAAATCTCCATTGAGTATATCCAAATATTCTTCATTTAATTTTTGAACATGCTCATTTTTTGGACAAAGAATTGCACGTTTAGATATATTTTTAATATTATCTATAGCAGTGGTTCTCAACCTTGGCTGCACATTAGAATCACCTGGGAATCTTTTTAAAATCCTGATTCCTGGGCCTCATCCTCCAGAAATTGTTTCTTTGTTATGGGGTGGGGCCACAACATTAGTAACAAAGATACAGAATTTAAACCTTATTGTGGGGAGCCGCTAGAGTGTTTTGGACAGGTTCAAGCTTTGGACTGATGAGAGGGCACAGTCCTCTCATTGCCACGTGCAAGTCCCAGCTTGGAGGGCAGGGCCCTCCCAGCACAATTATAGCCAACAGCTGTAGTTGTAAGCTTGAACCTATGGTCCGAACACGTGGCCCCACGTGCCTGAGTGATGTAGGCTTGGTAGGAGTTCAGGTGCATGTAGTTGAGTAGGATTGAAACCCAGGAGAATGTTGTTAACATCTTGGTCACGCCCTTACTTTGCCTCATAGCATCTGCTATAAAATAAAGGCATGGCTGTGGGCGTGGTCGCTGTCTCTCAGAGAAGCAGCGTCCCACCAAGACCCGGCTTTCATTCTCTTGTCTGTCTTTTCTAAGCCTTTCAGCCGCCCCGACTCAGGTTCACCCGACAGTGCGAGCGCGTGGCACACTTTAGAAAGATCTGCCTCCAGGCTCCGAGGGCGGGTTCCTGCCTCAAACTCCACCCTTACAGGAAACAGCTCCAGGAAACAGCTTGGGGGAGGGCACAGCCATTGCCAAGACAACCCCTGCAGGACTGACCTCCTTCCACTTGGTCACGGCAGTTCTTCTGGACATGATGAACACCACCCATGGTTTTTATATAAGTAGATGTTAGCTATTAATATTTAAATTAAATTGTTACCAAAATCAACTTTCACCATAGAAAGCAATATGACATTATTGTTAAGAGCCCAACTTCTGAAGTCAAACCACCTGGTTTCATATGCCAGCTCTATAATTTACTATCTACGTGACTGTTAGGTGAGTTAGCTCCTAATCCTCAATTTTTTAAATTTATTCATTAATTAAGGTATTACATATGTGTTCTTATCACCACACTGCCCCCCACCCCACAACTCACGCCTTCACCCCCGTTGTCTGTGTCCATTGGTTAGGCTTATATGCATGCATACAAGTCCTTTGGTTGATCTCTCCCCCCATATCCCTCCCCTCCCTACCTTCCCTCTGAGGTTTGACAGTCTGATTGATGCTTCTCTGTCTCTGGATCTGTTTTTGTTCATCAGTTTATGTTCATTATATTCCACAAATGAGTGAGATCATGTGATATTTATCTTTCTCTGACTGTCTTATTTCACTTAGCATAATGCTCTCCAGTTCCATCCATGCTGTTGCAAATGGTAAGAATTCCTTCTTTTTTACCACAGCGTAGTATTCCATTGTGTAGATGTACCACCGTTTTTTAATCCACTCATCTGCTGATGGGCACTTAGGCTGTTCCAAATCTTCGCAATGGGGAATTGTGCTGCTATGAACATAGGGGTGCATATATCCTTTCTGCTTGGTGTTTCTAGTTTCTTGGGATATATTCCTAGAAGTGGGATCTTTGGGTCAAATGGGAGTTCCATTTTTAGTTTTTTGAGGAAATTCCATATGTTCTCCACAGTGGCTGTACCAGTCTGCATTGCCACTAGCAGTGTACGAGGGTTCCTTTTTCTCCACATCCTCACCAGCACTTGTCATTTGTTGATTTGTTGATGATAGCCACCCTGACAGGTGTGAGATGGTACTGCACTGTCGTTTTGATTTGCATCTATCGGATGATTAGTGACTTTGAGCATGTTTTTATATGTCTCTTGGCCTTCCTTATGTCCTCTTTCAAAAAGTATTTATTTAGATCCATTGCCCATTTTTTTATTGGGTTATCTTCTTTTTGTTAAATTGTATGAGTTCCCTGTAAATGCTGGAGATTAAATCCTTAACGGTGATAACACTGGCAAATATGTTCTCCCATGCAGTGGGGCTTTCTTGTTGTTTTGTTGATGGTTTCTTTTGCTGTGCAGATGCTTTTCATTTTGATGTAGTCCCATTTGTTTACTTTCTCTTTAGATTCCATTGCCCTAGGAGCTGTATCAGTGAAGAAATTGCTTCGGCATATGTCTGAGATTTTGCTGCCTGTGGATTCCTCTAATATTTTTATGGTTTCCCGTCTTATGTTTAAGTCCTTTATCCATTTTGAGTTTATTTTTGTGTATGGTGTAAGTTGGTGGTCTAGTTTCATTTTTTTGCATGTATCTGTCCAATTTTCCCAACACCATTTATTGAAGAGACTATCTTGGCTCCATTGTATGTTCTTGCCTCCTTTGTCAAATATTAATTGAGCATATTGGTTCGGGCTGATTTCTGGGGTCTCTATTCTATTCCATTGATCTATATGTCTGTTCTTGTGCCAGTACCAGGCAGTTTTGGGAACAGTGGCTTTGTAATACAGCTTGATATCTGGTATTGAGATCCCACCTACTTTGTTCTTTCTCAGGATTGCTGCAGCTATTCGGGGTCTTTTTTTATTCCAGATGAATTTTTGGAGAGTTTGTTCTAGGTCTGTGAAATATGCCATTGGTATTTTAATGGGGAGTGCACTGAATCTATGTATTGCTTTGGGTAGTATGTACATTTTAATGCTGTTGATTCTACCAATCCGTGAACATGGTATGTTCTTCCATCTGTTTATGTCTCCCTCTATCTCCTTTTTCAGTGTCCTGTAGTTTTCCGAGTACAGGTCTTTTATCTCCTTAGTTAAGTTTATTCCTAAGTATCTTAATTTTTTTGGTGTGTTGGTAAATGGGATTGTTTTTTTAGTCTCTCTTTCTGTAAATTCACTATTGGTGTATAAAAATGCCATAGATTTCTTGGCGTTAATTTTGTATCCTGCTACATTGCCAAATTCATGTATTAAGTCTAGTAGTTTTTTGATGGAGTCTCTAGGGTTTTGTATGTATAATATCATGTCGTCTGCAAATAAGGACAGTTTTACTTCCTCTTTTCCAATTTGGATGCCTTTTATTTCTTCTTCTTGTCTAATTGCAATGGCTAATACTTCCAGGACTATGTTAAAGAGGAGTGGCGAGAGGGGTATCCCTGTCTCGTTCCTGTTCTTAGGTGAAATGGCTTTAGTTTTTGCCCACTGAGTATGATGTTGGCTGTAGGTTTTTCATATAAGGCTTTTATTATGTTGAGGTACGATCCCTATATTCCCATATATCCTCAATTTTTTAAATGGAGATAATAACTACTATGTCCACCTTTTGTGAGAATTAAATGAGAAATACACGTAAAAATATTTAGTTCAGAGTCAGCGCATAATAAGCTCCCAATAAGTATTAACTATCCTATATAATAAAAGCCTAATATGCTAAGTGTCCGGTCATCCAGTCATCCGTTTAACCAATCAAAGCGTAATATGCTAATGATATGCTAAGGCCGCTCAACTGCTCGCTATGATGTGTACTGACCACCAGGGGGCAGAGAGTAGACCAGTCGACCAGTTGCTATGATGTGCACTGACAACCAGGGGGCAGACATTCCAACTGGTAGGTTAGCTTGCTGCTGGGGTCCGGCTGATCGGGAATGAGCAAGTCAAGACGGACACAGCCTGGAGCCCTCCCGCGGTCCCTCCCCAGCTGGCCAACCTCCCATACCCCTCCTCGGCCCCGATCGTGTACCAGTGGGGTCCCTCAGCCTGGCCTGAGCCCTCTCGCAATCCAGAACCCCTCAGGGAATGTCAGAGAGCCGGTGTTGGCCCGATCCCGTAGGCCAGGCCAAGGGACCCCACTGGTGCATGAATTCATGCACCGGGCCTCTAGTTCTTAATAATTAGTGGTAGTTTTGTAGTTTTTAAAGAATAAAATCTAAGTTTCATTTTGGATAAAAAGCTCTTGAGGGGTTTTTATGCTGTTTACATAACCAATTTCAGTTGTTACCTCCACTCCTCTAGCCCAGTGGTCGGCAAACTGCAGCTGGTGAGCCACATGTGGCTCTGTGGCCCCTTGAGTGTGGCTCTTCCACAAAATACCATGTGCGGGCGCGCATGTACAGTTCGATTGAAACTTCGTGGCCCATGTGCAGAAGTCGATATTTTGTGGAAGAGCCACACTCAAGGGGCCAAAGAGCCGCATGTGGCTCGCGAGCCGCAGTTTGCCAACCACTGCTCTAGCTCCATACTTTATGGTCAGAGCCATATTAAACTTCTTGAAGTGCCCCAAACACAGCATGTTCTCATATCTGTGTGCCTTAGTACATGCTATTTGCTCTACCTGGGGTGCCTTACCTCTGTGTATCTGGCAAATGTCGACCAGTTTTTCCTAAGTCTCAGTTTCAATGCTACCTCCTTTATCTTCAGGTAATTTCAGGAAACACCTTTGTCTGTGCACAATGCTTCCATTATAGCAATTATAATTATTAAAATGATTAAAAGGAACAAGAAATCTACTACATGTCAGTGGTGAAAATTCTAAGAAAGCAACAACACTTTAAATTCTAAGTAGAACTAAGTGAAAATAAACCTGGACATTTAAATTAAGTAAAAATATAGGGCCTTTTTTGTTTGCTCTTTTAGTTGTTGTCTCTGATTAAACCTACAAATTTTCCATAGAATAATAGTTAGTCACAGATTTGTCTGTTCTCTTACCTATTAAAGGAAAGATTGATTGTCTGTAGTCTTATCAACGATTCCATTTCTTCAGGCAAGGAATTTAAAAAATTGTTTCTAAGTTAGAAAGAAAAAGATGATTTACAAAATAATTTTGTTCAGCTTCAATTTATAATTAGTGTTCATCACACACAAAAAATACACAGCTCTGCTTATAAATCTTCGATCTGATCTGCTTAAGGCTGAGTCCTCAGAATGATAAATCAGTCGGCTACCTCAAGTATTTGATTACTTTACCAAATTCTACTACCAATATGCATCCCATTGATAATATAATCAACTCTTTAACAATTGATTTAATAGGACTAACACTGTTAACTAACTCCTTATCTCCTTCAAACTGAGCTCAGCAATACTTCTCCAGATCAGGGCCCTTTACATCATGCTTTGAAATACCACATTCTTTGATACTACAGATATTTGATTGGTGTGAATACACAGATATCTTGCATACAGACATGAAATTCTACTCAAAAAATTTTAAAATATTATATTAAAAACTTGACAGGAAAGTAGAGAGATGCTACATATTTAGAAATCTGGAACTTTCTACCACATAGGTATTATGCAAGTCCATTTCTACTCTAAGTTTGGAATTTAAATTTGCACAGTGCATTTTCTTTTTTTAGATCTTATGTTGAATCTCATTTACTGTTGGAAGGACCTGGGAACAATGTTAGAAGGAAGGTTAACAAAAAGGTAGGATTATAGAGGCTATATATACCTAACAATAGAAAATATCTGTGAAAAAATTATATCCAACCTGATGGCTACATATTACAATTGAATAATTTCCTCTAACTTATTTCTTTACATTCGGAAGTCAAGTGTAATAGTTACAGTTCAACCTGTTTTTTTTCTTTTCTCTGTTCTTTTCTCCAGTTATTGTCTTTATTAAGGTGTACTGAATAACCTACTGCTCATTTCTATCCTTTTCCTAGAAAGTCTTATACCTACTGATATTAGACATAAAAGCATATTTTACTCACTTAATTAGAAACCTCCAGATATGGTTACAGAAAAAGGCCACACATACACACACCATTGAAGAATGGGACAAAAAGAAATAAATACAACAGCAATGTGGACATAAATTCACTCTCTTTACTCTGTTAATACTAAACTAAAATATGGTTTACACTGTTTTGCTAATGCTGCCACCCAAAAATAGAAACTAGTCTACATTTAGTAGGAGCAGAGTAGATTTGCTTTCATCCCATAAATAAAAAAAAGATATAACTTAACTTATTGTTATTTAACTACTGTTTGAGCAGAACAAAAGGAGCTAGACTTAAACTAAAAACCACTCCTAGTAACAATAGATGAGCAGTAGGAAACCTAGGTAGTAGACATATAGTATTAAAGCCCATGCAAATAAATGATTATCTAACACAGAGACATGTATTATTACCTTCAGAGAACTGTGATACTTTTGAACCTGTCACGTCAACTTTGAACATATTTAAACTTCCTACTACATCTGCAGAACCTTAAGTAGTTTCTTTTCTTCTTGTTGCCACTCATAGTGTTCCTTTTCATTATTTCTGGCATGTCTATGTAATATAATATTTTGGAACCAAATAGTTTCTTTTTAAGAGAAGCCATGCTAGCCCCAGCTGGTTTGGTTCAGTGGATACAGTGTCAGCCTGTGGACTAAACGGTCCCCAGTTCGCTTCCAGTCAAGGGCACATGCCCAGGTTGTGGGCTTGATCCCTAGTAGGGGGCGTGCAGGAAGCAGCTGATCAATGATTCTCTCTCATCATTGATGTTTCTATCTCTCTCTCCCTTTCCCTTCCTCTATAAAATCAATAAAAATATATTTAAAAAGAGAGAGAAAGGGAGAGAGAGAGAAAGCCATGCCAGCTAGCTGGTATGCCAGTACAGGATGGACAGTTTTATGTTATTTACTTTCAGAAAAGGAACCATGTGAAGCAAATACTTTCCACATTATTTGTAATTTTGCATAAGCAAGAATCTAAAAATGCGTTAATATTTTCCAATATCTAAAATAATTTTGTCATATAACCTAACTTGTAAATTGCCTACAATGATAGAAATCTGATTAAAATATTTCCTAAATGCTATATTTTAGAGTTATCCTAAAATATTATTAATAAACTAAAGACCAATTTCCAGACTTACTTAGGAAAATATGAGGGACAGGGCAAAAGTTAGGCAAAACTCAAAGACAAGTTATAATGGAAAAAGTGAAGAACAGTATCAATACATACCTGAGATCTAAAAAACTCAATTTCTGAAGCATACATAATTCCAAAGATATAAGGGAAAGCTTATTAAAACTGAGATTGACATCAGAAACCATTTCCTTCAGTTCTATAATCCTGAAACAAAAATAATTTTTAAATGTTAGCACTCAAACTATAAGAAGACCATAGAGGATAAAAATCCTGTATTATTTCTGCTAATTAAGATCTTCTGTAAATTTTACTTTCCTCATAAAAATTTTAATCAGCTTGGATGTGTAACTGATAAAAGTAGTTTTTAAAAACAGCCTTAATATTATCTGTCCCAGAATTTCTACTTAACCTTAAATGTATGATGAAGTTTAACAGCCCCTTTATTTTATATTTAAACCAATTATGGACAAAGAAAAGAACCAATTAAAGAAAAGTCAAATCTAGGCAATTTTGTTAATGATTTGAATCCATGAAATAAATGGTTAGGCATATATTCTATAACATAGTAGTTTTCTTTTTAGAGTGCATTATATAACACCATCTGGCTACTTCAAAATGTTTTTTAAAATACTATACGTCCACATTTTAAAAGTATAGTATAGTATTTATTATCCTATCATTACATTTAATCATGACTACAAGAAAAATTAAGTTAATTCCTAGGTTTGATAAGTGTCACTTACTAAGCAACTTAACTCAAAAACTTAAAAAGGAAGAACTGAACATTTCTAAGTAAGCCTAATCAAGCTTAGTAGTTTAATACTTAGTTAAGCGCCATGTCAGTCTCCAGTGACTGACAGTATATTTTCCGTCTGGACCGGTCAGTCACTGGTGCCACCAGCATATCGGTAAAATCAGATATTGCAGGCTAAACAGAAAAGAAGACAAAACAGGCTTGGCACTTAATGTGTTAAAAGAATGCTATTAATCTATATATATAAAAGTCTAAGCGACTGTCCGCCTAGCTGATAGCTATGACACGCACTGACCACCAGGGGGCAGACACTCAATGCAGGAGCAGAAACCACAGGCATGGAAACATGGAACAAACTGATAAATCTCAGAGGGAAGGGAAGCGGGGGGAAGAGATTAACCAAAGATCTTATATGCATACTAGAGGCCTGGTGCATGAATTGGTGCACCGGTGGAGTCCCTCAACCTGGCCAGTGGGGATTGGGCTGAACCAGCTCTCCGACATCCCCTGAGGGGTCCCAGATTACGAGAGGGTGCAGGCCATGCCGAGGAACCCCACTGGTGCATGAATCCGTGCACCAGGCCTCTAGTTGAACTATAAAAACATGAAATGCTATATATGGTTAGCCAAGAAATGAATTAAAGTATTGACTATAAATCATTTTTGTCTATATTAGCAAGAAAAAAAGAATATCAAATACTGTGCTAAAGAAGATACAATGAAAGATACAATGAGTTTGGATATGTATAGATAGCCATACTCTTTGATTTAGTAAGTCATCTAGAAATCTGGCCTAAAGAAATGTTTTCTTTTATTTATTGCCATAATCAACTTTATCATATATAAATTTTTCTATATTTAATCTTTATTGTTGAAAGTATATGTCCCCTTTTCCCTCCCAATGACCCCCTCAACCCCACACCTACCCCCCACCACCACGAAGCCTAGCGCACTATATTCTGTCCATTGGTTATGCATATATGCATATAAATTCTTTGGTTAATCTCCTCATGCCGCCCCCTTCCACTTGCCACTTTCCCTCTGATATTTGTCAGTTCATTCCATATTTCCATGTCTATGGATCTATGTTGTTGTTAATCCTCACCCAAGGATATTTTTCCTCACCCAAGGATATTTTTCCATTGACTTTTAACACGTTAAGCACCCGTAACTGACACTATACTTTCTGTCCGGACCGGTCAGTAACTGGTGCCACCAGCATATCGGTGAAATCGGATATCGTGGGCTAAACGGAAAGGAAGACAAAACCAGATTGGCGCTTAACGTGTTAAAGAAAGTGGAAGGGAGGGGGAAAGACAGAGAGAAACACTGATAGATTGGCTGCCTCCTGCATGTGCCCCAACCCAGGTTGGGATCGAGACTGAAACCCAGGTACATGCCCTTGACTGGAATTGAACCCGCACCTTCAGTCCTCGGGCTGAGCAAGGTTCTATCCACTGAGTCAAAACAGCAAGGACTCTGCATCTATTTTTATTTTATTTTATTTTTTTTAATGTATTTTTATTGATTTCAGAGAGGAAGGGAAAGGGAGAGAGAGACAGAAACATCAATGATGAGAGAGAATCATTGATCAGCTTCCTCCTACACCACCCCTACTTGGGATCAAGCCCACAACACGGGCATGAGACCTTGACTGGAATCGAACCTGGGACCTTTCAGTTGCAAGCCAATGCTCTATCCATTGAGCCAAATCGGCTAGGGCTGGATCTATTTTTAAAGTACTGTTTAAAACATAGTGAATTATGTAGGAAAAATAAACCAGTCAAGATACAAATTGTAACCTATAATAATAAAAGCATAATATGCTAATAATACTAAAAGCATAATATGCTAATTAGACCAGACATCCTTCTGGACGTCCTTCCAGAGGGGGCCAAGGCAGAGGTGGCCGCCACAGTGGGCAGGGGCCGAGACAGAGTCCCCCGGCCGCCATGGCAGGCGGGGGCCGAGGCAGCCACCGCAGCGGCAGGAGCCGAGTCCCTTTCATGAATTTCATGCATTGGGCCTCTAGTATAATTATAAATGGGGAATAGCTTGAAATAAAATATGCCATTAGTTAATAAATCAGTGATGGGACTATTAGCGATCTCTCCCTTCATTTAGTATAAAATCTTATGAATAAATATTATTTTTACAATCAGATAATAATATGGTGAAAACTCTAACATGTGGAATAAAAAATTAAGAAAGAGGGAAAGTGGTTCAGAAACTCTCTACAGCAACAGTGAAAATGATGATAAAATAACTGTGGTAACAGAATAACATTGTTTTGCATAACCAGATTGTGAGATAAAATAAGGAAGTAAGCAATAAGGTAAAGTCTTTTAACTCCTTTCATCTTTTTTCCCAATTAGCTTGTATGAACCAGGATCCCCAAGACAATCTTATCCTATCTGACAGCAAATATCAATGCTCAACTACTCTATCAAATATCTTCTGAGCCCTTAAAGAGAGAATGAGAAAATGAACTAAATCTCCCTTTTCAGTGGAAACTCTTAGTTATCATCTTTCAAGATCTACATTCCCAAACTATGCTCTGTAAAGTTATAGTTTGTTGGACTTTTTAAAAATTTTAAAGATCGAAAAAAAATTTTTTTTGCAATCAGATGAAACTCATTCTATTTTCCAAATATATCACTTTTTCTTCTTTTTTAAAAAGTACTTAAGTACTTACCAAATGCTAGGCACTGGTTAAATGCTTTATGTGGATTATGCCATTTGATTCTTATAAATAGCTATTAACATCTATATATATAAAAGCCTAATATGCTAAGTGTCTGACCATTCGACCAGTTGCTATTATACGCACTGACCACCAGGGGGCAGATGCTCTGACCGATAGGTTAGCTTGTTGCTGAGGTCTGGCCCATCAGGACTGGGCGAGACAGGCCGGACATGCCCTGGAACCCTCCACAGTCCCTCCCCGGCCCCGATCATGCACCAGTGGGGTCCCTCGGCCTGGCCTGTGCCCTCTTGAAATCCGGGACCCCTCAGGAGATGTCGGAGAGCCAGTTTTTTGATCCCCGCAGGCCAGGCTGAGGGACCCACCAGTGCACAAATCCATGTACCAGGCCTCTAGTAGGTAATAATAAATTATTATCTCTACTTCACAGGTGAGAAAACCACTAGTAAGAGCAGCTAGTTAACTTGTCCAAAGCCACACAGCTGGTAGATCTGGGATATAGATATAAACAATCAACTATATTGTCCCAATTCTTTAACACTGCCCAATCCTGCCTCCCATACTGTTGTCTTAATTGCAAAGTTATCTATCACCTTTCTTTGGGTATATAGTTAACTAGAGGCCCAGTGCACGAATTCGTGCACGGGTGGGTCCAGCTGGTCCGGCCTCAATGGGGGCGGATCGGGGCTGGGCCTGTTGGGAGGAGGAGATGGCGGAAGGTTGGCCGGCCAGCCCACCCTGATCAGGGCTGGCCGGCTGGGGGGAGGGGCCGTGGATGGTTGGCTGGCTGGTCCCACCCCCAGTTGGGGTGGGGGGCCTTTCATGACGGTGATAGCCCCTTTGAGTAAACTTAGGACTAAAGATAAAATCTGTATGATTTTCTGGTATTTCCTGATTGTTGAAACAAGGCATCCTCTAAAATTTCCAGGAGACTACGTTCCATTTCTCCCCAGCACAGGTATTTACAGATTGATTTAAAGCAATTTTATAAGAAAAAGATTTCTTTCATGAACTCCTGCTTCAGCTTTTTAACTTTTCATTTAAGTACTAGAGGCCCAGTGCAGCCCCGCCCCCTATTGGAGTGGGGAGTGTGATCAGGAATGAGGCCGGCCAGGGGGAGGGGCTGCAGGAGGTTGGGCAGCCAGCCCCAGCCCCTATTGGGGTGGGGTGGGCCTATCAGGGGTGGGGCTGGTGGGGGTGAAGGGGTGGAGCATTTGGCCAGCCAGCCCCACCCTTGATCAGGGTGGGAGAGTCCAGTAGTGGGCAGTACTTATTAAAGGATACTTTTGAGAACAGTAACTGGGAAGAATGGGAAAAGAGCAGGTTTGAGCAGAGTAAAGCTGCAATGCTGGCCAGGGATCAGCCTCAGCATACAGAGCTCTTGGGTCAATGGGGAAAAAGGAGATATATGTACCTGATCGGGCCAGTTCGCTGGTCACAGTGGGCTTCGTGTCATAGTGACCAGTCGTTAGGGTCGCTGGCTTTTTATATATATACTAGAGGCCCAGTGCACAAAAATTTGTGCACTCGGGGGGGGGGGGAGAGGGGGTCCCCCAGCCCGGCCTGTGCCCTCTCGCAGTCTGGGACCCCTCGGGAGATAACGACCTGCTGGCTTAGGCCTGCTCCTGGGTGGCAGAGGGCAGGCCCATTCCCTAAGTGCAGCCCCTGGTCAGGCTCAGAGCAGGGCCGATTGGGGAGTTGGGGCGCTGCCCCCTGTCATGCACAGAGCAGGGCGGATCGGGAGGTTTCGATGCCACCCTCACTCATGCTCAGGGTAGGGCCGATTGGGGGGTTGGGGCACCGCCCCCTGTCACACTCAAGGCAGGGTC
>NW_005363836.1:569574-585475 GCF_000412655.1 Myotis brandtii
GCCGCCATCTTGGCTGACAGTTAATTTGCATATATTCACTGATTAGCCAATGAAAAGGGTAGCGGTCGTACGCCAATTACCATGTTTCTCTTTTATTAGTGTAGATACATTGCAAGACAACATTCATTTGTAAAAGTTCAACGTTAAACTAATTTTTTCTCAAAACCTAAAATTCTGCTATAATTTACATCTAAAAAGATGTTTTAAACAAAATATAATGAAAAAGACTTCTAATATTTGGAAGTAAAGAATCCTTTTCTAGGAAAAAATATTAATAGGATTCAATCAATTTTATTTTTGCTTTCAGTGGAAAAATTCAGTGGGTTCTCAATTCACTAATATAAAGCCCCAAATATAAATTCCTATTAATCTACATGAACTTGGCTTTGAATAGTCTCTTAAAACTTTCCTCATGTATTTTTCATTATGTGGGGAAAAGTAATTTAATACTTTTAATAATTCTGATACCTAGTCTCCAAGTTTAAAATGTAAAAAAAGAAACAAAGTTTTAGAAAAAAATCTACACATATACACCTCTCATAACAGCCCTAGCCAGTTTGGCTCACTGTATAAAGCATCAGCCTGCCGACTCAAGGGTCCCAGGTTTGATTCCGGCCAAGGGCACATGCCCGGGTTGTGAGCTCGGTCCCCAGTAGGAGGCAGCCGATCAATGATTTCCTCTCATCATTGATATTTCTATCTCTCTCTTCCTCTCCCTTCCTCTCTGAAATCAATAAAAATATATTTTAAAAAAACAAACAAACAAAAAAACAAACAGCAAAAGTGTCTCAGGAAATATTTAAATAAATTTTGCTAAATCCCTCAAGTATTATTAATGCAAGAAACTTTATATATACTTTCAAATTTAAAAACTATAAAATAAATATTTTTGCAACTAAGATGAAACAAAACTTAGAATGAGTAACAACTTAATAGAAATGGCATCATGAACAGTTCTTACCTTTTTGGAATTTCACATAGCTGATTCTTACTGAAGTTAATAGAAGTGATAATATTGTTTTTTACTGCATCAAACACTTCATCAGGAATCAAGGTTGTCTGTTTATCACTAAATGAAAAATGTTTAACTTTGAGAAGTCCAGAAAAATATAATTTTTACTTTTAAAGGACTCTGAGGATTTTATAAGACAATTTTTAAGGTAGTTGATAATGTAGTTCTGTAAAGAATGCTACAAAAACCTACCAATCCACAAAATGTTAACTGTCAGGAATTCAGACAACATACTGTGTCACAACACAATGTACCTTCTGAGCATTCATATACTCAATGTTAATAAAAATAAAGATATATCTCCAGACTCTAATGTCTAGAAGTCATATAGTAAATAGCTAGTAACTCAGTAAATGGATTCCTCTACCTCAGAGTAGAACTAAATCTGTAATTTTAAAAACTGTTTTTGCCCCTTTTTAAAAATTCTTTAATACAGGCTATCTGTCAACTTTCTTTAGGTATATATTAAACTGCAAGATAAGAATCATTCTTAAATGTTCAATATTGTACTAGTGTTCTCATAACCTAAACCCATTTCTCTCTCCTTTAGCATGTGACAAGGTAGACAGAGTAGTGGCCTTAGAATAAACAATTTCTGGTTCTACCATTAAGGAGCTTTATCATTCACCTTCCCTGAACCTCAGTTCTTTGAAATTAGAATCTAAAGAGTTATTAATTGTTATTTATGCCAGATCTTTTACAAATGTAAATATAAATTTCCTTTTCAGTAAAATTTAAATTTTTCAGTAAGATTTTTAATGAAATATAATTTTATCTTAAATGAAACTATAGACTGCTGACATTTAACAATCTGTTGTTGTTATAATTAGCCATTATCTTTATGTTCTTCTTTTATAATTTTTAATGCCTAATACATCACCCACTTAAAAGCATCCTCGATAGAATGTCCACTGAATGACTGTATGTACAAGAAAGCAATATCATGTGTGCAGTATGGGAGAACTGTGTAAGAAAGTTATTGTAATACAGATAGGAAAAAGACAGCCTAAATTCCATACATATTATGCCTTCTTCTTTTTCTGCTTAGGGCTCCATTTTCTGCTGGGCAGATGTAACATTTTTATCTTTTCAATCAGCTATGTTCAAGTCATCGGAAACTGATTTATTCTAATCAAACTTTGAAGATTCATGCTATTTTTAAAAATTCAGTTGAAGGCATTTATAACTTAAAATTGGGAATTAATTTGTATCTTAAATGGTATATTCTTTTCCAATTAAAGTCTTTGAGGAAAACAAATTACAATAAATTCAGAATCTAAGTATGTAATCTAAGATGTGTAGTCTTAAATGTTGTATTTATTATGCTTTTGTGATACGTGTGTCTTTAAAAAGTAGGATTGATTATCTCAAATAAAATTGTATTACTATTACTGTATAGATTTTTTTGGAGGATACTGACTACTGAGAAGGTGGTTCCTACTAACACATTGAGGAAGAGGCAAGATATTGAAGCTGGCTATGTAGATGAATTGGTGTTATTCTGTATTTTCATTATGTTACTGAGCCAATCATTGCAAGAGCTTTGATAGTATTGGTTATTTTTATCTTTGTCACCTCAGTACTGAAAGAACACTTAACCACTCCCAAACTTTGCATAGGTATCTTCATTCCCCAATTGAATACACTTCCATAATATATAAAAATTTTTAAGCTTTGTCTCAGTTTACATACCAACATTGTAACTGTTTCAGATTGAATATATGTGCTACCAGAGCACATTGTTACTATGACATTATTTTACTTTCATTCAGATATAGTAACATAATACAACCTCTCAAGCTTTGCCTGCTTGGGATGTTCATTAACTAAATTATATTTATTTCTAATTTACCAACATAGACACACCTCCCTCCCTCCCCTCTGCCCCATACCAATATAAAAATCCTCTCTAGATGCTGGTCAGAAATTTTATTACCAAGCAATACTGTCACCCCTTTACTTTTCATAATAGCAAAATGTTCTTTATTATAAACATTTTACTATTAATAACCATTAATTCATCTCTAGCATAATACATACAAACCACCTAAGAAATGGGCATTTAAGTTCATTAAACTTTTAGTATGCTTCTATCTCATCATTGCTTTTAGAATTGCTATTAAAGCATACTAATGTACTTTTGCAAAATATTTATTTCTGAAAATTTCCTTCGTTTCGTTACGTTTGAAAAAATGAATTACATACCTATAGTCTAGTATTTTTAATGTGATGATGGCATGTACATTGACTCTGGATTCACTTGGTAGTGTCATGGCAGTCTCAATAACAGAGTCACTTTGGCTAGGTCCATCATCTGGGGGGAAGGGGGGAAAATGTTATATGAAACCAATATATGTAGCATTAAGTCATTTTTGAAAATTAAGAAAATACATAAAAATTATATATATGATCTCTTTATGTAATTGGTGAGAATGACTTAGTCGTATGCTTTATCTCCAATAACTCAAATCTGAGTTTGAATTTAATATTTAATTAATAGAAAATAAAGTTACTATAATATGGCTTCAAAATCTATTAATAAATCCTACCATAAGGAAACTCAGAAGTAGGAAAGAACCTTTAAGAACTAAAATGTCTCAGAAGAAACAACAAGGAATCCTTCCTCTTAAGCAAAATAATATAGTCCATTAGAAGAAATATATTAAAAACAGCAAAAAATGATTATTTCCCACAAATGTCTACAAAATAGGCATATGCCTATCTTTTCATTTAGAATACAATGAAGCTGATTATCCTCAATCATTTAAAATCTGGTAATTTGTCTAATCCAGGGAACTTTTAATATATTACTTACATTAAGATGTTTTTTAGCAAATGTAAGACTATTTTCTTTCTTCCTTTTTCTTTTTTATGGATTTCAGAGAAGGAGGGAGAAGGAGAGAGAGATAGAAACATCAATGATGAGAGAGAATCATTGATCGGCTGCCTCCTGCACACCCCACACTGGGGATCAAGCCTGCAACCCAGGCATGTGCCCTGACTAGGAATTGAACTGTGACCTCCTGGTTCACAGGTTGACGCTCAACTACTGAGCTGGGCTATTTTCAATAAATATTTCCTAACATGTCTGTGTACTCACACATTCACACACAAATCAACCCTCTCACTAATCTCCAGAGACATTTAACACTGCCTTGGCAATATTCCCGAAACTGATCTATAAATTCGATGCAATCCTCTAACAGAATCCTAGCTGAGTTCTTTGTAGAAATTAAGTTGATTGTAAAATTCGTATGGAATTGCAAGAAACCCAGAAGAACCAAAACAAGCCTGAGAAAAATAATAAAGTAGGAGGACTTACATTTCCTGATTGAAAAACTTACTACAAAGCAATGGTCATCAAGACAGTGTGGTACTGGCACAGAATAGACATAGAGATCAGTGGAATAAAATTGAGAGGCCAGAATGCACCCTACATTTATGGTCAACTGATTTTCAACGAGAATGGAAAGACCTTGTTGAAAAGAATAGCCTTTCAACAAATGATGCAGGGAAACTGGATAGCCACATGCAAAAACAGGAAGAAAAAGAAATTGAACCCATATGTCACACCACATTTTAAAAATTACTCAATATATATCAAAGACATAAATGTAAGAGCATTCCCTGTGGAGCCACCCACCTGTTGCTCCGGTAGAGGAAGGACAGAGTGGACTGGAGCTGTGTGAGCAGAAGCCAGGATTGGGGACTCGGGGGTTAGAGCTCAAAAGGCAGACACCCCAGATTCCTGTGCTGAGTCATTCCCTCACGAAGCAGAGGACATCTTTCCCACACAGACATTTGCCTTGCCTGGGGGAAGACAGCTGACCCACCCTATTGGAAAACACCTTGTCCTGAGGCCACTTAAGAGATTAAAAGTAACAATTAGCCTCCAGGCAGAAGCAACTACCCCACCCTGTTGAAAAAAACTTTTGCCACACCTGAGGATGATTGCCTGGGGCCATTCAAGTCAGAATCCTATCAGTCTGTAGGCAAAGGCAGTCTCTGGAGGCATTGAGTCTTTGCCTGATCTAATTAGTCATAAAGTGTTTGACACTGTTCTGCACTAAAGATTGAGAGGCATAGAGGATCTACCTAATATAGTCACAAATCCAAACAGACAGCCAAAATAAGTAAAATAAGATTCTGCAAAGGATTTTTAAATATGAAACCAAAAGCATAAGCAAATAAAGAGAAAACAGATAAACTAACTTCATCAAAATTCAAAAAGACTTGTGTTTCGAAGGACACCATCAAGAAAATGAAAAGACAACACATACAGAGCTAAAAAACATTTGCAAATCAGATATCTGACAAGATACTTATAACTAGACTAGAGGCCCAGTGCACAGATTCGTGCACTGGTGGGGTCCCTCAGCCTGGCCTGCACCCTCTCACAATCCGGGACCCCTTGGGGGATGTAGTAGTGCACGAAGCGGCAGACGGCTGGGGAGGAGCCCGAGCCCGGGCCAGGCACCACGTCGCTCCTGCTTATCCTGGCCCCACTGTGCTTGCCACCACTGCTGCTCTGTAGGCTCGTGTCTGGCGCCCTTGGTCAGCTGACTGGTGCTCCCGCTGTGGGAGTGTACTGACCACCAGGGGGCAGCTCTTGCATTGAGCGTCTGCCCCTGGTGGTTAGTGAGTGTCATAGCAACTGGTCAACCGGTCGTTTGGTCACTTAGGCTTTTATATATGTAGATTATATAAAAAACTAATACAATTCAATAATAAAAAGATAAATAATCTAATTAAAAATTGGGCTAAGGATCTGAACAGATGTTTCTCCAAAAATGTATAATGGCCAATAAGTACATGAAAAGGTACTCAAATCATTAGTAATCAGGGAAATGCAAATCAAATCTACAGTGAGATACTTCACACCCAGTAGGATGTCTAGAATCTGAAAGTCAGAAAAAAAAAACGTGTTGGTGAAGATGTGGAAAAATCAGAACCCTCATACAATGTTGATGAGAATAAAAAGTGGTGTGACTGTTTTGTAAAATAGTCTGGCAGTTCTTCAAATGACTAAACATAAAGTTACCATATGGCCCTGAAATTCTACTCCTGGATATAAACACAAGAGAAATGAAAACATATGTTTACAATTAAACTTCTAAATATATGTTTAAAAGAACAGAAATCATACAATATCTGCTTTTAGATACTTAAACTAGAAATCTGTAGCAGAAAGACAACTGGAAAATTCCAAATTATGTGGAGATTAAACAACATATTTCTAAATAACACATGGCTCAAAGAAGAAATCTAAAGAGAAATTTTTAAATATTTGAACTACTTGAAAATGAAAACACAATTTAACAAAATTTGTTGGATGAAGTGAAAGGAGTGGTTAAAGGTAAATTTATAGCACTGAATGCATATACTAGAAAATCCAGATCCAAAATCAGTAATCTAAATTTCCATCTTAGGGAATTTAAAAAAGGGCAAATTAAATCCAAAGTAAAAAGATAGACTAAGAATTCAAGCAGAAATTTAAAAAATTGAAAACAGAAAATTAATAGAGAAAAATCAATGAAAACAAAAGCTGGTTCTTTGAAAGGATCAATAAAATTGATATGCCTCTAAGCCAGACTAACTAAGAAAGAAAGAGACAGGACACTAATTACTAATATCAGAAATGAAAGATGGAACATCACTACAGATCTCATGGACATGAAATGAATAATAAAGGAATAATAACAACTCTATGCCCACAAATTTGATAATCTGGATAAAAAAAGACCAATACCTTAAAAGATACAGTCTGCTAAACTCACACAGAAAGACACAGAAAACCCAAAAGGCCATATCTAGTAAAGAAACTGAATCAATAATTAATAATCTTCCAAAACAGAAAGCACCAGGTCTAAATAGGTTCAGTGATAAATTCTATCAAACATTTAAGGAAGAAATTATACCAATTTCAGAGGATAGAAGCAGAGGGAATACTTCATAACTCATTTTATGAGGCCATCATTACCCTAATAACTGACAAAGATATTATAAGAAAACTGGAAAGCATTATCTCTCATAACATACATGCAAAAGTCATCAACACAATACTAGTGTAACCGCTAAAAAAAATATTAATATTTTCCTCCCACTTTCTAAGTTCTTCTAGTTGGACCAATAATCAAATTATCAGAGACAGATTAATAGCAGAAAATCAAAGTGTTAATACATGCTCATGGGGAAATCACATAGGCATGAAAATTCAAAAGACAGTAAAGGCAACATTGGGTATATAAAACATTTTGGACAAAGAAGAAAAGGGGAGTCTAACAGGGCCTTAGATTTCAGAAGTGAGAATGGGTGATGTACAGGAGCTAAGGGAGAACACAGAACATAGACAGAAGGAAAATTTTTGCCAGACAACTCAGAAACAATGGGACACAGGATGCATTTAGCAAACACACTTGGAGTCTTCCTAACTAATGCTAGTGTAAAGATTCTTAAGGTGATTAAGCCAGGCTCTCTTTCTAAAGCAGGTTTCTCTGAATCTCTTGGGCAGGAAAGGGAAGAGAGTCAAAGCCTACCTCTTGAGTCTTGTTTCTGAAAATAAATATTCCAAAAGGCAACTTCAGGATGGCAAAACGTTGGTTCCCTTCACTAGCAAATCAAATCTAAAAAAGTATTAAAAAAATTACACACCACAACCAAGTGGAATTTGATGCAGGTATGCAAGGCTAGTTCAAGGTTCAAAAATCAATTAATGTAATCCTTCACATAAGCAGGCTAAAAAAGAAAAATGACATGACCATACTGCTTTTGTCATAATTAGCTAGTTATTAATACTAATAATAGGAAGAGAGCAAAGGTGAGGCAAGACATTATAAGCATGGTCATCTAGGCAGCTTCACCAGGAAGCCATGGGTCCATTCCCTGCAGAACACTGAAGGAAGAGATCCAACAAAGGGGGAGAAGGAAGCATGCACAGAGAAGTAGGGGTGACGTAGGGAAGCTACTTGCCTATCAGTCTAGCCTGGGAAACAATGGATTGGTTAGGAGCATGGACCCCAATGCAAGCTCCTGAAAATTTGGGACTACATAATTCCCAAAGAGTTCCCGCTCTCTTGTTCTGCTCTTGTGCTCTGACATTCTTGCTCCATGACCCGCACTCATCCTGTGTGCTTGTCTATTCTCTCTCTACATACACAAGATGGAGTACAGCTGGAAACACAAACTAAGCTGGCCAGATGCTGGACTGGACTGTGCTTTAATACGGAGCAGAGACTGTGAGCAGTGGCCTTAATTCTAGCCCTGCTGAAGACAAGATTGGACTTTTTCCATGGCAAGATGGAGGGAAATGGTACATTGGGAACCTAGGGGCTTAATTCCATGGAAATAAAGATCACTCATCCTCCCTGCGAGTCTCACGAAATTCCTTTCCTTGTGACATCCCAAGAACTCCACTTACACCGATAACAGATGGGGACACAGATGGCACCCCACCGATAACAATAGCAACAGATGTATAAAAAAGCATTTGACAAAATCCAACACTCATTCATGATTTTAAAAAAAAACACACACACACTCAGCAAACTAGGAATAGAGGATGAAGGGGACCAAAGACTTGCCACCTTGAAACTTCCTTTTAGAATATTGATTTTAAGCTGTTATTAAGAAACAACAGGTTCTTGGTGCATTACACTTAACTCCTGGCTTGTGGGGGCTCTTTTGCTCCTGCTTCCCTGCATTCATCCATACACAATGGACAAATGGACTACAGCTAACCTGATGTTATTATACTGGGCCCAGCTGCAACACAGAATGGAAACTCTGGATTTGACTCTGCTTCTAACTTTACTGAAACTCCAGCTATATTTTTCTATGACTGGACTAAGGGAAATGGGACTTGAGAAATCCAGGGATGTGATTCCATGAAACTAAAGCTTTCTACAATTAAAAAAAGAAACAAAAGACTCGGGGGGGGAAAAACCTTTCACCCCTTTCTTGCCCAAGAGATTCAGATAAAAAAAAACCTGCTACAGGAAGGAAATCTTACCATGTTTGCCTTAGCCTAATTTGAAATAAGTATGGTAAATAGAAAGGCTTCAGGTAGGGGTCTGTTAACTAGATGGGGTCTGTGTCACATTGTTTCTTAGTTGCATAGCAAGGATTTGCATGACACGTGTTCTACTCTTCCTCAACTACCTATAAATCACCCATTATCATTTCTGAAATCTAGTATCTTGTTCCTTCCCTTTTCTCCTTTGTCCAAAATGTCACATGTACCCAATATTATCTCACTGTTTATGGAATTTTCATACTTATGTAAATTCCCCATACACATGTACTAAAATTTTATTTTCTCCTGTTAATCCTGTCCCTAAATTAATTAGCCAAGCTAGAAAAAGTTAGGAGGAGGAAAAGTATTACTTTTTTAGCTTCCACAAGAGGAAATTTCTCAACTTGATAAAAACTATGTACAAAAACCCTACAGGGTAACATCAAACTTAATGGTGAAAATCTCAAAGGTATCCCCTTACGATCAGGTACAAGGCACGGATATCCCCTCTCACCTTCCTTTTCAACATTGTACTGTCTCTGCTAAAGCAATCAGGCAAGAAAAGGAAATAAAAGGTATAGAGATTGGGAAGGAAGACATAAAACTATCTTTGTTCACAGAAGACACACTCATCTAGGTAGAAGACATGAAAGAATCAGAAAAAACCCCTCCTGGAACTAAGTAAATGATTACAGAAGGTTGAGGATACCTGGTTAATATGAAAAAGTAAAATGCTTTTCTCTATCAACAATGAACAAGTAGAATTTGAAATTAAAAACACAATGCAATTTACATTAGCCTCTGTCAAAATAAAATACTTTTGTATAAATCTAACAAAATATGTACAAGAACTAAGTGAGGAAAACTACAAAATTCTGATAAATGAAATCAAAGGAGAATAAGAGATATCCCATGTTCACAGATTGAAGACCAAATATTGTCAAGATCAATTCTTCCCTACTTGATCTATAGGTTCACACAATCACAATAAAAATCTTAGCAAGTTATTTTGCCAATACTGACTAACTGAACCTAAAGTTTACATGGAAAGGCAAAAAACCAGAATACCCAACAATCTATTGAAGAAGAAGAAAAAGTTGAAGGACTGACACTATCCAACTTTGAGACTTATTATAAAGCTACAGTAATAGAGACAAAAGAACAGAAGAGAGAGCCCATAAGTAAAACCCTATTAATATAGTCAACTGATGTTTGACAAATGAGCAAAGGCAATATAATGTAGCAAAGGTCATGTTTTCCTCATATAGTACCAAATCAACAAGACATCTACAAACAAAAAAATACTGCTTTATTCATAACTGCCAAAACTTGGAATCAAACAAGATATCCTTCAGTAAGTTAATAGATAAACTGAGGACATCCAGACAATGAAAGATTATTCAGCATTAAGAAGAAATGAGCAATCAAGGTATAAAACATATACTGAGAATGCTTAAATGCTAGCACTAAGTGAAAGAGACCAATTTAAAAGATTATAAATTGTATGATTCCAATTATATGACATTTTGGAAAGGGAAAAACTATGGAGATAAGAAAAAGATCAGTTGTTGCCAGGGATGGAGAGGCAGATGATAGAGAATTTTTAGGGCAGTGAAAATATTTTATATGATATTACAATAACAGTAGACCAGCAAGAGTGAACCATAAGATAACTATGGACTTGAGATGATTATGATGTGTCAATGTAGGTTCATCCTTGGTTAAAAAAAAAATTTTTTTAAAGTACCATTCTGGTGAGTGATATTGACAACGGGGGAGACTATGCATATGGGGGTCAAAGGATATATGGGATATTTCTGTACCTTTCTCTCAATTTTGTTGTAAACTTTAAACTATTCTTAAAAAATTAAGTCTTAAACCAGCCGGTGTATCTCAGTGGTTGAGCATTCACCTATGAACCAGGAGGTCACGGTTAGATTCTGGGTCAGGGCACATGCCCGGGTTGCGGGCTTAATCTCCAGTAGGGTGTGTGCAGGAGGCATCCAATCAATGATTCTCTCTCATCATTGATGTTTCTATCTCTCTCTCCCTCTCCCTTCCTCTCTGAAATAAATTAAAAATATATTTTTTTAAAAAAATTAAGTCTTAAAAAATTCTGATTGTTCTGATTGATTCATATCAGAATAAATAAATTTTTCTGGAAGAGAAAGCATACCTGGAGAAGAAAGGAAACTCTTTGGCAGGAAATAAGTCCTAAAATATGATTTTAATAATTTGTTTAAAGGACAAGGCAGAAAATGGAATATACTGAACTATACAATTATTTATATAACATATACTGACTAGCCATATGGTGCTAGGCTAAGTTGTGCATAACCAACAGAGTTTTGAGCTAAATTAACAGCTGCTATATTTAGCCACTAAGTTTTGGAGTGGTTTAGTGGTATCTACAGCAATATACTCATACAACTAATGTTTTTGCTTAAATCTTAATGCTCTAATGTATGCCACAATGACATACACTAAATAAAAATTTGGGATATATCACAATTTTAGTGAAGCGTTAAGAATTAAATTTATAGTATCATTTTCTCCTTTGTTTGTGCTAAATGAACATATTCTGAAAAATGTATTTTGTATTTATTTTTTGTCAGAACTTAGCTAAGGCAAAAGATACTCAAATACCTGCTAATATACTTCCTAGTCAATATTATTTATACCCATATATATTATTATGTACTAGAGGCCCGGTGAATGAAATTCATCCTCTGGTAATCCGGGAACCCTCAGGTAGGGTCCCTAGGCCTAGCCAGTGATAAGGGCCTATCAGGGCTTTCCTTCCCCCAGATGCCAGCAGCTGGCCCCGCCTTTGCCGCTGCCACTGCTCGCCATCTGTGTGGCGCTGCCTGCTCCTCCCCTGCCACCGGTCACCTCCCTCTGAGGGCAACAGGCGTGGGGTGCGAGCACTTGGCTGGCCTGGGCCTCCCACTGCAGGGCGATTGATTGCAGAGCCCCCCATCAATCGCCCCACAAAGGGTGACCTGGGCCTCCCTCTGAGGGGCGATCTTGGGGGATGGCAGGGCCCCCTGACCAATCGCATTACGCCCGCTTTGGCTGGCCTGGCGCCAGTGCTTGTCATAGTGTGGTCATCCAGACGGTCATTCTGCTGTTCAGTCATTCAGTCTATTTGCATATTATGCTTTTATTATTATAGATTATTATAGATTATACCATGTATATAACCCCATACATTATACTACATAAATAAGCATATCCTATATAATAAAATGGTAATATGTAAATTGACTGTCACGCCCTCACACAAGATGGCCACCCCCATGTGGTCAAAGATGGCCACCACAAGATGGCTGGCAGGAGAGGGCAGTTGTGGGCGATCAGGCCAGCAGGGGAGGGCAGTTGGGGGTGACCAGGCCGGCAGGGGAGGGCAATTAGGGGTGGCCAGGTCTGCAGGGAAGGGCAGTTCAGGGTGACCAGGCTGGCAGGTGAGGGCAGTTAGGGGTGACCAGGACAGCAAGGGAGGGCAGTTGGGGGCAATCAGGCCAGCAGGGGAGCAGACAGGTGTCAATCAGGCTGGCTTGGGAATGATTAGGGTGTGATCAGGCTGGCAGGCAGAAGTGGTTAGGGGCAATCAGGCAGGCAGGCGAGCAGTTGGGAGCCAGCAGTCCCGGATTGTGAGAGGGATATCTGACTGCCTAAACCGGCAGTTGGACATACCCCAAGGGGTCCCAGATTGGAGAGGGTGCAGGCTGGGCTGAGGGACAACCCCCCCCCAGTGCACGAATTTCGTGCACCGGGCCTCTAGTGTATGTATGTGTATATAGATCAGCGGTTCTCAACCTGTGGGTTGCGACCCCTTTGGGGGTCGAACGACCCTTTCACAGGGGTTGCCTAAGACCATGGGAAAGCACATTTATAATTACATATTGTTTTTGTGATTAATTACTATGCTTTAATTATGTTCAATTTGTAACAATGAAAATACATCCTGCATATCAGATATTTACATTACAATTCATAACAGTAGCAAAATTACAGTTATGAAGTAGCAACAAAAATAATTTTATGGTTGGGGGTCACCACAACATGAGGAACTGTATTAAAGGGTCGCGACAGTAGGAAGGTTGAGAACCACTGATATAGATAGATAGATAGATAGATAGATAGATAGATAGATATAGATAAAGCCCATATATTATATGATAGAAGTCAAGTTTTGCTTTGTTACATTTTCTAATTGGTACACTGTAACACACAAATCAACAGATTAAAGACAGAACATTATTATTGTGGATTTAAGGATATTTTTATAACTTCAACATACTTATGGCCTATATGGATTAATTATTACAACCACACCTGGCAGGAACCATTTCCTCTAATTATTTATACCCCAAAAACATGTAAATTGATGTACTATTAGTACTTTACTACCTTTCATATCATCCTTCTAACACAGAAGAAAATTGAAAAGTACCTTTAATCTTGCTTCGCAGATATTTTAAGACTTCTTGGGTTCCTTTCTGAAAAGGTGGAAAGGCACATACTCACTAAGACATCTTAAAAGTTTTATACATCAACACATATGTATAAATATCAAATTTAAAAACTGATTCCCAAATATGCTTACATTTATAATTTCTCTTCGAATGGTTCTCATAGGATTTCCTTCTAGTGCCAGGAATTTCAAATGAAGTTTTCCCAAAGAATAGGGCAGACTACAAAAGATTAAATTAATTTCAGGGAAAACATTAAGGGTAAGAATAATTTAACCATATAGTTGATTATAAAACTAACAACATATAAGTAAGTGTCAAAGAAAACCCAAGTAACATAGGCCTACAATATTTCCCTTTGAGGTAGCTGTACACGTAGAAGAAAAAACAGATTTGTTTGAAATTATCATATTGTGATTGCTAAAAAAGAATGTGAACTATAAAACATTCGCTAAATTGTATTCAGTGCTAAAAGTAAATGGTCAAAATATAAATTTGACTGAATCACTGATTCAAAATAGTTATCCTCACTGATACTAAATATTTTGATTCTGCCCTGAAAGCAAATAAAGTTCTTCCTAAATTAAGACAAAAAGAAAAAAAATTAATTTTAATAGCCCAATTCTTATTTTCACTCAATAAGAAAAGTCATTTTTATCTTTGTCACACAAAAAGATAACCTGTTGAGATTGGATATCCAATCTCAAAATTAAGCATCTACAATTAAATATTTAAAATAGGCATTGGTGTAGGATATCAAGATTATTGCCCTTAAAGAATTCTCAGGGGAAAAGATACATATGCACTTAACCAAAATATATATTGAAATTATCTTATGTTGCTGGTGAGCATTTAAATTAGTACAGCCACTCTGAAAAGCAGAGTCTTACACTTAACATACAACTAAGCAATCCCACTCCTACAGATTTACCCAGGAGAAATGAAAATAATGTCCTTACAGAGACTTTTACATGACAGTTCACAATAGCCAATAAAATGAAAATAATTCAAATGCCCATCAACTAACTATGAAGAGAAGAATAAATTGTGGTATAGCTGTATAATGGATTAACACTTCATTATAATGAAAATGAACTGCTGATACACACAATCGCATGAATGAATCACAAAAGCCATACGCTTCTCTCTCTCTCTCTCTCTCTCTCTCTCTTTCAATATCCAGAGCTCTGGAAAAAGAGGAACATATATATCAGAAATATTTCTACCAATTACTTTATTTATTTAATATTATGTATCATAGTCTTTGTTTTAAATATTTGCTTTCCATTGCTTTTATGCAGTAGCCAAAATAAAACTGCCATGAGGAAAAACTTACATGTCAATATCTATGAGGCAAGAGATTTATTTCATTCACTAGTTGTTTGGTAAGCACTTTAAGGGATATCCAGGCCACTTATTAAAACTGTCATGAGTAGAAGTGAAAAGTGTTGCTCTCCAAAGTTGAAAACAACTTTGATTTTTTAAAACACTATTAAAATATACACATAGAAGAAAATCTGCCTTGCCTAACCTTTCACCTTCTATAAGTAGCAAAACTTGTTTTTGACATCCAAACACAAAACTTCAGACATCTAACTGGTATATAATTCCACGTAAGTCTGAGTCATATTTTTGTATCTGTAGAAATAATTCTATCTCTAAATACAATAGGGGCAAAAGTAGGTTTACAGATGTTCAAATGGAAAATAATACAATAATCTACACTAATAAAAGAGAAACATGGTAATTAGCGTACGACCGCTACCCTTTTCATTGGCTAATCAGGGAGATATGCAAATTAACTGTCAGCCAAGATGGCGGCCGGCAGCCAGGCAGCTGATGTGAACAGGGAGGCTTGCTTGCTGCAGTGAAGGAGGACTCCAACGTTCCCCGCCTGCCTTGCCGGCCTCTGAGCTTCAGTTGGAAACATTGTAACATTTATAGAAGATAAACAAAACCCCAGAAAGCCCCTGTCAGTCAGCCGGGATCTCAGAGCTGGAGTCGCAACATTGTTTCGAATACAGAAAACAAAGGCCAGAAACCTGCTTTCAGGAGCCGAGCCTCAGAGAGAAAGCCGGCTCTCAGCTCCAGTGACAGCCATAGAAGGTAAATAAATGCCAGAATAAAAAAAAAAAGAAAAAAAGAAGAGGTTTGGAGCTTCAGTCGCCTGCCAGCCTGAAAATGCTCCTCAGCCCCTCACCCAGACTGGCCAGGCACCCCAGTGGGGACCCCCACCCTGAAGCAACAAGATGGCGGCTAATTTGCATACTGAAGGCAGGCGGCAGTAGGCAAGACTGTCTGCGGACTGGGACCTGGATCTGTGATCCTGCCGGGCGGGGGGCAGTGCGGGAGGCTGTCCGCAGTCCAGGACCCGGATCTGTGACCCTGCCGGGCGGGGGGCAG
>NW_005363836.1:585655-598327 GCF_000412655.1 Myotis brandtii
GCGCCCCAACCCCCTGATCGGCCCTGCTCTGTGTGTGATAGAGGGCGGTGCCCCAACTCCCCTATTGGCCCTACTCTGTGCGTGACAGGGGGGAGCTCCCCAAACCCCTGATCGACCCTGCTCTGTGTGTGACAGGGTACAGAGCCCCAACCCCCCTGATGGCCTGATGGGCCCTTCTCTGTGCATGACAGGGGGCAGCGCCCCAACCCTCTGATTGACCCTGCTCTGTGCGTGACAGGGGGTGGCGCCGCAACTTCCCTATCGACCCTGCCTTGAGTGTGACAGGGGGCGGTGCCCCAACCCCCCAATCGGCCCTGCTCTGAGCCCAACCAGGGGCTGCACCTAGGGATTGAGCCTGCCCTCTGCCACCCGGGAGCAGGCCTAAGCCAGCAGGGTGTTATCTCCTGAGGGGTCCCAGACTGCGAGAGGGCACAGGCTGGGCTGAGGGACCCCTCCTTCCCCCCCGAGTGCACAAATTTTTGTGCACCGGGCCTCTAGTTATTAAATAATACAATAAACTATGTTTCATGTACTCACAACTAACTGTAACCATATTATAGTTTTATAACATTTTATGATTCTTTGCTCACTACCCTCCTCCTCCCCATCTCTAACACTGTCAATATAGTGAACTGGAAATCTACAAAGCTGTCAGTACAGTGAATTGCATATAATAGAAAGTGCTCCTTAATGCTAAACATTATTAGATTAATCTAATAGAGTTTACCTAGATTTCCCACCTACAAAACCACTCTTATCCAATGTATCTTACCCATTATCACCAATTTATTTTCTATAAATTACAATAAATTTGGTTCTGTTGTTAATAGTTCAATAGCTCTCCACCTCTTAACTAATGAAAACTGACTCTTCACAGGTATTTCAAGAACCTCTTCCACATGGCCTCAACTTATCTCTTAAGTCCTAAATTCTCATAATCTGCCTACTTGCATCCTATTCACCAGTTCAATTTGACTCTACTGTTCTCTGAATACATTCCTAAAATTTTCTGAACTTTCAAAGCTTTGGACTAGAATGAAGCATGACCATGAAAGTGAGTACATTCTTAAATTTGTGCTCTAGCCTAGACAATTAACTTGCTTCACCCTAGTCCCAGTCCTAAAGATCATCTAAAAATATTACTTCTGCCCTAACCGGTTTGGCTCACTGGATAGAGTGTTGGCCTGCGGACTCAAGGAACCCAGGTTCGATTCCGGTCAAGGGCATGTACCTTGGTTGCGGGCACATACCCAGTGGGGAGTGTGCAGGAGGCAGCTGATCGATGTTTCTCCCTCATCGATGGTTCTAACTCTCTATCCCTCTCCCTTCCTCTCTGCAAAAAATCAATAAAATATATTTTTTTAAAAAAAATATTACTTCTCCCACAAAGTCTACCCTGATACCTCTCAATAACTTGTAATTTCTAGCTCCTTCAAGTCCCCAAAGCATTTTATATCTCTCCCATAGCTTTACAGTCATTTAACAAATTCAACAAATATTTACCAGGCATCTGCTATATATCCAGACACTGATCTAGAAGTTAGAGCAGTGAACAAAACAGATAAAAATGCAGACTTCTGAGAGTTTACATTCTAGTAGGTCAGAGTAGCTTATAGATGAATCTCATTCTATTAGCATATTAAGCTTGCTGTAAAGGACAAAATCTAATTACTCTTTGTAGGTCTGTACCTGATACCTGCACAGAAAATATTTAATTTCGAAAAAAAAATCTTTTTATGTACTTTTTATAAATATTTTAACTTATGAATTATAACCAAATACAAATGTGATTTCTTATTCACTTGATCTTTAAACTTACCTGCTAATATCATTGTTGCTTAGGTCAAGCCTTTCCAATGATTGTAGTAGTGTAATTTCATCTGGAACAGATTTTAACTTGTTATCCCGGAGGTCTAGCACAAGGATAGAATTCAGATGCTTAAGATGTTCTGCCCCTAACATTTCAATTTGGTTTTCACCTAAATGTAATTCCTACAAAACCAAAGATCAATCATGTATATTTCTGTAATCAATGTTATATTACATAATGAAAATAAAATTGAAATCTTAATTTCAAATCATTGAAAAGCACATAGAAAAAAACGTAACTTCCTAATCACTAAAGTGCTTAAATTTTCAATTACATTTAAGCTATCTTACAGCTAAAGAAAAATGACAGCAAGAAAATTTTCAAAATTTTTCTAGTAATTTAAAAATAATTAAAGGTCTAACAAAGTTCAAAGTTTACAAAACCAAAGAAGAGAAATGATTTAATAGTTACATTTATAGAATAAAAATACAAATCCAAGAACTATACTGATGAAAGATTAAAGTTTTTTGTGGGTTTTTTGAGGGGGAGAACGGGAAGGGAAAGGGGAGGGAAAGGTGGGGAGAGAGAGGGAGCAACAACACATCAATTGGCTGCCTCCCAAACACGCCTCGACCTGGGCCAGGGAACGTGGCCAGGGAATGCCCTGCAATGCAGGTACATGCCCTGGACCGGTAATTGAACCCAAGACCCTGTGGTACATGGACCAATGCTCCAACCACTGAACCACACTGGTCAGGGCAAAAGATTAAAGTTTTACAACAAATCAGTATAAGTTAAAAAGTTATTTATCTTGTTATGTTTGTTATTCCACACTTTTAATGATAATTATTATATATAATGATTTCCCATTAACAGTATCTTTTAACATCATGTATTAAGGGAAATGTTTTTAACACTAATACATAAAAAGTATACATAAAAGAAAGCAAAGCATGGCAAATTTAGAAGATAATGTTAATGCTAAATACTTATAACCAAAAGAAATTAATTTTAAACAGATCTGACTATGATCAGGTAAACGTGAGAGGTGGCAACTTACAGAAATAGATACAAATATTGGTATTCCAGGTCTCCTACTAAATGGTCCCAACTTACCATGTTAGCCTCATCATCTACTACTTCTCCAGGTATAAACTGATCATCAGGTAAAATGGACAAATTTATATTTTTAAGTTATTTCTTTTTAAAAATGTATATATTACTAATACCATTAATGCATTTAGCCATATTAAAATTCCAAAAACTATTAACATAGGAAAAACGTAGCACTTAAAACACATATTTCCAATGTAAAGCAATATTAAAAATTTCATTTTCATAAATAACTTTTGAAAAATATATAGTTACTCAATAATCAACTAAATAGTACCTTTAATAATTTACAAGAAGGAAATTCTGGTAAAAAACGTAATTTATTCCTCCGCAAATAAAGCAATTCTAGTGATTCCATGCCGGCTAATTCAGAAGGTATAGATTCCAACAGATTTGAATTACAATCCAAATGCTTTAATCCTGTAATACATATTTAGCAAAAAAATTATTTTAATAGAGAAAAAATATTGGTCTATAACTTTATGTACATTCAAAAAAATGTATACGTAATCATGAAAACTCATATATCTGTGCTGTTGTATACTTTTATAATAATCAAGAATCCTAGAGTGGCACTGAATTAAATAAACATGAACTAAGATTTTTTTCATTTAATTATAAGAGAATTGATATTAAAATTGTTTTATAATAGTCTGTGATTATTGTAACAGATTTTTAAAAACTTTGGTACTCTGTTAAAGTACTCTAAAATGTACAAGGTGTGGCAAAAGTAGGTTTACAGTTGTTCCTATAAAATATAATAATAAATAATATGAGAATAAACTATTTTGCATACTCACAACTCTAAACCTTTTTGCCCCACCCTGTTTAAATACATTATGAGATTATTCCCTCCATAATTATATACCTTTAAAAAGAAACAGCTTAAGATAGATATATAACTATACATCATACTACATGTATAAATGGATATCAGTAGCTTAAACATATCAGTATTTAAAATAGGGAAATTGACTGTCAAAAAGCCTTGGATTTTTATGTATTCCCTCTTATTCTTCTTCCATACATACTGCCTCTTTTTTCCATCCTTTCTTCTTCCATTTTTTTTTAAGTACATGCTTTCTCTCACATCTTAGCTAACACTCCTGACAAGAATTTCTTGCTTGCAACATCTCTCTCTTACCTCCTGGACCTTTCTTTCTTAAAAAACAGAACAGGCCCTGACTGGTTTGGCTCAGTGGATAGAGCATCAGCCTGAGGACTCAAGGGTCCCAGGTTCGATTCCGGTCAAGGGCATGTACCTTGGTTGTGGGCACATCCCCAGTAGGGAGTGTGCAGGAGGCAGCTGATCGATGTTTCTCTCTCATCGATGTTTCTGACTCTCTCTATCCCTCTCCCTTCCTCTCTGTAAAAAAATCAATAAAATATAGTTTTTTAAAAAGAAAGAACCTATCAAACTCATGGTGGTAGATATAAGTTTTCCAAAGTTCTAATATTTACTTGATAGCTCAAATTTAAAAAAAAAAAAAAAAACAGAACAGAAAACAAAACTGAAAAAAGTAAAGGTCTTCTTTCACTTAAAACTTCAAAATGCAGTTTTCTCCCTAACCCATAATACAGATTCTTCCACTTATAATAGCCACAATTTTCCATAATTCACTCTCAACCCTCAAGTTTGAATAAGCTATATACATTTTTTTCCCCATACTGTAAGCCTGTCAATTTTAAAATAATTCAAGACTGAGTTGTTACATACCTTAGACTGCAGTCTTTTAGTGATTAAAAAGCTAATTTCTTTAAATAAACGTAATAGTACTGCTTTCAACTAATAATATAATATAATAATACATTATTTGGCTAGAGCAGGGGTGGGCAAACTTTTTGACTTGTGGGCCACAATGGGTTCTTAAACTGGACTGGAGGGCCGGAACAAAAGCATGGATGGAGTGTTTGTGTGAACTAATATAAATTCAAAGTAAACATCATTACATAAAAGGGTACGGTCTTTTTTTTTTTTAGTTTGCCCACGGCTGGGCTAGAGCATTAAGAAAAATATCACAATCTCATCCACCCCAAATCCAGTAACTTCTATAAACAAAAGTGTGTTTGAAAGTTAAAGGCTGTAGTTTTCACAACTGTTTGCATCTTAAAAGCCCTGATTGAGAATACAAACAGTATATAGTTGAAAAAGTAGTGGGGATGATGGAGTAAGAGGACTCAATCCCTTGCTCTATAATTTACAATATAATTTCTAGTCGAGGTTTATGAATCTTTAAAATGTTAATAATATGCACATCCCCTAAATGGCAAAACTGTATATGTAAAAGCATTTTGAGTTTTTTAAAAAGCATACAAATGTTAGATATTGTTCTTAGGATCCAGTCATTAATAGTGAAATAACTACTAAATGTCCTAATAATGACAGCTTTAAAGTATCGCTGCTGTGACTAAAGTACAGAAAGCATCTGATCATTAATTATACAGTACTAGAGGCCCAAAGCACGAAATTCGTGCAAGGGGCTCAGCCCTCACAGCCGTGGCGGCTTGCCTCAGCCCTCGCAGCCCCGGCTTTGTCCAGAAGGTCATCCGGAAGGTTGTCCAGAAGGATGTCTGGAAGATCGTTCGGCTGTCCAGTCTAATTAGCATATTATGCTTTTATTATTATAGATTATTATAGATATTAGAAAAATTGCTGTATATTCATCTGTTCCTGTATCTCAAGATATTTCCAATCAATTTACGAAAAAAATGTTTCTTATATACTCACTCCAGATACCATATTTTATGGTTTAACTCTACTTCCTAATACCTTTATTGGGAAATGGCAAAGACAAGCAGTCTTAACTGGTATCACAAGTAAAGGCTCCCCTAAAACGTCAATTTCATTTATGCAGATTTAATTTATAATTCCTATTATAAATGACAAGTAACTATTAAAATAAAATATACAATTTTACAAATTCACCTCCAAATGATCTGTAATCAACTATACAAAATCACTTTTATGACTTCCTTTACAAAACAAGGGTTAAAAAACAAAGAGGGCTTACATATGATTAGCAGAATAGACTAGATAAGGTAAATAGTCTACAGCTGATACACACTGTGGTCATCAACCAAGAAATAACAGTTTGCCTTTAAACAAAAAAAGCGGTTTAATGATTTTGAACTCTAACTCAAGAATTCTAAGATTATTAAGTATAGTTATTTAAAAGGTACTTAGAATGTACCTTACGTATTTTTATCCCTTAATATTAGTTCTATAATACTTTCAATATGATGGTTCAGTGGAAAACTGTAATAGAAGCATTAAATTTTAACATTTTTTTAAAAGGATTCATAATTTAGGCAAAACTAGACTATCTCTTGTCATTATTAATTATGAACCACAAGGAGGCTACAGTGATGACATAACCAGATGTCACAGATAGAAACACCTATGAGAAGGGAATAACCTCTTAGTGAATATTGAATGAAAGAATGAAAATATAGCACAGCTCAAAACCTTAATTTCTCAGGTATAAAATTTTGTCACAATTTATAATCATATTTTCTTTTCCTTTTTTTTGATATGCCAAAGTATCTTTTTGGCGTTGTTGAGGAAGTTGATAGATGATAATGGCCTGGAGAAAATCTGACTAGTTGTTATTGTTTGCATTTACCACCATATAATCTATTATTTTACTTTTCTGCAAGTATCTGTGTTAAAATTTATTTTGAAAAAAGTAAGTTTCACCAACTTCAAATATATGTATTTTTTAAAACTGAGATTTACTTTTCATTCCACTTATTTCTGCTGGCAAATTCTTCAGTTGATTACTGGAAAGATTGAGTCGCACCAGACTGGATAGAGAAGAAAAACTAGCAGGAACAGTTGTAAGACAATTATTTGAAAGATCCTTTAAAAAGAGAAAGACAGAATGAATGAATGAACAATAAAAATAAATAAATTATCCCTAAAGGGTATTCTAGAATTATGCAAGAATTGAAACATTATTTAAAAATTTTTTTGTTTCTGAGGGTATTTTTTAACCTTCCTTTCACAAATCATCATTCATTACCTCAATATTTTGTGGGCCCACTACATACCCAATAATGTAGCAGAGAGAAATCAGAATAAATTCTGACTTCAGAAACAGTTTATAAAAAGTAAGTCATGCTCTACTATGTATCCTATTTTCAATATGAAAAATCCATTTGTTTATCCAATGTTTATTGAATGCCTGTGATAAATAGGGCAAACTATGGGTAAACTGTAATAAGAAATGAAATATAACTTTGCAAGAAAGAAATATTCTTGGGGGTGGGGAAGGGAAACTAAAGCTGAAAATATAGCCATTTTAATTTTTGAGGAAAAAATATTCCCTCTTGATATTCTGCTGACCTCAGTAAGTCTGCTTTGACTAATTCTAGAAGTCCACTACAGTACTACAGCATTCATTCATTCAAGCTTGCCTAATTAATCTTTATACCACAATGTTTCTTTTAGTCATTGTTTGTTTTTTCTTTAAACAGTTACACAAGAACTTTCTTTTTGAAACTCCCTTTAAAAGACAATGTTATAAAACAAATAATTCTTCTTATGATATTTGAATTCGGTGTAAGTACTCCATTAGCTATCAGGAAACTGTTAATAGGTCCAATAGTAACAATGAATAGAAAAAAAATAACTTAAAGGAAATTCTCTCTGAAGACTTTCAATTAATCTAAAATTAAACAATTGTATTCTGTAATTCTAAATAAATCAAGAATATATAAAGAGGTAAAAAATGCATAAAAAGTACAATACTGTTATATTGTAAACAATAGGAAAATAACATATCATCGTAATCTATAACAAACAACATAATAATCTACAACTCCAATACTCTAAATTCTAAGAATTAATAGATTACTAATAAATAAATATTGTATAATATTAAAAGTTACTGACACTAAATGCAATGTAGTATTCTGGATTGGATCCTAGAACAGAAAGAAGAACATTAGTGGAAAACTGGGAAAATCTTAATAAAATCTGTAGTTTAGTTAGTAATATTGTACCAATATTAATTTCTTACTTTTTACAAATGTCCTATGGTTATGCAATATGCTAACATTAAGGAAATCTGGGTGAAGGGGATACAGAAACTCTGTACTTTCTTTATATTTCTACTAGTGGCCCGGTGCACAGAATCGTGCACATTGAAAGGAAATTAACTAGAAGAAAGATTCCTGCAGTAATTACATTACTGCAAAAATTACATGTCAAAGTAGGATATGTAATATAGTATCATAAAATTAAAACACGCGTGCAATTGGCGCCAGCGAGAGCTTTATATGTATCGAGCATGCCCGAGTCAACATTTATTTTTAAACTATCAGTGCGCGTCATATGGTCAGTTGGATGGACGGACGGTTGGTTGGTCGGTCGATTGATCACTTAACCTTGTGTGTGTGTGTGTGTGTGTGTGTGTGTGTGTGTATGTATATATACACATAAATCTAAAATTATTCCAAATAAAAAGCTTAAAATAAAAGTTCCTACTAGAGCAGGGGTGGGCAAACTTTTTGACTCGAGGGCCACAATGGGTTCTTAAACTGGACTGGAGGGCCGGAACAAAAGCATGGATGGAGTGTTTGTGTGAACTAATATAAATTCAAAGTAAACATCATTACATAAAAGGGTAAGGTCTTTTTTTTTTTAGTTTTATTCATTTCAAACGGGCCGGATCCGGCCCGCGGGCCGTAGTTTGCCCACGGCTGTACTAGAGAGAAGATATTAATTCTTCACAAATTCATTTTAAATAACCCAAATCAACAAATTACTAAAAAAGTTAAACATTTAATTATTGTAATTAATAATTAAATTAGATCTAAAATTTAATTATATATTTAAATAGATATTTATACTGCCAATTCTTCAGTAAATATGTATTTAGTACCATTATACAAAGTTAGTTTTTACCTAAGAAATATTACCAGTGTAAATTATTACAGATTCTTATACTTTTAATGTTTTAATATATTGTTGCTCACATTATGGTTTATTTGATACTGAATCCTTAACACAATTCTCACTGAAACATCCTTTCATTATGCTACCTATAATCCAGGAACCTATTCAAAGAAATAACTGGGAACTGCTGTAGTTTATCATGTTTTTTTCCTACTACAGACTCTTAAAAAAAATTCAATTGCTCCCTTTTTCCATTAAATTCCTAAGAAAATCCCTCCTTTCCCTCCTTTGCCATTCACTTTATCTACCTAACTTTCCAAACCTTATTTCCAATCTAACTAGATTGACAGAGATACTAAAGGAATGATTGAAGAGAGTGTGTATTTTGATTTCAAACACTAGAGGAGATAATGGGATATATCAAGAAGGGTGTTTTTACCGGGAAAAAAATAAAATAGAAGTAAAAGAAGTAATTTTCCCTAAAGAAATAAACTTTGAGGCTAAAATGACATAAATTAAGAGGGAAAAGAACAAAAATATAATACTAAATTACTATGTGGGGTAGAGATTATTAGAACATCTGATCTAATATAGCTAATGTCTTTCTGATGGGATACCTTACAGTGGAATGTTATTCCTTGTGGTAAAGTGGGGGGAAAAATACACTTTGGAGTCAAACTGGCTTATGTTAAAGTCCTGAATTCCTTACTTATTAATTGAATGACTTCCAATAAGTTGCTTCTTTTTTATAAGCCTAGTTTCTTATCTGTATTAGGAGATAAAACTATCTACCTTGCCATATGTAAAGCACAAAACAAAGTGCCCATTGTTTTTATAATACTTAATAATATGATTAAAATAATATTTCTATTGCTTTACAGTTAACTCTTCTTAAGATGTGACACAGATGTAATAAAAATTTTGCCAGATTACGTTGCCATTTTAAAAAGTAGAGCAAAAAGGCAGGCCTTAAAGGGATTACCTGGGTAATCAGAGGACTGGAAGGCTATAAGGCCTATAAAGGAGTAAGTGGAATGGGTATAGAAAAGGGAATTGGTATATGTTCAAAACACCTTTCCTCTAATTTGCTAAGCCATAAAAGCCTCTGAATAACAAAGTGATTCTCATCACCCCTTTCCCAAACTCTATTCCTAAATTAAAACCTAAGGTGATTTCATAAGAAAACAAGAAAAACAAATTTACAATTACTAATTTAATGATCTAATCGAAATGCATAGTTTCTGGTAACCTAATCATATGATCAGTTGCCCATTTCCTCATGATTTTAATCATACATAAAGATTCTCAGCCTAATGAAAAATGTGATCAGTCCCAAATTATACAAAAATTGGAAAATCACAACTTACCAAATCTTCTAAATTGAACAGTTGTTCAAATCCCTCTGGTATAGAAGTTAGTTCATTATGCTGGAGATACAGGCCCTTCAGGTTTCTTAGATTTGTAATTTCTTCAGGGAGTATCTTCAGTTTGTTATGGCTATTAATAAAATAAAGGCTGAATCATCGGTTGACAACTTATTAAATATTTATAAAGGTTTTCTTATGCTTTCCAACTACATGGACTCATTAAAAACATGAAATATGTTTACTAATATTAAAGTTATCAAGCTCATATCCTAAAGTAATCAAATTGAGGGTTTCAATGGAAAACAACAAAGAAATAAAAGATTTTTAACCAAATAATTTGTGAACTTTTGATTGCTGCCTTATAATCAACTCTTAATTCTACATATAGTGTGAAAGGATACACTGGATTCTTACTACTTTATACTGCACCTGAGTTTCAGAATTTTTACAAAGATGTGCACACACACACACTACAATGCAGCACATCTTATATGGGGGTTATGTTTTAAAGTTATCCCCCAAGACAAAAATAGTTGTTTCTGTCTGAGGACCTGGCATGTCCATTTGAATGTAATATAAAACTCCACTCTTCTTTGTACCTAGTTTTAACATTTCACCTCAGTCTTTCTATAGAGATACTTAGCTTACTGGTTTAAGAGAAGTCCCAAGTCACCAACGATGACACGCTCCTGGATAATTAAGAGATGACTTAGGTTGTTCCCAGATTTACCTCAACTATTCACTTGGGAATTCCACTCTCTTTTCATGCCACATACAATTATTCAACAGATAATGGAGAAATGTATAATGGGGTAACTAACAATAACCTTAAGTTATATTAAAATAGAACTAGTTGAAATAAAAATGCCAAAAGGTTTTCTAAAATAAGAACCACTGAAAATTGTCAGAAACTGGTTACTACTGTTGGTTATATAATCAAAATCTTTGTATATTTGATGGGGAGCTAGTTGAGCAGAGTAATTCTAGCTATATACTTCCTCTGTTTCTTTTCATCATTTATTTCCTCCTTCCTAATGTTCATACTCGGAAGCTAAAACTAAAGCCACATGCACTCTATTCTCCCTCACCTTTTCCTCTCAACCCAACCTAGTCTTGCTTTTTGCAGGCCACACCCATGCCTTGACTTGTAAGGGGAAGTTCTAATATAGTTCTAAACAATTAGCACCTTTTTTGTGTATAAATAATTTTGTTAACTTATGGTGATTTTAAAGTTTTCACCAGATGAGGACTGTTGTTTGAAGTACTGATTTTCCTCAAACCAGTTAACTAACATACCTTCAGAAAACTGACACTTGGCTATACTATGTTAGACGGATCTGTAACAATATCTATTTTATAAATCATAGTTTGCAAACTATGTTTTGAATACTTACACCTTTTTTTTCTCCTAAATGAAATCTTCCCTAATCCATTTTCTCCTAATATGAGTGTGTGTGTGTGTGTGTGTGTGTGTGTGTGTGTGTGTATCTGTGTGTGTATATAATAAGGTAGTTGGTTATTCTTTCTTGAAAGTCTGGATGTGCAATGAAGAGCCTTGGCTGCCTGGCCTCTCAGACATCTGTCAATGAGTACCAGAAGCATATCCACAGAATCCTAGGAGTCCCCAGAAAACATTAAAAACCACTAATATTAAAACCATCAAATTTTTCATCATTAATGAAAGAACTGTTTTCAGTTTATTCCTATTGCTTAACACTTAGATATTTTTAGAACAAAATAACTTAAAACTTCAGATATCAACAAAGAGGTTTTCTAAAATAACCACATAAAATTGTTTCATAAAACAACTTTTTAAATTTTCACCGGAAGATGCTTTATTGATTTTTAGAGAAAGAAGAAGGGGGAGGGAGGGAGGGAGGGAGGGAAATAAAGAGAGAGAGAGAGAGAGAGAGAGAGAGAGAGAGAGAGAAACATCTATCAGTTGCCTCCCACAAGCCCCAGAAGGGATTGAACCCAAAACCTAGTTATGTGCCCTGACCAGGAATTAAACCCCCAACCTTTTTTGGTGTACAGGATGACACGCCAACAAACCGAGCCACCAAGCCAGGGCAAAACAAAAGTATTTTTAAAAAATCAACTGGCCTTGAATCTATAAAACCAGAAAGTATGTATACAATTTTAAAACAAAAAATAAAAATAACCTGAGAATTAAAACTTATCATTCTTATTCTGCTTTAACCACTTTCTAAGCTAATACAAAAATACTTTAAAGTGTTAGAAAAAATATTTTTTAAATATATCTTTATTGATCTCAGAGAGGAAGGGAGAGGGAGAAACATCAATAATGAGAGAGAATCACCAATTGGCTGCCTCCTGCACGCCCCCTACTGGGGATTGAGCCCAAAACCCAGGCATGTATCCTTGACCTGAATCGAACCTGGGACCATTCAGTCCGCAGGCCAACGTTCTATCCACTGAACCAAACTGGCTAGGGCTAGCAAAAACATTTTTAAAAATATCAG
>NW_005363836.1:598402-601423 GCF_000412655.1 Myotis brandtii
AGTGATGGAAAAAATAAAGTATAAGTATTCTTTTTAAAAATAAGTTTAAATTTTACCTGACATTAAGTTTCTGAAGATTTTCTAATTCTCTTATAGCAGAAGGAAGGGATGTCAGCTGATTGTCATGTATCTAAAAGTTATTAAAAGAGTCAATATCTTAATCTTATAATTAACCATATATTAGCTTTGCCATTGTACAAAATTCTTCAACAATAATCCCGTTCTTCTAATTCAATAGCATCGAGTTCAGTATTGGAAATTTGTTCTGTGTATAGAAGAGGAAAAGGAGTTTGAAATTGATCAAACTGCTGTTCAGATATCATGAAGTTACATCATTACTATTAAATATTACAATTTAAAAAAACTTCACCTCACTGAGTGGAATTTCAATCTCAAATGAGAGATGGGAGGGTTAGAAACTAACAATAGTCCTCTGATGGCATGATTTATGTCAACATATATAAAAATAAATGAGAAGTGGGTGAGAGACTTCTCTCACGGTTTCAAAGAATCATATTGTTTTCAAGGTACCACGAACCTAAGCCAATCTATTCATTTTACAAATAAAGAAAACAAAAACTTCTCTAGAAATCTGACTAGATCCAACTTTTCATATGTGAATTGGAAGATAGTTGATGTTCCTAAATTAAGGACATCAAAAGTGTGTAGATTGTGAAATAAACTATTCACGCTTTATCACATGACATGGCAACTAGAGACTAAAACATAGTCCCTAAATAAACACACAAAAATATAAGTTCAATAATTGAAGTCAATGTTGAAAGTTATATAAAAATTTTAATCTTAAGTGCAGTTGATCCTTAAACATGGGTTTGAACTGTACGGTTTCACTTATACACAGATTTTTTTTCCAGTAAATACTGTAAATGTATTTTCTTTTTCTTATGATTTTCTTAACATTGTCTTTTCTCTAGCTTAATTTATATGGTATGTAATACATATAAAATGATCAATATATGTTAATCTACTGTTTACGTTATCGGTAAGGCTTCTGGTCAACAGTAGGCTATTAGCAATTAAGGTTCTGGGGAGTCAAAAGTCATACATGGATTTTCAACTGTGCAGAGACTGGAGTCCCTAATCCCTGCATTTTTCAAGAGTCAACTGTATTTGCTTTAATGTCCAGAATAATAATGATATTAAAAATTATAGCAATAGAAAAATACGAGTAGCAGCAACCACTTGCTAAATACCGATTCTGTTTGTAAAACAATGTTTACAATTAGGTAGTAGTCTCAGTCCTAGTTTAGATGTGGAAAATGAGACACCAAAAGGTAACTTTCTCAAGTTTACACAGCTATCAAGTGGCAGAGCCAAAATTTGAAGTGTGATGTTCTGACTCTACACTCCTAACCATTATGTTATGTCTAATGATAATTTGTTATTATTCCTTGTGTTTTACCAAGTGAAATGGGTTTTCTGCTCATCAAAGCCTAAATCTAGAATTAGAGTCTCTTCACCTAATGACCCAGATTTATAATCAGTCAACTTACATCAAGAACAGTGAGTGCAGGTAGGAGTCGGAGGTCATCTGTAAGTGACTGAAGTTTATTGTTGGATATTATTAATTTGGTCAAATCCGTCTGTTCCCACCATCGCTCAGTAGCACTGAATGAAAGATTCTGATTAGCTTCCTCAGGAATATCCACATTTATTCTCCAGACACACTGAGGCACTATTTCCAACACAACCAGACCCAAAAAGAAGGACATAAAACAAGCAGTTAGATACTAAGTGACATACTTTATAACAGCTATTATAAAAGCAATTGCTGAAACATTTAAATAAAAGAAAAAAAATACTTCAAATAAGTCAAGTAACAATGAATTGTAACTAGATTAGAGTAAAAGTTGATTTCATTAAAACACAATATGTGATATGTATTTTACCTATTACACCTCACTTTTATCTTTATTCAACTATATTTACTATACATGCAATCTGCATAGCACCTAATGGAGAGAAAGAAGGGATTCTACCATTAAGCTAACAGTAACAAGAGGGCATGAAAATCAACATTTATAAGGTAATGTTATAAATTTCATAACAGAAGTGTGTATTAAGTCTGAGAAAGCACTGGCATTAACAATAATAGCTAATAATAATAGATAAGATGTACAAATAACAGGCGATTTTCTAACATACTAACTCATTTAAATCTCATAACAACTCTGTGAGGTAGGTGCTAATACTATTCTAGTTTCATAGATGAGAAAAATGGGACACAGAGGATAATTAGAATTTACCCAGCATTATACAGCTAGTAAACACCAGAGATGGGATTTAAACCTTGGCAAAACTATATAGTCTTGCCTCTCAGTGAATTGGAAGGCATACCTGATTCTGGTAGCTGCTAATTTATCTGACATATTCAACAGAAATGATAACATATATCCACACAAAGACTGTACTTGAAAGTTCATGGCAATTTTATTCATAATAGCCCAAAACTAGAAAAAAACTCAAATGTCTTTCAATAAGTGAATGGATGATTAACTATCTACTAGAGGCCTGGTGCACGAAATTTGTGCACTGGGGGTGGGGGGTGTCCCTCAGCCCAGCCTGCACCCTCTCCAGTCTGGGACCCCTCAAGGGAAGTCCGACTGCCAGTTAAGGCCCAATCCCACAGGGTTCGGACCTAAACCGGCAGTTGGACCTCCCTCTCATAATCCAGGACTGCTGGCTCCCAAACGCTCGCATGCCTGCCTGCCTGATTGCCCCAAACCACTTCTGCCTGCCAGCCTGATCACCCCCTAACCACTCCCCTGCCAACCTGATCGACGCCTAACTGCTCCCCTGCCGACCCTATCGCCCCCAACTGCCCTCCCCTGCTGGCCTGATTGCCCACAACTGCCCTCCCCTGCAGACCATCTTGTGGCTGAGGGTGCCGCCATCTTTGAGGGTGGGGCAGTCAATTAGCATATTCCCTCCTTATTGGCTGTGGGCGTCGCCATCTTTGAGGGTGGAGCAGTCAATTAGCATATTCCCTCCTTATTGGCT
>NW_005363836.1:601714-605024 GCF_000412655.1 Myotis brandtii
ATATATATATATATATCCTACGTTTAAAGGCTGTTAAATTGAGTTGTTTACCCATATCTTCAGAAAAAATTCACTTCTACTGTCGTGGTAAACAACCTGCTTCCCTATTTATAATGGTCTGGCCCTCTAGCAACTTTGGCGCAAAATTATAGCTAATTTGCCTACAAACGTCAGGTGGTCATAATAATCTGGCCACTCAGTGTATATAAAAGCCGAAGTGACTGGTTGACTGTTCGACCAGTAGCTATGACAGGCACTGACCACCAGGGGGCAGACACTCAACGCAGGAGCTGCCCCCTGGTGGTCAGTGTGCTCCCACAGTGAGAGTGCTGCTCAGCTGACCAACGGGCGGCAGACGCTGGGCTCAAGGCTGGTGAGCACAGCTATGGCAGCACAAGCCTCTCCCACAGACACTCCCCCTGCACGCCCCTTCCCCATCCGGACTGGGCCTGGGATCGGGAACCGCATTGGGACTGACTGGGCGCGAGCCTGTGGCCACTTCTTGTTCATGGGCGCGCTGGTATCACCCAAGGACAGGTGCACGGAGACCACAGCGGAGCGGCAATGAGCCTACTGAGCAGTGGTGGCAGCACAGCAGGGCTGGGATGAGCAGGAGTGGTGCCCCAGGCCCAGCTTGGGCTCCTCCCCAGCTCAGGCTCCTCCCCAGCTGCCTGCCACTTTGCACACTACTACATCCCTGCAGGCCAGGCCAAGGGACCCCACCGGTGCACAGATTCGTGCACTGGGCCTCTAGTTTAAAAACAAAAAGGATGAGTCTCAAAAAACAAAATAAACAAACAAACAAAAAAAAAACAGTATACTAAGCAAAAAAGCCTAAAACAAAAAATCAGAAATGTATAATTCCATTTAAATGAAATTCTGGAAGAGGCTAATCTCTATTTGTGTGGAGCACTGGGTTAGATTGAGAGCAAAGGGGCATAAGAGAACTTTCAAGTGTTGGAAATGTTCTATAATTTGATTGTGGTAGTGGTTACACAATTATACATCTGCCAAAACTCATCAAACTATACACTTAAAATGGGTGCACACACTGTTTGTAAATTACACCCCAATAACATTAACTTGAAATAAAAAAAGATGCCAATTTTTAAAATCCAGATAATGTAATATATGAAAGTAACCTTGTGTGTGTGTGTGTGTGTAATAAACAAATATCCACATATATGCGTGTGTGTATATGAAGGAGAAAACACTTGGAGTATAACAAAAATTTATTATTTAACAAATGCAATCCTATATAACCCTATATAATAAAAGCCTAATATGCAAATTGTCCCCTTGGGTGGTCGTTCGACCAGGAGACCGGGAGTTCAACCGCTTGCTATGACCTGTGCTGACCACCAGAGGGCAGCACGGAACATGGTGGGCATCGGCGACGTGCTGCAACCTCTCACTGGCTACCTGGGGGTGGGGGAAACGGGGACGGAGGTGCGGTGAGAATGCGGGGTGTCCTCCGAGCTCACTCTCACTCCCCCTGCTACCCTCCCACTGGATGCCAGGGCTCGCATGCCAGGCGCCTGCTAGGAGCCCACCGCACCCACGCGGCCTCTTCCGGGTGTGCCGGGCCATAGCCACAGGGACTACAGGGGCAGTCGGGTTCCCCGTGGGTTCTCGCAGGAGCCAGTCTGAGAGGCTGGCTGGGAGAGAGCGCACTGCCCGCCCAGCTTTCATGCAGTGCTGCCGGGCCCAGAGGCCCACGCTGTACCCCGGCCCATGGTATCTGGCCATGCTCACCACATCTGTGTGGGGACTCAGGCGCTGTGACACAGAAGGAGGGGGACGCATGGGGGGCCCGGGGGCCCAGGTGCTGCCAGGGCCCAGAGGTCAGATGGTACCTGCCCTTCCACGCCAGACACTTGTGCTTCAATCACCACCCAGGCCTAGGGACCACACCAGTGCATGAATTTCGTGCACCAGGCCTCTAGTTCTTAATAAATAAATTTGAATAAAGTTCATGTTAAAGTGCTTATGTGACTATGAATTGTTCTAGGTGTCACTTTGCTTCCTTGGTACCTACCTAGTACAATATCTGGAAGAAACATAGATAATACACAACAAACGCTGTTAAAATAAATATGTGGAACTCCCCATTGCCTCTCTGACCTGGGACCTCTGAACAGAGTCTTACAGGAAGCAGAGGAGTGAGCCTGTCAGGTATAATGGAAAATTTTTCAAGCTTTGGGAAAACCAAGTGTATATGCATGTCGTTTTAAAATACTTATATTCCCATAGATTAAAAGCTTTACCAGGTACAGCAGAGATTTTAGGTCATATACCCTTTCATTCATTCAGCAGGATTTCTTGGTCTACTCTACACATGCATGGCACACACAAAAATGCAATCATTAGAAGGAAAGTGGAAAGTTTTAATACCATATAGCCTGAAACCTGACCATAAATAGAGGAAATCATTACTGGAAGAATGATACACTGTCTCCTTCCCCACCTCCCTCTACCTTCCAGATAGTTGGAAGAGCATCTGGCTATTTATTCTTCACTCATGGTATCCAAATTGGTCCTTGTTGAGCTTTTATTAGGTTTATCAGGATGGCCCCAAATTCACTCTGTAGGGCATCTATTCTGATCCTCAATTTGGGAAAGAAATATGCTCATTATTCCTTGTATTTTAGGACAGCTCAGGTGCACAAAGAAAAGTGTCTTGTCAGGGAACAGCGGCATGCAGAAAGTTCACAAAGGAGCTGATAAAGTGCAGAATTTTAGGTCAAATTAAAAGGAGGGAAATGAGGGCCAAAGCAACAAAGTATTTGCCCATCATGTGATAGCTAATTTAGTCACACATTAGGTCGTTTATCTCATAGACTGTGGGAATCCCGGAAGGCGTCCCGTTTAAATGTTGGCCCATTCCCATCAGGGTCCCTTCACCACACATTCTGAAGAGAGAGTCGGAACCGAACCGGGCTGACCGAGCCAATGGGAGTGCGATGAGTACCTCGATGAAAGCCAGGGGGTCCTGGCCAGAAGCGTGAGGAAAAGGTGGCCAAAGCCAAGCCAGAGGAAAGGGAGGTGGCCCGGAACGAGGGCTTTCTGACAGGACGCAAATCGGGTCGCACCGTGGACCTTACCTTCGCTGAGGTTCCGCCCCGACAGGTTTAACTGGCCGCTCTTCCTCGCAGCCTTTAGCAGCCCCTGGGGCACGGAGGCACCGCAGTCTCCCCTTTCAGCTTTGAAACCCGCTCGGGGATCCCGCCCCGCGACCCCTTTCAGACGCGACATGTTCCCACCCCGAGTCCCGAAGCAGAGAGCCCTGCGCGTGACGCTCAAAGGCGCC
>NW_005363836.1:608948-619591 GCF_000412655.1 Myotis brandtii
ACTGTCCGTGACTGGAGCTGGAGGACAGAGGAGCCCTTCCCGTTGCCGGCGCTAGCCTGGTCTCTTGGAATTACTTCGCTCAAGTAAGTGTGTGTAAGCGGCCGAGGAAGGACTTGAGGATGTATTGTGTGCAGTGTTCCCGCGATGCCCTCCTTCTCCTCGGTGCCCCCGCCGTGGCCAGGGTGGCGGGAAAGAATAACCTTGTCTGCTTCCTCCTTCTGGCCTGAACTGAACGTGGGCCTTGAGTAAAACTTGAGACCTGGGCGCGGTCTGCCGCCTAGCTGGACCCTAGCCTGTTTGTCGCTGCTGGTGGTGGCGCCAAATCTCCGCCCGGCGTAGAAAAGAAAGCTGGTTTCTGTTCTTGCGGACTGTATTCTCTGATTCCCAGAGTTGGTGTGCCTGGCCTGCTGTTGTATGGAGTTCATAGGCCAGCATCGGAAGTAGTGTGAGATGGAAGGGTTGGCCGCAGGGAGAGGAGGGGGACAGGCTTAGTAACTGTTTTCCAGGGAATCGAGTGGAGGCACAAGCTTTAGCAGAGCGGAAACGGCTTGGAAGCCCGGAGATACGAGTTCGAATCCCAGCTGATTCTGTATCTTACCAGCGATGTAGCTGTAGGCAATTTACTTGATCTCTTTTTAAAGCTCACTTTTTAAAACTTAATTTAGAAAGAATAATTTGTATCTCACTTGACTTTTAAAATAATTAAGTGACGCTAATGTTTTCAATATTGAGCGCTTAGTGAAGAAGGGGACTCCAATCCAGAATAGAAAAGGATTTTTAAAAAAATATTTTTATTGATTGCAGAGAGGAAGGGAGAGAGAGAGAGAATCATTGATCGGCCGCCTCCTGCCCGCCCACACGAGGGATCGCGCCCGCAGCCGGGGCATGTGCCCTGACCGGGAATCAAACCGTGAGCTCCCGGTTCATAGGTCGTCGCTCAGCCACGCCTGCCGGGCAAAGGACAATTTTGTTCAGTTAGGTCGGTTTTCCTGGAAAGTTAGTTTCTGTCTGAAATGTACAACTTTATTAATTAAACAAAGAAGTAAGAACTCATCATCTTTAGACTTTTCTTTTGCCTGAAGGGATTTTGTTTTAATAAGCATATACGTACCGGGAAATGCCCTCCCGAGCACCATCAACTCGGCGGGAGATCGGTGGGATGTTTGAAAGGTAGAATGACAAAATCTGCAGCACAAACAGTTTTGCCCGAGTCCTGGTTCTTGCTACCTCTCTGATAATCGGTTTTTAACCCCCTCTCGCTTTTTTTCTTTTTAGTTCTGTAGAGCCCTGTACACTAAGAGTGAACAGCAGCAAAGTACCAGTAGTTACACTACCAAGCAAGAAAAGAGTGGGTTTTGCCCAGCCGATGTGGCACAGTGGTTGAGTGTGGACCCGTGAACTCTGGAGGTTGTGGGTTCGATTCAGGTCAGAGCACGTGCCCAGGTTGGGGGCTTGACCCCCAGTAGGGGGCATGCAGGAGTCAGCCTTGATGTCCCTCTCATCATGGATATTTCTCTCTCTCTTATCCCTCTCTTTATAAAATCAAATTTTTAAAATGGGTTTTAAAGCAAGAACGATAGCAGATTATGCAGGGTCACTAATGAGATCTCCCCTCCCCCCAGTTTGTCTTGACAATTTGATTTTAGCCACCTTATTAATATTAAGCCTTTACTTAGTGCCAGGCTCAGTGCTAATCATACCTCTTTTTGCTATCTCTTTTTTAGCACAATGACCAATTTGCAGATGAAGAAATTGATGCTAAAAGGGATTAAGAAACTTATCTAAGGTCACAAGTTTCTATAAGTTCTATGGCCAGGAATTTGAACCTAGATCTCTTTCCTAAACCTTTCTTGTTAATCATTATTATTCGGCTAGTGGCTTTTATTTCATCACTTTCAACTTGCTTTTTAGTCTGGACCCATTTTAAGGGACGCTTCAAATATGTTTTAGGAGACATTTATTTATTAGAGAAAACCCTTTTTCTCTTCTGTAGGATTTAACCTACCTTTGAAGGATGAATTGTTCAAGTATCAAATTTTACAATAGCCACCCCTCTCCCTACAATAAGGTCTTCAGCATTGCTTTAAATAACATGCAAGGTATAATTTGTTCATTTATTGTGCTTCTACTTGAAGTTAAGTATTTCATTATTGGTATTTAATTTGCTCTGACCGGGGATTGAACTGCAACCTTGGCTTATCTAGGTGACACTCTAACCAACTGAGCTACCGTCAGAGCACATTGTTGCATTTTGTTTAAGAGAAGCACAGCCTGTTTAATGGAAAAGTACTTGTGAAAAATCCAAGTGACTTACATTTTTAGTAAACAATAGATATAAAGTAACATGTAAAAATTGTACTAGAATGTATTCACAGTACCACTAGTATTGTATCTGTGAAGCAAGTGCAAATGGATGAAAATTATTTCCTCATGCAATTTGGAAAATTACATGTTTTATCAATTGTATTACTTTAGGAAAAATGCATTACAAATTTTTAAAAACTCAGCCCTTTTTCAACATGAACATATTTGTTGAAAAATATTCATAAGTTAAAGTACTTGGTTTTTTTAAAAAAACAGATTATTAAAATAATATGGATATCTCCTTTATGAGTTTGTTTGCTTTAAAAAAAAACAGATTATTAAAATAATCTGGAGACTCCTGCATAGCTACCTTTTGCAACAAAATTTGTCTAGCTATAATTTACTCATTTTTTTAAAGTAATGGAAGGTTTCACTCTTCTAACTTACTTGCTAAATTAAAAAAAGAAAGTGAAGAAACCAAAAATATATTGAGTCTAAGAATTACATTGAGCGAAAAAAATGTTTTGTTTCATAAGGGAAAATAAGACTATTATCAAAGTAAGAGTAGCTTATCTCCACCATTAAAATTTAATGACATTTTCAAACATGGCTGTGTTACTCTTATGAACATTACTACATTTGTTTTCCATTCAGCTCCATAACTGCCAACTTTTAAAAGTAGCAAAAAATGCTGTGTTATTTCTTTGAAGACATATATATTTTGCATTTGTAATCATGGTTTCAAATGTGGCTTTGATTTGTATTTTGTTGCTATTGGAGTAGTTTGTGGCAATTTTTTTTTTTAATGGAGACAGTGCATTTTATTTTAGGTTATTCATTTGTGTATTTTTTGTTTCCAGTGCTTCTCTTTCTTGTTTTTGAGTCATAAAGTAGTAATCTTACTCTAGGAGGTTTAATATTTTATTCAAATGTTGAGTGATATAATTCTCTCTACTTTCAATACAAAAGAATTTTAGCCCACCAGCTTTAGGAAAATATTTTCATTTTCCTTTTATAAAAAGGTTTTTACATGCTAGTGTTTTTCACATGAAGAAAAGTGGAAGAACTACTTCAAAATATTTTTCTTTTCATCCTAATTTCAGTTTTCTTTTTTGGTTTGTTTTTTTATTGGGAAAAAAAAAGCTAAAATCAGTGTGGTTGTAAAGCACTTTTATGTCATTAAATAAAAACATTATGGTATCATTTATAGTTTTTTCTCAAATCAGCTGAAAATGTTTCCCACTATTCCAGTGAGTCTTAATCCTAAACTTAATAGCTGTTTGTTTTCTTGCTCATTTTTCAAGATTAATGTGTTCTGTGACCTAAAGTCTTAATATTAATTGTATAGGTTTTATGAGTTTGTTTGCTTTAAAATAGTAAAGTAATACAGAGAGAAAATTAGGGCACCAAACCCTAGAACAGTGGTTCTCAACCTGTGGGTCGTGACCCCTTTGGGGGTCGAACGACTCTCTCACAGGAGTCGCCTAAGACCATCGGAAAACATATATATAATTACATATTGTTTACAGTAGCAAAATTACAGTTATGAAGTAGCAACGAAAATAATTTTATGGTTGGGGGTCACCACAACATGAGGAACTGTATTAAAGGGTCGCGGCATTAGGAAGGTTGAGAACCACTGCCCTAGAAGGTACTTCATGGTACCATTCTATCTCTGTTTTAAACACATACAAAACCACTACCAAATAAATCTGTTTAAAAATTAGTTTAATTAGCCAAACCGGTTTGGCTCAGTGGATAGAGCGTCGGCCTGCGGACTGAAAGGTGTCCCAGGTTCGATTCCAGTCAAGGGCATGTACCTTGGTTGTGGGCACATCCCCAGTAGGGGGTGTGCTGGAGGCGGCTGGCCGATGTTTCTCTCTCATCGATGTTTCTCTAGTAGGGGGTCTGGAGGCGGCTGGCCGATGTTTCTCTCTCATCGATGTTTCTCTCTATCCCTCTCCCTTCCTCTCTGTAAAAAATCAATAATATATATTTTTTTTAAAAAAATTAGTTTAATTAAAATCCACTAAATTAGAATTTGACTTTATATCACCCCCTGCCAATAGCTTTGTCCTATTGGATTCAACATGCAACCTCATTTGCTCAGTACTTCTGAAAGAGAGTGACATTGCCCCCCTGGAGTGGCTCAGTTGAGCATTGTTCGGTGAACTGAAACGTCACTGTTGGATTCCTGGTCAGGGCACATGCCTGGATTTTGGGCTCAATCCCCAGTAAGGGGTGTGCAGGAGGCAATGGATCATGTTTCTTTCTCACTTCTCTCCCTCTCCCTCCCCCTCTCCTCCCTCTCCCTCCCTCCTTCCCCCCTCTCTTTTCCTCTCTAAAAAAAAAATCAATAAAAACATTTTTTAAAGTGACATAAATGATTATACATGGCATATATTGTTCTATATGAGGAAAGCTCCTTAACTGTCTTATGAAGACAAGCTATGGTCCCTGAGATTATTTTTAGTGTCAACTTAAGTTGATAAGGAAGGAAAATGTGGATAATTTGATAGCTATTGACAATCACAATCAGATTTTTACTTAAAAAATTGATACTCAAATTTTGAGTTGGAATATTTATATTCACAAATACAATTGATATAAATTCCAGTTTAACTAATTTTTTTCTACATCAATTTTTCTTAATCCTTTAAAATATCCCAATTAAATTTAGAAGATACCATCTTTGGCATGTTGAAATACTAGTGAACATTTAAATACTTGGCCTACAATGCAAATCTTCGAATCCAGCTTTACTCTTCATATTTCTAAAGATATGTGTTTTGCACTCATCACTAAATTTACAGTTAATATAGCTTTGACTTTTTTCATTTTAGAGATGCTAAACTTTTTGCTTTTCTTTTAACTTGTCATTTCCTTAGGAAGTTCCCTTTCTACTATCTCTTCCCTCCTTCAAAATAATTATTTGATCAATGTCTCCACATGCTTTAGACTTCAGTTTGAGCAAATTGTGGCTTGAAACTAACTTCATATTTTTAAGTGATAGGGTGACAAATAGGGGAAAGAAGTATTATAGCTTTTAGCTTTAGTGCATGTCCGGAATTCATATTGTTTCATATACTTAGTAATATTTTCTTCTTCTTTTTTTTAAATCTGTGCTTTTCGTTATTTCCAAGTCTGTTGCTCTGACCCATGTCACAGTACTTTTATTTAAGACTAGAGGCCGGTGGACGAAATTCGTTCATGGAGTGGAGGGGGGCAGGAGGGCTCCCTCAGCCCTGACTGCACCCTCACATTCCAGGACCTCTCAGACATCCCTCTCGAAATCTGGGACCGCTGGCTCCTAACCGCTCACCTGCCTGCCTGCTTCATCGCCCCTAACCACTCTGCCTGATTGCCCCTAACCACTCTGCCTTCCTTCCTGATCACCCTTAACTGCTCATCTGCCTGACTGATCACTCCTAACTGCTTCTGCCTCGACCCCTGCTGCCATGGCTTCGTCTCTAGAAGGTCATTCGACTGTCTGGTCTAATTAGCATATTACGCTTTTATTGGTATAGATTAGTGAAACATATCTATAGTTGTGTCTTTTGAAAATAAGAATAATGTTCTTGCTCTGAGAAATGTAGAAAAGTAATTGAATCCTTCCTAGAAAGAGTTTTCCATAAAACAATTGTGTTTTGTCATCCATCTATTTATGCATGCAATTAATTGGTAAAATGCTGCTTTAGGATCAAAGTGAATATGAAAACTTGAAATCTGTTGGTGTCATGTTTCTGTTACAACAGTTTCTTAAAGGAGAAAGGGCATCTAAGAATAGTATATTTCATGTTCACTACCACTTAACAGTTTACAAAGTATTTTCACAGTTGACAGTAATTCACTAAGTAAGACAAAAAGTATTATTGTTATTATTCATCCACTGAAAAGATGAGATAGTTGAACACATTTTCCTGTAATGGTACATACCATTTGTTGAGTGCCTGTGTGCTGAGCACTGTGGTAGGTTCTTCATATCCATAGTATTTCAAATTTTGGAAACTTTAAATAGTATCATTATTCTCATTTTTCACATAAGGGAATTGGGGCTCACATAACTAATTATGGGCAGTACTTATAGTAGCTGACAACATACATTGGAGAGTGGAATGGGAGACTTATACTTTGTTACACTCACATAGATATACATATTTAACATTTTGCATTTATTACTTTATAACAGATTTTTACTATGCCACAAAAAGAAACCATGTTAAAATGTGGGATCTTAAATAAGAAACTTCTGTATATATGTTCACTCTTCTGATTCATATTTTTCATGTGAATAATAAAGTAGCATTAGTCCAAGGTACTAGCCTAAAGGAATGGTATATCACTTGTAGACTAGTTAATGTTTAGCTTTACTAATCATTTGCATTAGTATTCTCACTTCAACCTCACAACAACCCAGTGAGGTAAGCTTTATTTCAGAGAAGGAAATAGAACCACAAAGTAATGAACCAAAGGTCACAATAAACCTAATCGGTGATAGATTCCATCAGTCTATTCTCTGTATCTGTGAGTCTATTTCTGTGTTGTTGTGTTTTTTTTTTCAAGCTGTGTTTAGACCATGATTACAGTATGCTGTTGTATATTAATCCTTTATCTAGAAGTGTTAACTATTCTTTGTTTATTTGTTTGTTTTTTGTGTTTTTAATATATATTTTTATTGATTTCAGAAAGGAAGGGAGAGGGAGAGAGATATAGAAACATCAATGATGAGAGAGAATCATTGATCAGCTGCCTTCTGCAGGCCTCCTACTGGGGATCGAGCCCACAACCCCCGGGCATGTGCCCTTGACTGGAATAGAACCTGGAACCGTTTAGTCTGCAGGCCAACACTGTATCCACTGAACCAAACCACTAGGCTATTTCTGTGGGTATTTTGTTGTTGTTGTTCGTTTAGATTGTTCTTTATGTTCCACATAAAAGTGAAATCATATGGTATTTCTCTTTCTCTTACTGACTTATTTCATTTAGCATAATACCTTCTACATCAATCCATGCTGTCACAAATGGTGATTTTGTTCTTTTTAATGTCTAGGCCAGGGGTCCTCAAACTTTTTAAACAGGGGGCCAGTTCACTGTCCCTCAGACCGTTGGAGGGCCAAACTATAGTTTAAAAAAAAACTATGAACAAATTCCTATGCACACTGCACATATCTTATTTTGAAGTAAAAAAACAAAACGGGAACAAATACAATATTTGTATTTGCATGTGGCCCGAGGGCCGTAGTTTGAGGACCCCTGGTCTAGGCCTACATTCTTAATCACCTGTAGTGCCTTTATATGTTGGGAGGATTAACAGGCATTTTAAAAGCATTCCGTTACTGTACATTCACTTGTTACTGAGTTGAGTATACTTTTTTTTTTACCAGTTTTATAAGACTCTAGAAATAATTTTCTTTCATGAAGAGGAACTAAATTTTATAGCATAAGGGGAAAAAGGAGTTCAAATGGTGCAAATGTTTAATTTCTTGATTTGGAAAAAGTATTTAATGTTAAAATGCTTGAAATGTTAAAATACTTAAAGATACATATAACTGCCCTAACTGGTTTGGCTCAGTGGATAAAGTGTCGGCCTGCGGACTCAAGGGTCCCAGGTTTGATTCCGGTCAAGGGCATGTACCTTGGTTGTGGGCACATCCCCAGTATGGAGTGTGCAGGAGGCAGCTGATCAATGTTTCTCTCTCATCGATGTTTCTGACTCTATCCCTCTCCCTTCCTCTCTGTAAAAAATCAATAAAATATATTTATTCCCCAACCCCCATCAGGGCACATGTGGGAGGCAACCAATCGATGTGTCTCTCTCACATTGATGTTTCTCTCTTTCTCTCTCCCTGTCTTCCACTCTCTCTAAAAATCAATGGAAAAATGTCCTTGGATGAGGAATAACAACAGCAACAAAAAAGCCAAATATCTGTAGGAATAAATTGACTGATTTTCCAAGCTTGGGCATTATAGCTGAGAATACTGTATATATGGATACAGCAGTACCTTAATGCTTGAACTACTACTTTTTTTTCTCTATGTTAATCATAAAAATAAAGCTTTGAAAAATGGGCACATACTGCTTTTTGCCTATAATTTCAAAGTGCTCACAGACCCTGTGCTGTCAATTTTAAAATGTAAGTCTAGAATCCCTACTGTTAATAAGTTGAACAATACGAAACAAGTATTTGGAAATGAACTTAGACTTTTATTATGTCTTGATGTGTGTGTCCATCCATCCATCTGTCATCGTCCTCTAGTGCTAACTCATTCTTTAGTCTCTCCCCTTCATTTAGATGAAGCAGAAGAAAGGGGAGCTTGAGATTTACAATTTTGATTTTAAAATAGAAATTCATATTTGTAGAATTATCTAATTTATAGAACTGGGAATAGAATGGAAATACAATGATCTAATATGTAGAATTACAGATACAAATTAAAATAGATCTGCAGGTAAATTTTTTTAAAGTTACAGATTTGTAAGTAGTAATTTATGTCCTCGGTTTTTCTTCTTGCTGTCTATAGCCAAATACTTTGACAGTGTATCTCAATTAAATTTCCCTGTAAATCAAACAAATGTATTCCTGTCTTCATTCACCCAGCCTTTGTTTAACAGATTATGTGAAGCATTTGTAAAGTTTCCAGCACATAGATGATACTCAGTAAGTTTTTATCAAATGCTGAATTAGTTCCAATATAATATTGTTGGGCATTAGAAACACAAAGATTAATACATTGTCTTGGCTGTCCTCAAAAAGTGTATTTGCTAGAGGAAAAGATCTACTTAACAACTAATTTTATTTTATTTTATTTTTTTAAATATATTTCATTGATTTTTTTTACAGAGAGGAAGGGAGAGGGTTAGAGAGTTAGAAACATCGATCAGCTGCCTCCTGCACATCCCCTACTGGGTATGTGCCCGCAACCAAGGTACATGCCCTTGACCAGAAAAGAACCTAGGACCCTTGAGTCCGCAGGCCGACGCTCTATCTACTGAGCCAAACCGGTTAGGGCGTAACAACTAATTTTATAAAAGACCTGTTGCTTTTGCAGATACATAAAATTGTGTCAATTTGAGGACTCACCATCTTTTCCATTAGAGGGTAAGAAGGTATTTAACAACAGAGGTGGCAACTTAGCCAACTGAGAACTTGTTATCCAGTGGGTAGAGTGATATCTGTGCCTATTCTGTTTTTAAATTGGAGAACTTCTATCTAAATATATGGTGTTTTTTTCTTAGAAATGTCTTTGCTACAAGTAGTTTTCTTTTGTTGTTGTTTTATTGAGATATTAGAGGGCCGATGCATGAAATTCGTGCAAGGGACTCGGCCCTCGAGGCTCCATGGCCCTGATCACCGCCCCACCCCCGCCCACTGTTCGTTCTGGAAGGTTGTTCCACTGTCCAGTCTAATTAGCATATTAGCTCTGTATTGTATATGGTAACTGACTTATAGCACTATGTAAGTTTAGAGTGTACAGCAAAAAGGTTTGACTTACATGTATTGTGAAATGATTAAATAAGTTTAGTTAACATCCATCTCATATAGAAATAAAGAAAAAGATTTTTTTTCCTTGTGATGAGAACTCTTGGGATCTACTCTTTTAATAATTTTCATATATACCACACAGTAGTGTTAAGTATAGTCATCATGTTGTATACTATATCCCTAGTACTTATTTTATATCTGGAAGTTTGTACCTATCAACCACCCTCTTCCACCCTTTCTGGTAATTAGTAATCCTATCTCTTTTTCTATGAGTTATTTTGTTTGTTTGTTTGTTTTAGATCCTACTGTGATGTCATATAGTATTTGTCTTTCTTTGTCTGACATATTTTATTTAGCATAATGCCCTCAAGGTCCATCCATGTTTTTGAAAATGACAGGATTTACTTTTTTATTGCTGAATAATATTTGAGAGTGTGTGTGTGTGTATTCATCCATGGACACTTGCCTGTTTCCATGTCTGAGCTATTGTAAACAATGCTGTTGTGAACATGGGGGTGCAGATATCACTTCAACATAGTGTTTTCATTTCCTTTGGATATATTCCCAGAAGTGGGATTGTTGGGTTATATGGTAGTTCTATTTTGAATTTTTTTTTCTTTTTTTAAATTAAATCTTTATTGTTCGTATTCATCCATGGACACTTGCCTGTTTCCATGTCTGAGCTATTGTAAACAATGCTGTTGTGAACATGGGGGTGCAGATATCACTTCAACATAGTGTTTTCATTTCCTTTGGATATATTCCCAGAAGTGGGATTGTTGGGTTATATGGTAGTTCTATTTTGAATTTTTTTTTCTTTTTTTAAATTAAATCTTTATTGTTCATATTATTACA
>NW_005363836.1:620744-622921 GCF_000412655.1 Myotis brandtii
GAGGAGCTGCAATCTGGATGGTCCCACTCTGACCACCAGGAACACTGGCTCCTGGATCTCTAAGGAGGTGCTAATCTAGCCTTTGCCTGAGGCTACTCAGCAGGAGCCAGCTGTGAGGCAATGCAAGTTGCCTTGGGGCCTTGGGCCAGCTGCAGTTTGTTAGGTAATTATCAGATTGCAAAGGTTCAGGCCTTTCATATGCAAAAGCCTCCGTGCACTGCTTGGGTGGGGCGGGATCCCAGGGGATCAACAGGGCGGAGCGAGCAGTTATGGCTGCTCTGTCCTGCCCTCAGAGGCCCTGCTTCTCTGTGTCCCGGCAATCGCTGCAAGCACCTCCGAGAGAAAGCTGCCCTCAAGTTCCGACCAATGCCATACAGTCCAGCTTCTCGCGTATGAGTCTGGGTCCCCAGAGACTCGCCCAGAACTAGAGCTCAGAGCTTGAGATTCCCTCCCAATTGAAAAAGACAACGGTTTCCTCAACCGCCAGCCCTCTCCGCATGCGCCTCTGTACCTCTGTATTTTACTTCCGCACCGCACCTCCTCTGAGTCTCGGTATGCTTTTCTCTTTCCTTCTAGTTGTAGAATTTCCACTCAGCCAGCCTTCCTGTGGTTCTGGATGATGTCCGTTCCGTCTTTTAGTTGTATTTTTGAAGTGGTTGTGCGAGGCAGCAATCTCCGGTGTTTACCTATGCCGCCATCTTGGTTTTTTCTCTATTTTGAATTTTTTAAGGAGCCTGCATATTATTTTGCATAGTGTCTATACCAATTTACAGTCCCACCAGTAGTGCACAAGGGTTCCTCTTTCTCCACGTCCTCCCCAGTATTTATTACCTGTCTTTTTGGTGCTAGCCATTCCAACAGGCATAAGGTGATATCTCATTGTAGTTTTGATTTGTATTTCCCTAAAGATTAGGGATGCTGGGCATCTTTATGGGGACCTATTGGCTATTCATATATCTTCTTTAGACAAATGTCTGTTCAGGTCCTTTGCCCGTTTTTAATTGGATTACTCTATTTGTTTTTTCCTGTTATATGACTTCCCTGTATATTTTAGATATTAACTTCTTTTCTTTATTATATATAATAATAGACTTATAGCACTATGTAAGTTTAGACAACCCATTCCATGGGTTGTCTTTTCATTTTGGTGATGGTTTCCTTTGCTGTGCAGAAGCTTTTTAGTTTGATGTAGTCGTGTGTGTTTATTTTATTGTTTGTGCTTTTGGTGTCCCATCAAAAAAATCATTGCCAAGTCCAATATCCAGGGGCTTTTTTCCTATGTTCTTTTCTAGGAGTTTTATGGTTTCAGGTCTTTAATCCATTTTGAGTTACTTTTTGTGAGTAGTATAATATAGGGGTCTAGTTTCATTCTTTTATATATGAGATCTTTTTTTAAAATATATTTTTATTGATTTCAGAGAGGGAGAGAAACATCAATGATGAGAAAGAATCATTGATCGACTGCCATCCAGCACGTCCCCTACTGGGGATCGAGCCCACAAACCAGGCATATGACCAACTGATTCATAGTTTGACACTCAACCACTGAGGCACACTGGCTGGGCATGATACACAACAGTTATCAAACTGTTAAGAATCTGTAATTGGCAGTTAAATACGTATGTCATTTTCAAAATAAGTTACATTTTTTTATTCAGAGATACACATTTGTGATTGACATAGATTTAGTTGTAATTTGTAATTTTGCTGAGGCTTACATTCACAAACCCATCCTGTTTTATATAAGAGCTAGCAGAAGTAACTTAGCTAGTAAGTAAACTAGGCCAGTTGGCTCTACATCAAATTTCAATAACTTTGTGTTCTGATCTCTCACAAATTATACTCTTAACTGCATTATTTCACACAGGTATTTACTAATGAAAATATTCCATAAAGCCTCAGGTGTTAACCTCCAAAAATATTCAGGATCAGGTAAATTATTAAACAATTGTCATAGAATAAATGGCTCTTTATTAAGGCACGTGTTCGACATATTTATTAGGTATTGACTGTGTGACAGACATTGTGCTAGGTCCTAAACCAGGGGTGGGCAAACTTTTTGACTGGAGGGCCACAATGGGTTCTTAAACTGGACCGGAGGGCAGGAACAAAAGCATGGATGGAGTGTTTGTGTGAACTAATATAAATTCAAAGTAAACATCATTACATAAAAGGGT
>NW_005363836.1:622955-638975 GCF_000412655.1 Myotis brandtii
AAACTGGCCGGATCCGGCGGGGCCGTAGTTTGCCCAAGGCTGTCCTAAACTGACCCAGAAAATTCACAGCTTTGCTGTGGGGCAGGGGGGTGCATGTCAATATAACAAAAGTTAACCGTATCCTTTGTTGTTACACAGAGAAGTTGTGGCAGTGAGAGAAGAAACCCCTACAAAAGATGGCAGATAAAATGAGGGAGGTCATTAATAACTTGTATAAAGACAGTGAAATGAAGTATTTTGTCAGGTTTGGGGAACTGCTAGTCATTGAATAACACTAGATGAAAGGAAAATAATTTAGATGTGGCTGAAAAATTATGCAAGGATCTTTTTATAGTCAAAAGCTTCAAAAAATTATTAAGCAAAAATATGCATGTAAAAATTTTTTCTGTAGTTTTCAGATCTTATGCCTAAATATATTTAGGTACAGCACAATGTGCTCTTAGTCAACCTGTGAAATAAAATTAGCTTATAAAAGCACTAATAAATGTAACATTAAAATACCTTTTTTGAAGGTTTACTGACAAAGCAAATTATAACAATTTAATGTTACCGAGTTGCAGAAAATTTTTACTGGTGGAGAGGAAAATCTTGGTAGGTAGGGTGGAAATTTCATTAGTTAACTCCACAGATCTGTAGTTAGAAGTATCTGTACATAAAAATATTGTGGGCATTTTTTAATAAGAATAGTTACTAAAGTGTGCATATTTATTTTGCAGGGGAGTGAATATTGCCTTAAAAAATTCCACTTTTTAAAAAAATGAGGGGGGAGGGGAACGAAAAGAGATGACGTATTTCAGTAGACCGCGGAGCCTCTCGCGACCTCCTGGCTGCGAGCGAGGCTTGCTGCGCCTGCGCGGGGCGGAGCCGACGGTGACGCGCCCGTGCGCCGCAAGGCATTGTGGGGAAGTCGGGCCCGCAATTGAGGTGGTTGGAGGCGAGGCCGTTTGTTTTCTCGTGGGCTCGAACTCGCGCGCTCTGTTCCCTCCCCCCCGGCGAGCGGTGGGGCGGAGAAACGGCGGCGGAGGCAGCAGCGGCGGCTGTAACAGTGGACGCCCTCCTGTCTCCTCTCCGGCAAACGGTTCCTCTTTCCCCTCCCTCTCACTGTTTGTTGTGTGTTTGATGTGTTAAAGCAGGAGCGAGCAGCGCCATGAGCAACACTACCGTCGTTCCCAGCACTGCCGGCCCTGGCCCCAGTGGCGGGCAGGGTGGCGGAGGCAGCGGTGGCGGCACCCAGGTAATCCAGGTGACTAATGTCTCCCCGAGCGCTAGCTCTGAGCAGATGCGGACCCTCTTCGGTTTCCTAGGCAAGATCGACGAACTGCGCCTCTTCCCGCCGGAGTGAGTATCGTCCACCATCACCGTTTTGCTAACTCCTCCCAGCCTGGGCCTAACACCATTTCCTAGGCCCTGTCGATGCTTCGGGAGCGGGAGCTTTAGCTGAGCTGGCCGTGCGGTCCTTGGGGAAGCATCTGCATGCTGGGCCGACTAAGGACGCAGGGCCAGGGTTTCGGGGATTAGGAGTCACTGGCTCTTAACCTCCCACCCCCGGCCCCTTAAATTGTGCCAACAGGGTCGTTCTTTGAGCAACTAAAGCATGATAACTGCATTTTATGTGTCTTGGTTAATCTTTTTTTTTAAGCTGTTTCTTTGAGTTCTTTGGAAAGTAACAAAATTGCCCGTTCCTATGTAAATTTATTATTGAACTTTGTAGGTGGTCGTTCACTTATTGCTAGGTATTGCTGTTCCGGGATTCTGGCCGACTGAATACATACAGAGTTAATACATTAACACTCTTCACAGCAGTAAATTCAGTGAACCTGAGTACATAATTTTAATGACAAAAGAAATGGGTTATAGCTGAAAGTTAGAGTTTTCCTTTGTTTAAATAATGTATATAGTTATGATGTTTTACAGTTCTAAATTTTTAGAGTATATGGCTTTTTTATCCTGTTGTCTCACATTTTTATTGCAAAAGTATTAAATGAGTGGATTGTAAAGAAAAGTAAAGAAGCTATGAGGCTAGATAAGATGTGATAATTATTAGAACAAACATTAGGAACACTCTTTCAAAATTCAAATGTTACTTTCAGTATCTTCTCCCATCCCATTTAGTTTTATGATTTCACTTTAGTTCTAAACAGGAAATTGGAATCTGCTGTTTTGGTGGATGTGATAAATCATTATGTACTCCCGACACCAAAACAATACAAGTTAACCATACTGTGGTGTTTGTGAGGTATTATCACTTCCTATTTAAAATATTTTCAGATGATCCTTAGTATTTTCAAATTGTTGTGTTGTCTTTAATATTTAGGGGAATATACCTGAGAGAGATTTTAGAATTATTTGCATGAAGTGTACAGTTCTGGGAACATGTATTTGTAGTAATCTTGAATAGAAACTCAATTTGCTTTGGTAATGAAGGACAAATAGCTTTCATAATATGAACATACAGAAATAGATGTTTTCCTGTTACTCAGTTTTTCTCACAACATATTCCTCCTTAGGTTGTTAGTAAAATTAATAAACAGTAAATGGCAGAAAATGAGTCACACATTTGATTATATTCAAAGTATTTGAGATACTGGATTTATTTACAAAATAATTCTTTCCAGTCCCACAAGTTATTAAGAATTTTGTTATAGTTGCTGACCTTGAAGTGTTTTGTTTATTTTGAAGATGCTCTTTTTATGATTCATTTATTAAAAAGATGACAAAGGGAGGTGTAATCAGCTTTCTGGCTTATCCTTTACCCATTCCATGGTCAGTATCTTAGAGGGATACTGGACTCAGGGCTTTTTGCTTTATAATCCAAGGAGTGGTTGCATCATGTAACCAGGATAGCAGATATACACCAGATAATGATTTGGGGTACTGTACATTAAGAGGACATTCCCTGTATTGGAAGGAGTTATATATTGACACGTATCTGCTCTTTGACTCCATATGTGTTCCCACATACAGACTATTTTCTCACCTGAAAATGTACAAAGTTACAATGTAGTAAATGCTATATTATCTTAGTGACTTCCCTAAATTGAATAGTACTTATGTAGATGTTTACTTTTGTTGCTAATCTTACATCCCAATAGCTCATCTGACCTGCACAATTTAGAAATATTTGATAGACAATTTCTTTAAGCTTGCTACAGTTTTCAGTAGTTTCCTGTTGACGATGTGCTATGGATCAACTGAACGCTGTTTCCGTGTCATTCCTTCATTCTTCGCGGACTCCGTCCTCATCTTTGGAAACCCCTGGACCTGCTGGGGTTGGACCCTAACAATTGGTGCCTGAAGAGCCCGGCTCTCTTCCCTCCCCTCCCGCGAGCAGTGGGGTGAAGAAACGGAGGCAGCAGCTGTAACAGTGGACACCCTCCTGTCTCCTCTCAGGCGAACGGTTCCTCTTTCCCCTCCCTCTCACTGTTTTGTGTTTGATGTGTTAAAGCAAGAGCGAGCAGTGCCATGAGCAACACTACCGTCGTTCCCAGCACTGCCAGCCCTGGCCCCAGTGGCGGGCAGGGTGGCGGAGGCAGCGGTGGCGGCACCCAGGTAATCCAGGTGACTAATGTCTCCCCGAGCGCTAGCTCTGAGCAGATGCGGACCCTCTTCGGTTTCCTAGGCAAGATCGAGGAACTGCGCCTCTTCCCGCCGGATGGTTCACCTTTGCTGGTTTCATCCCGTGTCTGCTTTGTTAAATTCCATGATCCGGACGAACTGCGCCTCTTCCCGCCGGAGTGAGTATCGTCCACCATCACCGTTTTGCTAACTCCTCCCAGCCTGGGCCTAACACCATTTCCTAGGCCCTGTCGATGCTTCGGGAGCGGGAGCTTTAGCTGAGCTGGCCGTGCGGTCCTTGGGGAAGCATCTGCATGCTGGGCCGACTAAGGACGCAGGGCCAGGGTTTCGGGGATTAGGAGTCACTGGCTCTTAACCTCCCACCCCCGGCCCCTTAAATTGTGCCAACAGGGTCGTTCTTTGAGCAACTAAAGCATGATAACTGCATTTTATGTGTCTTGGTTAATCTTTTTTTTTAAGCTGTTTCTTTGAGTTCTTTGGAAAGTAACAAAATTGCCCGTTCCTATGTAAATTTATTATTGAACTTTGTAGGTGGTCGTTCACTTATTGCTAGGTATTGCTGTTCCGGGATTCTGGCCGACTGAATACATACAGAGTTAATACATTAACACTCTTCACAGCAGTAAATTCAGTGAACCTGAGTACATAATTTTAATGACAAAAGAAATGGGTTATAGCTGAAAGTTAGAGTTTTCCTTTGTTTAAATAATGTATATAGTTATGATGTTTTACAGTTCTAAATTTTTAGAGTATATGGCTTTTTTATCCTGTTGTCTCACATTTTTATTGCAAAAGTATTAAATGAGTGGATTGTAAAGAAAAGTAAAGAAGCTATGAGGCTAGATAAGATGTGATAATTATTAGAACAAACATTAGGAACACTCTTTCAAAATTCAAATGTTACTTTCAGTATCTTCTCCCATCCCATTTAGTTTTATGATTTCACTTTAGTTCTAAACAGGAAATTGGAATCTGCTGTTTTGGTGGATGTGATAAATCATTATGTACTCCCGACACCAAAACAATACAAGTTAACCATACTGTGGTGTTTGTGAGGTATTATCACTTCCTATTTAAAATATTTTCAGATGATCCTTAGTATTTTCAAATTGTTGTGTTGTCTTTAATATTTAGGGGAATATACCTGAGAGAGATTTTAGAATTATTTGCATGAAGTGTACAGTTCTGGGAACATGTATTTGTAGTAATCTTGAATAGAAACTCAATTTGCTTTGGTAATGAAGGACAAATAGCTTTCATAATATGAACATACAGAAATAGATGTTTTCCTGTTACTCAGTTTTTCTCACAACATATTCCTCCTTAAGTTGTTAGTAAAATTAATAAACAGTAAATGGCAGAAAATGAGTCACACATTTGATTATATTCAAAGTATTTGAGATACTGGATTTATTTACAAAATAATTCTTTCCAGTCCCACAAGTTATTAAGAATTTTGTTATAGTTGCTGACCTTGAAGTGTTTTGTTTATTTTGAAGATGCTCTTTTTATGATTCATTTATTAAAAAGATGACAAAGGGAGGTGTAATCAGCTTTCTGGCTTATCCTTTACCCATTCCATGGTCAGTATCTTAGAGGGATACTGGACTCAGGGCTTTTTGCTTTATAATCCAAGGAGTGGTTGCATCATGTAACCAGGATAGCAGATATACACCAGATAATGATTTGGGGTACTGTACATTAAGAGGACATTCCCTGTATTGGAAGGAGTTATATATTGACACGTATCTGCTCTTTGACTCCATATGTGTTCCCACATACAGACTATTTTCTCACCTGAAAATGTACAAAGTTACAATGTAGTAAATGCTATATTATCTTAGTGACTTCCCTAAATTGAATAGTACTTATGTAGATGTTTACTTTTGTTGCTAATCTTACATCCCAATAGCTCATCTGACCTGCACAATTTAGAAATATTTGATAGACAATTTCTTTAAGCTTGCTACAGTTTTCAGTAGTTTCCTGTTGACGATGTGCTATGGAGTCTTAGTAGTCCAAGAGGGTTCATTATGTCAAAACTTGGCTCTTAGAATATGCTTAATTGGCTCAGATTACATAAAATTATGACTATTATAGACACATTTGCACATGGTATATTGTTGTTGTTTTTAGGGTGTACATCCCCCTCCCCACCAAAGGCATTCATATCCACCTGGAACTCTTTTCTCCTCGATATGACCATGACATGCTTATTTCCTTTTGTTGCTCAGATGCCACCTAATCTGTTTCCTGATCACCCTGTATAAAAATACAGCACACCTGCTTCATCTTTATTCAATTTAACTGCTTTGTTTTTCTCTATGGCACCAATCATCAACAGGTTAAGTTTAATTCTCCCTCTTCTAGAATATGAGGCCATTTGTTGGGGTCATCAATAATTTGGGAGACTGGAAGTTGGCATGTTTTAAAGTACATATATGACTGAGCCCCTGCCTATGAGGGGGGGGCGGGGATCCTGGGATCTGAATCATGCCAAACATTTCAGTGGTAACCTCCTCAAAAAGGTTTCTCCCTTTGTTTTATTCTTGAATCCATCTATTTCCTGGTTCTTCTAAGCCAAAAATTGCTGGCTTATAATTTCACCCAGTGATAAAATTGCCTGTCTTCATAACAGATACTGTAACCCTCTCTTCACTATGACAGCCCTATAGCCATTGAAAGTATCTGTCATTGTTCCTCCCATTTATTCTCTTTTTAAAAGAAAAATGGTTACTTTAATTCTAGTTCCTAAAATGCACGTTGGAAATTAAATAGTGCTAGATGCTTTCTAATTTCATCTTACTCTGCTCTTACAAATCTAGAGGGAGAATGTATTTAACCGTATTTCACAGATGAGTGAACTGTAATTCATGTAGGTAGTTTTTTACACCCAAGCCACTCTACCAGTGTCAGACCTAGTATTGGAACTTCAGTGTTGTGATTGTCCTTTATAACTTGATCATGATTTTCTTGATTTAGCCTCGTAACTTGTGAGTGGAATCACTCTTTTACACGTAGTAGGTATTCTTCATATGTTTGGTTTTAGTGGGATTTCATAATGGAAAATATAACTGGAATGTTGACAGGGTAATGATCCCAGCAAAGCATATATATGTCAAAAGTGTGCAGTAACTACAGGCTACTGTAACACTGCAGGTAAACTTAAATTCATTATTTAAGTAAATATTTCAGTGACCAAAAATAGATACTTTAATCATTATATAAGTAACTTATATGCTACTTTACCTTAAAAAAAATGTAAGGTAAACTAAGTTCTCTTCCTTATCTAACTATAGCATTTAAAGAGCTCTTTAGTTGTAAAAATATGGATATCAGAAAAGAAATGCAAATTGCTATATATAGCTTTAGTACTAAAACTGCTGGAATTGTATTCTTTCCACTACTCTTAAATTTTCCACCAGTGGTCCTTCATATTAAAAAAAACAAACACTATGTCTACATTAAAAAACACTGTAGCCTTTCAAAAACATTTAGCAGTAAGCTTCTATGACAAGGTGGCTTAAATTCTATGTGGATGGATATATTGTCAACTTTGCTTTGAGCTTAGATTAGGATCTATGCTTAGTATCTAAGGGCAATGCCTTGGGTAAACTTACAAATTCTAACGGGTTTGAGGGTTATACAGCTTTATGTTAGTCTTCATTATAAGTAATGAGTTTTTATTTTCATGTTAGTGCACAAATTGGGATGGGGGGGTCAGCAAATACTTATCTCTGCAATACCTAGGGTAACCAAATCTGATGTAAATACATTTTTGTGTACACTTGAAAATCTAGTTTATTAAGAAAATTAACAATAAGCCTCATTCTAGTAACATTCAAAGATACTATAGGATTTTCCTTTTCATTGAGTCTTAAAATGTAATTGGCTTACATTTGGCAGAGGTTCTTTACCCTGGGTGCATGTAAAAATTGTCAGAATTAAAATAAAGAAGGGGAAAACACTTAGTACTTCATAAGAGATCTTGATTTAATTGCTGTGGAGTAGAGAGCCAGGGTATTTTTTTCTCCACAGAAGATTCTAATGTATGACCAGGATGATGTGATTACTGTTGCCATAGGGCATTGGTTTTAAAACAACTTTTGGGTTGGGATTAGGGAGCAACTCCTGCCCATATTTAATCTTTCCCTCTCATAGATGGAAAGTTTTGTGGCAGGAATTTGAGCCACCCTATATTTAAAACAAAATCTGCACTCTCTTAATTTATCTTACCTTGTAGTCTGCTATAATTTGTACATTAGCACTTTTTGTTTTATCTAAGCAATTTGCTGAGGGAAGTGACTCCTTTGCTTATTGAAATTTTGCATACTAGTAACACTAAAGGGTGGAGTACTGTTGCCATGTGTGCTTAAAATTTTTTCTCTCTCTGATGCTATAGATGAAAGAGGACAGGGCATTTTATTTAGTAGGCAGGTAAAGAAAACTCGATTGTCAGATAGATATACTTTTCCACAATATTCTTTTGTTCCTAAATTGGCGAATTCTGTATATTTTTTGCTCTGAAAAGTTTTCTAAGCCAAGACTACTTGCTACCTGTATTTAAAAATAACTGGTATTGGTATTTTTCTTCAAGTGTTGACATTTTTGTGGTCTGCTCAACCTCTGACACTTGAGTTTCAAACAGTTTTTAACTTGGTAAACTAAAAAGTTAAACAATGATTGCATGCATGCAATTTGCTCTACATGAGTTTAGTGGATAGTTCTTTATTTGTGATGTCATTTTTTAAAACTAGCTAACTAATTATATGTGAGGTTACTAATATCTGCCTATTTTGCTTTGGAAATGCAGGTGTGGGTTTATGAATCATACACTTACGTTTTAGTTGATATTCTTTTCCTCTACTTTTATGCAATTTGTTTGTTTTTCAGTGATTCACCTTTGCCGGTCTCATCCCGTGTCTGCTTTGTTAAATTCCATGATCCGGACTCAGCAGTTGTGGCACAGCATCTGACAAACACTGTATTCGTTGACAGAGCATTGATAGTCGTACCATATGCAGAAGGTTTGTGCTTTGTTTACCTACCTATGTGGGCATCCAATGATGACCATCTACCTCAGAATAGTTTTAGAGTGAGTGTTAGTAGCATGTTAAAAATCTAAGCTATTAACGATTTGAAACCCTTGTTATACTGTGGTCCATATTTTTACTTGAGATTTTAATTCTAAAAATTAGAAATCGGATCTGTTTTTATAAGATATTTAACCATGCCATTATTTTAAAACATTTTTAAGTTCTTTAAAACCATGTCCCTAATTGTAATTCCTTAAGATACATTTACTTAGTTAATATAACATTGAGTTTTATGAAAAAGTCCTGAAGGTGAATGGTTCACTCCATGCACATTTACACAGGGACCTTCAAATAAATGCATGATGTTATTTCTGTTTTGAATAAAGGACTGGGCTTTATTTTTTTAGTGCTTCCTCACTGACAACTTTACAAAAAGATCCCATATTGAATTCCAGTATACCAAGGGTTGCAATGATTTTGGTTTGTATGAAAATTCAAGATTTCCTATAGCCTAGGTGCCAGATGGGCACTGGGTGTTTTGTTTTTATTGCCAGATTTTCTTGTTCATTCTTGCTATATTTTCTAGAATATCTCTAAATAATAAATTCTTCTCTCTGTTATTTGTGTGTGTGATTTTTGTAGTGGAGAAGGCAAATGCAAAACTCTTCCTGATGACTGAAAAACAGTGGGTCCTCTGCAGCTACAGGGGATTCTAGACATTAACTAAAGGCCAGCAAGCACTCAAGTCCCCCAAGTGTTTTTCTGGTGTAACCATTTGTTAACTACATTTTCTTTTCTTTTTACATTTTAGGAGGTTAAAGTAACTTGACAGAAATTATGAGCAGGGTTTGGGGATCTTTAAAAAAGCCACTGTGACAAGACACTATTTTAATTCCATTTTGTAAATTTTCTAAGCCATATTTTATAATTAGTTTGTTCCCAATGTACTGCTACTTTATTTGCTTTTTGTTATCTATAAATTTTGATCAAAGAAATAACTGAAATATAAAATTACTGGATTTTAATTAAGTTAATAATTATGGGATTTTAAGTTAATTTACAGCATTAAGTTAATTTTGACCAGAATTTAATGCTTTCCCCTTTCCTTAATGTACTGGTCAGTGGAAGCAGAATCTTGATATTGTTTACTTTAAATGCTATCTTGGCTCTTTGAATACCAATGTGAACATTTACACCATACCTTGTAAAAGTTGTGAAATGTCTAGTCCTTAAAACTTAAACAAATTGCCTCTGGTTTCTAAAGAAATTAAGTTGCATTCATAGATGGGGTAAAGGCATCTATATAATAGTACATCTATCTCTATGATATTAAAGTGTGTCGACCAATTTAAAGGTTTTAAAATATATATGCTGATAAACATTTGATTTAGTGTGTTTTGATTAAGCAATTCTTTTTATATCAGTTTGCCTGTTGTAGGATAAGACTTACCACCAAAAGAAAATTTACAGAATTCAAATTTAGAATAAGTAAAATATAGATGATAGTTTTTGGAACAAGGGTCAAATCATGTGAGTAATGTGCAAAACATTAGCCTTTAAATTTAAATAATTCTTATTGGCTAAGTTTTATATCATAGTTCCCGAGCCCTGGACATAATACAGTATATCATCATATAATTGGCTTTTATAAATATTTTTAGAATATGGTAATTTTTCTGAATCTGTTTCAAAAGTGAAATATTTAGGAGTGTATGTGGAATTACCAAAATACTTAGTTCTGGAATCTATTTTTAGTGTATTTAATAATGGTATGGTATGCTGTATTAATGTTATCTCCACTAAATAACTGATGTACTCAATCCATTTGTCACCATTCACCCTAGTTTTAGCTTTGACACTTTGGTGTTGCTTCTTGATCATGTTTTAGAACAATAGACACAAAGTATACGGTAAGGAATAATCTTAATTGGTAAAACTGAGATAGCTGGATTTGGAAGGAGCTCTTAATAGTAATGGATTTGGGGGTTATTTAGGTTCCTTGGTTAATGTTTGTTTCTTTTGTCTGTTTCTTTTTCTTTCATTTCTACACATTCATGCAGTATTTCATGGTTCTATCAAAGCAGCAGTAAAAAAAATACTCTTGACGCATGAAAATTAACTGGTGAGGGGCCTCATTGCTATTTTTAAATTGTAGTTTTATTTTCAAATAGTCTTTTTTTAATCAGAGGATCAGATGCATGACTTTTTTTTAATGGATGCAGATCTTCTATCAGGTGTCTCACAATAAATTCAAGAGGATTGTAGTTTGCCAGAAATGTTGCAAATGCACTAATTTGAATAAGATGTTGATATTTAATATTATCCTCTTGAGACATAATTTTGCATGCAAGATTATCCCATAATCTTTGTAGGTTTGTTAATATTGATGCATTAATGCCCTATATCTAAATGATCTTCTCCCTCCCCTCCCCCCCTCCATAACTCTGGGTATCTAAATTGATGACAGCTCTGACACAAGCAAGATAACAGTGCTGTGTAGTATACATTTGTTTATATTATCGGCACTTCTCAGTATAGGTGGAAGGAACCATTACCTTTATTTAACAGTGGTTTTTCTTTTTTGTTGTTGTGTTTTACAGTTCTTTTCCCTGGTTCAGCCTGAACTATATACCAGGCCCTGCTGAAAATACCACCCAACAGTTTTCTTCTGCAGCTTATCCAGTTTCTCTTAAGTGCCCTGTACATATTGTATGTTTTATGATGAGATGCAGTTTCTTAATATGTATTACAGAAATACTACTGGTATTTGCAAATATATAGTTTAATTGTATTATTGAACTCTCATTTTGGGGGCTTGGGCACATTAACAGATTAATCCATCTGTATAGGGCTTTTGCTGTTGGATAGAATTTAAATTGTGTACATAAATATTTGTCTTAGGACCCTTAGATGTTATCTGAATACACAGTTTAGGCTTTAAAAACAGATATACATGTTGTTTTCGACTTTAGGAGTTTGCTTAAGTTAGCTTTTGAACTCACACTGTATAGCAGCATTTTTTGGTATGGTTAGCATGGCACATGCTGGAATATAAAGCATTTTACTGTACAGGTAAGGAATGTGCCATGTTGTTTTACCCCTTCTCTCTCTCTCTCTCTCTCTCTCTCTTACTCCCCCACACACATCCAGTGTGTATTCAGAGACCTTCAGAAACATTCATTTTCATGAGTCAGCAAAAGCCCTACACTTGATTCCAACAGAATATTTCCTTTACATACTTTCCTTCTCTTAATTTTTACAAAATTTGTATGGTAGGTGTAAAAGAAAATCATAGTAACTGTACCATATTATTAACCCCTAAATCAAACTTTTTTTGTCTTGTGTATCTTGATTTTTCTGTGTGCTTTATAGTGAAGCAGCCGACACGAGTCGTTGTTCATAAAACAGCTTTTGAAAGTTGAGAGCACACCCCTGGAGAACCGACTGTGCTTGCTTACGTTTGGTTCATGACTTAAAAATCGAGTACAGGTGATGAAATCTTGGCAGTGTTAACAAAAAAGTAGTGTGTATTGTGCTATTTTTTTTTTACTCTAGAAACTTAACCATTTGTAGAGAAAAAAAGGAAACAAACTTTCACACATTGAAGTTTCATTCTGACATAAAGTTAATAATAAATAATAATAGAAATCAAGCTTTATATTTTAGCGAACATAAGTACTTTCAACAAACTCAGGTGGTGTATCAGGGAGACATTTTCTGGGTGTTTTTGTGTGTTTTCTGTCTTGCAAAAGGGTGTGTTCTAATGCAAGGATGTTTCTCTGCAGGAGTTATTCCTGATGAGACTAAGGCTTTGTCTCTGTTGGCACCAGCTAATGCAGTGGCAGGTCTTCTGCCTGGTGGTGGACTCCTGCCTACTCCTAACCCACTTACCCAGGTACTAGTTCTATTGAAATCTTAAAGGATAGAAAGGAACACAGAATTGTGGATAAAGCTAAACATATTTGAGCTTTTTATGTATTGTGATTCTAGTTCACAGAATGATACCATGTGTTTATGATATTAAAGGCTATTGCAATCATAAATCCTAAAGAGAATCTCTTAGAAGTTTGCATTTTAAGAATATCTGTTACATTGGTTTTGCCACTGATTCAGAATAACTCAGTAATGTGAAAAAAATTTCGTGGAGCATAGTTTGTTTTAACCAGGAAAGAAAATAAAGGTGAATTTCAGACTTGTTTCTTTACCAATGTTTTTTGATCTTTTGCTCTTACCTGGGGGTTTGAATTAAGTAGGTGTCTTGAAATAAAAATGTATTTGTGGATATATATTTGATAAGGGGAATAAAATATTCAAGTTGGAGAAAAATTTACTTGGTAATATAAAAAGCATATCATTATAGAGGCAAAAGTTTCTTTAAATGTTATGTATTGAAACAACTCAGAAAGACTGTAACTGGTCAGTGGTTTCACAGATAAAGCAAATGATAGAGCCTCAACTAGAACTTTATAACACCATTCCTTTTATTAAATATTTTGCCTGTCCAAATAGTTTAGTTAACTGTTAAGTGAACAGTATGGTATTATGAAGGAGAATGAGATCAGGAATTCCCAGCTTTTATGAGTATGACTTTGATTGTCACATATAAAATGTGGACCTTGAGAAATTTGTAGACAACTTTGATGTATAAAATTGTGTAAAAGCCAAAATAGCTTATATAATAGTATTAACACAGTTTTTTAACTGTACTTAGTAAATAGTTAAATCACAGAAAATTTGGAACCTTATATTTATTAAAAATTAATTGGAAGCTAGGAGAACTTTTATAGAGAAGGTCAAACTGCCTTCAAAGCTATCAGAATTATATTGGACAGGAGACATAATCACACAGTAATTTGAACAGTGAGAGTTTAGTATAAGGAATTAGTAACTTGTAACTGGACCTTACTAAGGGAACTGTAAGAATACATAAATTGCAGATATTGGAAGCAACCATTACTTCTAGGGCTGAAGAAGAAAGAATACAAGGGGAAAAAACACATTTAGATGAAAGGGCTTTGCAACGCTCCTGGCATAAAATTCAGACCTTTGAAAGGGTTGGATGCTAGAGAAGTTTCCCAGGGTGCCACAGAACTTGTTAGGTAGCTGCCCAAGAAGATGGCTCTGCAACTTTCTGAGAGGTGAAGGCCACTCAGTATTTCATATGGTGCTACAGTAACAATCAAAAAGGGAACATAGAAACAAGGAAGAAAAATCCATTTCACAATGTCATTCCAGTTCTTTATCCCCCAGTAGATAAAGCTTTTAAGATTCCATCTGTCAATGGAGAAATGCTACCTTCAATATCACAAAACAGGGCAAAGAACTGGATTTGGAGCTAAGAAACAAATATTTTTGATTGGCACAAGAATATATTGAATTTTTTCCCCTAAATTCTGATTGTAGGGATAAATGTGCTATAATGACAGGTGGAAAATGAGGCCAGAGGTAGGCAAACTATGTCCATTTGTTTGTTGTATATGCCTGTTTTCAGGCTATAATAGTAAAGTCAAGTAGTTGCAACAGAGATCACATAGGCTATGGACTTAAACTTAGTTCTTTGCCCTTTAGAGGGCAAAATAAGGTGACGACCTCCACAGACACATTTCTCTCTCTCTCTCTCCCTCTCTCTCTCTCTCTCTCTCACTCACTCGCGCGCACACACACACACACACACACTATAAGGAACAAATGAAATTTTAAATAAAATTTGTAATTTCACAGATTGGCGCTGTTCCATTGGCTGCTTTGGGAGCTCCTACTCTTGATCCTGCCCTTGCTGCACTTGGGCTTCCTGGAGCAAACTTGGACTCTCAGGTATAATTTAATACCCTTCAACTTTGAGCTCATTATAATTAAAGACTTTATTTTATTTATAACTACTACTGGGCATTTAAAAAGTGGAAGATAACTAATTACTATGGTGTAGTATTTTTTCTCATATAGTCTTGTTAAAAAGATTTAAAAGGTCACTGCATTATTAGCCTATTAACCCATTAAAGAATTTTACTTTATATAATTTTATTTTATTTTATTTTTTTAGTCCTCATCCAAGGATTTTTTGTTGTTGACTTTTAGAGAGAGAGAAACATCACTCAGTTGCCTCCTGTGTGCACCCTAATCAGGGATCCAGCCTGCAACCTAGGTTATGTGCCCTGACCACAAATCGAATCTGCAACTTTTTTTGGTATACAGAACAATGCTCCAACCAATTGAGCCACCTGGCCAAGGCAAAAATTTTTCATTTTACATAGTTCAAAGTAGAGAGTAGTTTCACAGAAATTTAACACATCATATGTTATGGAGACTTTTTTTTTCTGTCATTTGCTCACTTGGAAATTTTCTCACATTGTAATTTGGCTGAACCTTTTTGGACATCCTTTGTGAAAATATTTTGATTTATTATATTAGCTAAGTACTTTGAGTTGTGTTTTACATGTTTCTTTTAAGCATTACTTTCCCTCATAAAGTCTTAAATAAGCAGGAGGTAATCCTGTATAATAAAAGCGTTTTCAAATTGTCCCCTCAACCTGAGTTCTTCCGGGAGTATGACCAGGGGGTGGGGACAGGGCTGGCCAAGGGAAGGGAGGAAGGCCCTGGCCGGTAGCTGCTGCAGGCAGCAGGGGAAGGGAGGGAAGCCCTGGCTGGAAACAGGCAGCAGCTAGGGACCCTACCAGTGCATGAATTTCGTTCACTGGGCCTCTAGTTTTTCTATAAAAAGTAGATTGTTCAGTTTTATAATCATCACTAGAGGCCTGGTGCACGAATTCACAGGAGGTTGGCCAGCCGGGGAGAGGCTGCGAGAGGGCTCCAGGGTATGTCCGGACCATCTCGCTCAGTCCCTATATGCCGGACCCCAGCAACAAGCTAACCTACCAGTCAGAGCGTCTGCCCCCTGGTGGTCAGTGCATATCATAGTGAATGGTTGAGCGGTCTTAGCATATTATACTTTGATTGGTTGAACAGCCAACTGGGTGACCGGACACTTGGCATATCAGGCTTTTATTATGCTCCAACTGGTAGGTTAGCTTGCTGCTGGGGTCCAGCCATTTGGGACTGAGCGAGACAGGCCAGACACACCCTGGAGCCCTCCCGCGGTCCCTCCCCAGCCACAATCATGCGCCAGTGGGGTCCCTCGGCCTGGCCTGTGCCCTCTCACAATCTGAGACCCCTCGGGATGTTGAAGAGCCAGTTTTGGTCCAGCGGAGAACGACCAGTCACTATGATGTGCACTGACCATCAGGGGGCAGACGCTCAACGCAGGAGCTGCCCCCTGGTGGTCAGTGCGCTTTCACGGGGGAGCGCCGCTCAGCCAGAAGCCGGGCTCATGGCTGGCGAGCACAGCGGCGGTGGCGGGAGCCTGTTCCGCATCCGCATCAGTCGGACATCCCCCGAGGGCTCCCAGACTGTG
>NW_005363836.1:639042-645535 GCF_000412655.1 Myotis brandtii
GTGCAGGAATTTCGTGCACCGGGCCTCTAGTATAGGATATTTAACTTGGGTAAAGCACCTTTGAGTATCCAATCAATACTATAGTAACTAATGTCATCTGTTTTTTGTTTTATTTTTTAATGTGGCTACTAGAAAACTTAACTAACATTCGACTGGCATTGTATTTCTGTTGGTCATTGATGTGCCTGGTATGTTACTTTTTGTAGGTTTGCCAGGGTCTCCTAGGACATTTCAACATCCTGAGAAAAATAAAAGGAAATCATTATTGCTTTATGTATTCTCACTGTTGTTATATTTTGTGTTTGTTTGTTTTTAGTCTCTTGCTGCAGATCAGTTGCTGAAGCTTATGAGTACTGTTGGTCCCAAGTAAGGTTTTTTTCTGTGTTTCCATTGATGATATGGATATAGTATTTGAATGTCTGGAGAACAGTGTTTTGATAGCTAAAAAGAAAGTTATCTCAGGGCATACAATACGTAATTCAGTTTTCTAGAAACAGAAAAATCCAGTGGTGAGTCCATCAATAAGAGGATTTTGTCTTAGTGTAATTTGAGTATTTCAAAATAATTGTAAATAACTTATACCAAAATAATGGGGAAAGAGCTAAACACTATTTTTAATTGATTCGTTTAAAGTACATATTGAATGCCTACTATAAAGTTGTATCTTTATAGCATTTATACACTAGTTTGGAGGGGAAATGTTATTTAAAGCATGTGGATCCAACTAGATGAAGTACAGGGGTGCTATGGAAAGAACTTACTACAAGAACTTAGTTTGAAGATCAGAGAAGCTAAGCCCTAGGGGATGAATAGGAGTTAGGAGACATAAATGAGGGAAAAACAATCCTAGAGCCAAGGACTGGCATATGTCACCATAATAATGTCCAACATCTTTTAGGTGCTTTGAAAAGTTCTCTTCAGGCTGTCACTTTTCTATTTCCTACTTGGTATACATAAAACAAAGTCATAGTTACTTTCATTGTAATTTGTCAGTATGTTAAATTTGAACTGAAACCTTTTTCTCCTTGGTGGAAGTCACTATCAATAAGTGGAAGAGTATGGGAAAAGGGAAGACAGGATTATTTCGCTGTAGTACTTTGTGGACTTTTTCTTAAAAACGAGATAAAGTTCAAGCGGGTACCTGTCACCCAGCTTATAAAATGAAATATCAATAAAGTTGAAATTGCCTGCGTACCCATTTTTATTTACATTTCCCACTCTCCCCACAAATGACTACTGTCCTAAATTTGGTGTCTAATTTTTTCTCCCATGTATAAACCCTTTAAAAGTGCATCTTTAGCCTTTCCGATCAGGAATTTCATGAGTAACTTTGGTGTGCCATCAGCCTCTGCCCCAGTTTCTTCCACAAACTTAAAATGCTCTTCCCCAACAGAATTATGATGTAGAAAGTTTTTAGGTCATATGAAGAAAAGTTTCATTATTCAAAAATCTTTAGCATTAGCATATTTCCATGTACTAGCATTTCACAAAATGTGTTTATGGAAATCGGATGAATGTTCATTCAGGTTTGAGAAGGCATTTTTCTTATTTTAGATATCCTGAGTCTTTAAAATGCAGGTGGCATTTAAATATTCAAAAGGGTACTTACACTATGTATGGTTTTACCAAAAAAAAAAAAAAATGGAATCCTCCCCTTTTTTCCCAAGGAATGTCTTACTAAAATGTTATATGAAACATAGTTACTTGAAATGCTGTTGTGCATTTTAAAATGTTTCCTATCTCAATTCTTGGTTCTGTTTCAGGTTGAATCATGTAGCTGCTGGTCTTGTTTCACCAAGTCTGAAATCAGATACCTCTAGTAAAGAAATAGAGGAAGCCATGAAGAGAGTACGAGAAGCACAGTCCCTAATATCTGCTGCCATAGAACCAGGTAAAATATGTTAATGTACTTGTGTTGAATATTAAACTACATGATTGTTTGCAAATTTGACTAGTGCATTAGTTTGAAAAGTTTTTGACTTAATACTCTAGTCATTTTTTATTTTTTTCAAATTCTAATAGAAGATCATTTAGTGGAGTGATTTTCAGTAGGGGTGTCGGGGGGCCCGGGTTGGAGTTGACACCCAGACATACTTGGAACTATTTAGAGACACTTAGTTGTTGTGCTGGTACCAAATGTATCTCGTGGGCAGAGGGTCAGGGATATTGCTAAATATCCTTCACCATACAGGACAGGCACCACCCCTGCTTCAAATGATCCATTCCTAAATGTTAGTAGAGCCTAGGATTATCTAATAATTACTGTGATTTTTTTGTTTGCTTTTTAATTTATAGTTTGGGGTTGTTTTTTATCATTCATGTTTGTTATATGGGGATAGCCTAATTGATTTTAGTCTTTTATTTGACCAAGAGATGATGCTTCTGTTGATACCATTTGTTTAAAGAAAAGCAGACCTTATTTTTTGCAGATTATCTTTTGAGATGGAATGAATGGTTATCCTACTGTTGGCCTGTGTTTCAATCTTTGATTCCCCCATTAAATAGTGTTTTATTTTTCACTGTTATTTCTTAGTAAGTAGGAAGAATTTTTAGTAGGTAGAGCTTTTGAAAAATAATTTATATACAATATTGGATGAGTTAATACTAGGTGCTTTATGTGTGTTACCTCATTTAACAAAACGTTATCCCAAGGTGACATGTCAAACAGGACCTGATATTTTCAGTACACAACTGGATCACTGACACCAAAGCAAGAACACCATGCTGTAATTGTGTTCAGAGAAAACTTATAATCAGAATGACTAAAAGTGGTTTCTGTATGAATTTTTTTCTCCACTGTTTTTTAAATTATTAATAATGACATTAACAGTAATTTGAATTCTGTTAAAGGCTCTGAATGTGAAAGAGGACTCATTCTCACTGAGATGATTGTTCATAAGTGTAATGGCTTTATTTCTCTTGTTATGTGTTATTTAAAAACTAGGAAATGGGACAAATCATTCTATATCTATTTCCTCGACACAGTTAAACATTGGTGAGGAAGAGGAAAGACAGATTATGAGGCTATGGCTGGTTTTCTCAGTGGTTAGAATGTTTGCCCATGGACCAAAGGGTTAACGTATTAATCTCAGTGAAATGTAGTGAAATTTGTGAAAGTAGTACCTAGGAGTGGTAAAAGGGACTCCTTGTTTATAAAACTTTAAAGAATAAAGGGTGAAAAAGATAACTGTTCATAGATTATTTTATGAACAACACTTATCAGACTCCTGAGTCTAGAAAATGAAATTGTCAATTTGGCTAGCCAAAATCAGAAGTCTAATTTGAATCTATCAAAACCCTGGATAATTTGTGTCACTTCAATAAGCTTCCAAGTTTTGATTGTAAAATGATCACTTGTAATATTTAAGGAATTTATGTAAATGCTGAAAATTAAGATGATGAAATTCTTACGCAGTTCCTAAATGGGATTACATTAATTCCTGAATCAGATTAATCTATTTGATGGTTTTAAAATCCAGATTTATTTTCTTTTAAATCCAGATAAAAAAGAAGAAAAACGAAGGCACTCAAGATCAAGATCACGCTCTAGGAGGAGGAGGACTCCTTCATCTTCTAGACACAGGTTAGATAGATTGCTTTTGGTATTCAGTTGTACAAAGATTAATTCAGTATGCCACATCCTTCATAATTTACTGACTCTTCACCTTGCAGCTTCTGGTTAAACTGTGTTTTAGTAACCAATCCTGTTAGCAGAGTGTGTAAATAATCGTTCACACATGCATAAATGGAAAAAAGTTATGGGCTAAAGTAGGTGATTGGTACTTTAAAACCCAAAAACATTCAGGGGCAGGAGGAAGGCACTGGGACTTGAGCACTAAATTAGTACTATGGGAAGACCCTTACTTGAAACTTTGACTTGAATTCTAGTTTTCCTTTTCACTAGTCTCTCCTAAGACTTAAGTTGGAAGGTCATCATGCAACCTATAGATTGATTCTCTAATGCATGAATATTTGCAAATGACACGACTTGCTGTGCTGTTCTTTTGAGATTGTTTTTTGTATTGCTGGATAAATTAAATGATTCTATAACTTTTTATCATATCTAGAGTAAGACTAAATAAATTTATTGCCTTTTCCACATGGCATCCCTGTATAAATTTGTAAGGTTTGCTAGACCAGTAGATCTCAAACTTGCTGGTATTAGGACCTCTTTATACTTAATAGAAAATATGAGAACCCCAAATAGTGTTTGATTATATTGATCATAGCTATTAATGTAGGCCATATTAAAAAAAATTTTTTTTTAATATATCTTTATTGATTTCAGAGAGGAAGGGAGAGGGAGAGATAGAAACATGAGGAGAGAATCATTGATTGGCTGCATCGTGCACACCCCACACTGGGGATCAAGCCCACAACCTAGGCATGTGCCCTTGGCCGGAATCGAACCTGGGACCCCTCAGTCCGCAGGCCGACGCTCTGTCCACTGAGCCAAACCAGCTAGGGCGGCCATATTAAAATTTTAAAATGACAGTAAACCCATTCATGTTAACACAACTTAGAAACTACTAACTTTCTAAAAATATATGTTTTTTTTTTACTGATTTCAGAGAGGAACGGAGAGGGAGAGAGATGGAAACATCAATAATGAGAATCATCGATTGGCTGCCTCTTTCCCGCCCTCTACTGGGGATGGAGCCCTTAACCTGGGCATGTGCCCTGATCAGGAATCTCACCATGATCTCCTGGTTCATAGGTCGACGTTCAACCACTCAGGCACACCAGCCAAGCAAAACTAAACTTTTTAAAGAAAAAATTAGAAGAGTGACTTTGTTGTACTTTTTGCAAATCTCTTTAACATTTATAATATAGACACACAAGATTCTACATTCAATAAATTTTGGTTGTATAGAGAAAATCTGCCCTGACTGGTTTTCCTCAGTGGTTAGAGCATCAGCCAGCAAGCCAAAAGGTCACAAGTTTGATTCCCAGTCAAGGACGTGTACCTTAGTTGCAAGTTTGATCCCCAGCCTTGGTCGGAGTGCAAATGAGAGGCAACCAGTCGATGCGTCTCTCACATCGATGTCAATGTCTCTCCCTCTCCCTTCCTTCCACACTCTCTCTACAGATCAATGGGAAAAAATATCCTCCGGTGAGGATTAAAAAACATATAGATATATACACACACACACACACACACACGCACACATATAGAGAGAGAGGGAGAGAGGGGGAGAGAGAGAAAATCTGGCTTCACAAAAACATCGTTGGAAAAGGAAAAAGTACTTTTTTCCAGGTAAACTGCAACTAGTGTTCTTTGATATACCACCAAAACTTGACCTGTGATAGTTTCTTAAAAGATAGCTGCAGTAGGGAATCTGAAACCATAAATGAACCTTTCATACTCTCTTAAACTTTGAATGAATCTTTTTCCCAAGCATCCTTTTGTAAAATTGTGCGTTGGCAATTTGCAAAATAATCAATTCATTGCTTTATGCAAGTTTTCAAATGTTGACATGTTTTGTTATATGACAACAAAAATGGCATTTGGTGCTACCACCACAAATCTCATCAGAAAATGCTGTCAGTTCAAAATGGTGGGTTCAAGTTTTCCAAAATTTTCTCTTAAAAGCTCAGAACTTTATACAGGCAGTCCTCGGGTTACGTAGGACTCAACATATGTCGTTTCGTGGTTACATCGCCATCTCCCATTTACGGTATCCTATCTAGTAATAGCCAAACATGGTAATTGACCGTACCTTCACTACACCTCCCATTGGCTAATCAGCGAGATATGCAAATTAACCGCCAACAAAGATGGCAGCTAATTTGCATACTGCAGGCAGGCGGGACAGCGCAAGCCGCCATCCAGGCCCCTGTGGGTGACCCCAGAAGCCGCTTGCCTGCCGCCCAGGACCCAATCCGGTCCCAGGCCATAGGCAGGCTGGCCCCGCAAGCCCCAGGAGCTGCCTGCCTGCCTCCTGGGACCAGATCGGTCCCGGGCCGCTGGCGGGCCCCAGAAGCCCAGAAGCTGCCAGATATGGAAATAACTCTATCAGTAAGCACTCTGAAAGTCAGTGGCATAAATGCACCAATTAAAAGACAGATTATGAGGGTGAATCAAAAACAAAACCCACTTTAAATAAAAAGACACATATAGATTAAAAGTAAATGAATTAAGCTGCAGTCTGTTTTGCTCAGTGGATAGAGCATTAGCCCATGGACTGAAGGGTCCCAGGTTCGATTCCAGTCAAGGGCATGTACCTCAGTTGCTGGCTTGATCCCCAGTCCCTATCAGAGCATGTGCAGGAGGCAACCAATCAATGTGTCTCTCCCTTTCCCTTCACTCTCTCTAAAATTCAATGGAAAAATATCCTTGGGTGAAGATGAACAAAAACAAAGTAAATGGATTAAGTAACATTAAAGAGATTATAAGAAAAATATATTCCAAATATTGTTAGTTGTATAATAGTTATGTTTAAATTATTAACACCTAAAAAATTGGGTGAAGGGTACATATAATATGCTGTAG
>NW_005363836.1:645912-648196 GCF_000412655.1 Myotis brandtii
TAAAAGAGAAACATGCAAATTGGTGTCACTCCGCTACACCCACCAGCCAATCATAGCAACTGTGCAAATTAACCAAACAAAGATGGCAGTTAATTTGCATATGCAGGCGCAGAGCGAAGACTGAAGATTGAAGAGGCTTGGTTTCTCTGCTGTGGCTGCAGTGGAGAAGCCAAGCCTCGCTGTGGCCGGACCAAAGGCCTGGGCCCCGGGTGCCGGAGATAAACCGATGTCAGCAGCCAGGGGAAGGAAGGCCTATTGCACGAATCTTCGTGCAACAGGCTTCTAGTAATAATAATAAAAGGCTAATATGCAAATTGACTGAACAGCAGAATGGCCGGTTGCTATGATACGCACTGGCCACCAGGGGCAGACGCTCAATGCAGGAGCTGCCCCCTGGTGGTCAGTGCACTTCCATATGGGGAGTGACATTTTTATTTTTTCTTTTACTGCTAGTACTTACTACAAATGCCTGTGAAGAATACAGTGACTACTAGGGCAATTCAGTTGCCACTACCTTTATTTGTGCTAAGGTGATGCCAGCACTTTTACCATTAGTGCAAATGTCAACACAGTAAAAAAGACAAATAATATCTTACTATTTTGAAAATAATTTTGGCCTCATGGACCCCATGACATTATCAAGTCATTTCTCATCCAGTGTCTTCCTCTACTCAGAATACTATAAACTGGGTGGCTTATAACCTATAGAGATTTGTTTGTGACTGGTCTGGAAGCTGAGAAGTCCAAGATCGAGGTGCCAGCAAATTTGGTGTCTAATGAGGACCTATTATTTATAATGGGCTCTCTAAGATCTCTTTCAAAAAGGACATTACTCTTAATCATGAAAGCTGCACCCTTTTGACCTAATTACCTCCCAAAGACCCCACATTAAAATATCACATTGGAGATTAAGCTTTGCATAAGAATTTTGGGAGGGACACAAACATTCAGTCCATAGCAAAATATTAACATGTGGTATAACTGTCTGATTTCCTTTTACCTATCTTCCCCCACCCTGTTTTATTCTTCCTAAAGATGTCTATTAAAAACCTAAATTAGAATCATATCACAACCTATTAAACCTTGAGAAGTTCCCTATTGCCTGAAGGTGTTAAACCTTAGAGTGGCATTTAGGGTTTTTTTTACTATTCAACCTAGTTTTTCTTTTCACACTTGTCATTTACCACTCCAAAACAGTTAACCACAGCAATGCTTACCTGAATATAATCATTTTCTTTATGCTTTCAAGTTTTTGCTCTTGATGTTCCTTTCTACCTAATGCTCTTTCTGATACCTTCATTTCCACTTGAGGAACCCCTTTTTCTTTGTTCTTACATGCAATGTTGATACTACTTAGAATTCCATTATCTTTCAGGTCAGTGCTCTTATAGCTTAGTTTTAACACTTCAAAAGGAGAACCTATGTTTTTTACATATAGTACCAAGTACATCCCAGGGCTCTCAAAATTTAGTTTGAATTACTTTGATATGTATGATTAATGGGAAATAACAGTGAAGCATGTATTTTCTTGAACAAAGTGTTTTGGACACTTGTAATAACACTTCATAACAGATAATTATTATAGCTTGTAATATCTTAAGCATCCTAGCATATAAAATTGGCCATTTCTTTCAATAAGCTTTTTTACTTAGATACATTATATACAAGTCTCTATTTTTGTGATTTTTAAAAGCTCATATAAACTAGTGTGTTAAAATGGCTCTGTAGTACATTATTCTTGAAAGATAACTGTTTCAGGAACTTATAATCACTTTGTTTAGGAAAAAACCTGTGTAAGAATGGGCATATGGTTTTCTTTTCTGTATCTATATTTTTTCTATACACATACAAAAGCAGGAAAAATGTGATTCAACTTAGCTAAAAGGATTGTAGAATCAAAATGAATTGACCAACAAAATAAGTCCCCTGCCATGGAGACATGGAACATACTGACATACCTCAGAGGGTGTGTGACAGAAAGAGATAAACCAAAGAACTTATATACTACTAGAGGCCCGGTGCACAAAAATTTGTGCACTGGCGGGGTAGGGGGGGGGTAGAGGAGTGTCCCCTAACCCCACTGTGCCCTCTCATAGTCTGGGACCCCTCGGGAGATAACCACCTGCTGGCTTAGGCCCACTTCCCGGGTGGCAGATGGCAGGCCCAATCCCTCGGTGCCTCTGCCCCACCTCCCCGGGTCTGGCACATGGCAGGGCCAATCCCGGGGTTGGGGCCCTGCCCCGGATCGGGTCACACATGGGTCGCCCTAGGTGGGTTGCACACG
>NW_005363836.1:648435-663385 GCF_000412655.1 Myotis brandtii
ACCAGGCCTGCAGAGGAGGGCAGTTGGGGGCGACCAGGCCTGCAGAGGAGGGCAGTTGGGGGCGACCAGGCCTGCAGGGGAGGGCAGTCATGGCCAACAGCAGTCTGTGCCAAAAAGACAAGGATGGATCAATACTGGGAAACCAGCCTGGCCATTGTAGCTCAGTGGTTGAGCATCCACTCATGAACCCAGAGGTCCCAGGTTCGATTCCCGGTCAGCACATGCCCGGGTTGCGGGCTCGATTCCCAGTAGGGGGCATGCCAGGAGACAGTGTTCGATGTTTCTCTCTCTCATCTATGTTTCTAACTCTCCCTCTCCTTTCCTCTCTGTAAAAAAATCAATAAAATATATTTAAAATATTCTTTTTTTTTAAAGAAAGTGAGGAATCTGATATTTTATATCAGAATCAAAATACAGTGTCCCCAAAAAAATCTTTACAATTATTCAAAGTGTGTGTATACATTTTGGGGGGACACCCTATATTCATACCTTTCATTTAAGTCAGACACATTAGTAATTTCTCAAGGGTTCGTGGTCAGTAAGATATACACACTTCCTGTCCTTATGGAACTTAAAAAAAGGTAACCATTACATGAAAATTTTCTAGGATATAGACATGTTTTTAAGAGGGAAATGTTTTAGTAAGTAGTTGCATAATATGGTCAAATATAAGATGGTTAAAATAAAAATTCGTTGGATTTGATGAAACACCAGTGATGAATTTTGAAACAGCTATTTTAGAGAATGATGGCAACAGAAATTTTGTTAATACATAAGAAGAAGAGGGTCAGTGTTTAATGTACATACTTATACTAAGGCCAGAGTGCTGAGTTTTTTAATTCCTTTTAAATTACAACTGTTCTGTAATGGAAGTGCTATTATTTTTCTTTGCTAAAGTAGTAGGCTGAAAGAGGTTAGTTAATGAATGCACTCAGTTGTTAGCTGGCTTATAAATGAGATAATTTCCATTTATAAAATGTCTGTCCTTTGGCACCTTGAAAACGTGAAGGCAAAAGGTTTAGAATATATTTGAAAATTTTCAGAGAAAGGTTGAATGGTCACTAAAAGTTAAATGATTTAAGTCTAAGCAAAATATTGCAGTTTATTTTTAATTTTAATGTAGAAGGGAATAAACTACAGGAAGGAGGATTAATGATAACATCAAAAGGGTTAATTTTACTTAAATTCTGGGAGAGAAAGAAACTGTAGGTTTTGGGGGGAGGAGTGGAATAAAGAGGGTACAGAGACATTTCTTTTACATGACAGGAAGGAATGGTAGTGAGAATAAGGCAGTTTGTACTGAATTATATAAATCTGTATAAGGAAGGCCTGCATTGTTCTTAAATTGCAAATTAAAGAAGTAGGATATATTTTAAAGAACAAAAATTAGAAATTATAGAAGCAACACTAAGTGGTTTCATTTATAAGATGGGAGTAATAATGGTACCTACATTATAGGCTCATTATGAGTATTTGTAAAGCATGTAGTAAGCATATATGAGTATTTGGTAATTGATAGATTTAACATGCAATAGTGAGGAATCAATAAATAACATGCTAAGGTGCTATATACTGAGTAAGATAATGCAAATCATTCAGGTATTTTTTTTTTTAATTTGATCTTTTTTTTTTTCATGCTCTAGCAGTATTTTTACATTTGCTGTTGTAGTTTCAATGGACATAGGACTAGTTTGATAGTTTCAACAAAAGGTATTCATATTTCTAGGGTAATAAAAATGTTTATTATATGGACTAAATAATGATAGCAACTGGTAGTAAATTGTCCCCACTTAATGAAGCTTGTAAGTCTTTTATCTGATACTAAGTGATATAGTCATAAACACAAGTAACCTTTTCTATTTAAGTATGTGTATTGGCTTTCTTTCATTAGGCGGTCAAGAAGCAGATCTAGAAGGAGGTCACATTCTAAGTCAAGGAGTAGGCGACGATCCAAAAGTCCCAGACGGAGAAGATCTCATTCCAGAGAGAGAGGTAGAAGGTCAAGGAGCACATCCAAAAACAGGTATAGTGGATGGTTAACATTGGGTGGGAAGACAAAATTTAGAGTTCTCAAGACCCCAAATACTGTGCTACTTAATGACAAAAGCGATGGTATTGGGAAATACCAATAGAAGGGGAAGAAACTATTTAAAGTTTATGAGTCTAGCATTTGTTTTTCTTATTTCCTTTATAAACTTCAGATTTCTATTTATAGCTGAAGATCCAGGTAAGGTTTCTGTGTAGTAGAAATTCTTAGCTGTCCTACTACTTTCCTTTATTTCCTCCTATCCATTCAACCACCACTAAGGATTTAGTGCTACCAGCCATTCCTTGTGATATGCCAAGGAGTTTATGACAGACAACCATCCTTTAATTCATCTTTACACATTTCATCATCAATACCTAATAAATATTTACTAATGCCTGGCCGCTGTGACTCAGTGGCTGAGCATTGACCTATGAACCAAGGAGGTCAGGGTTTGACTCCTGGTCAGAACACATGCGGGGTTGGGGGCTTATCCACCGTAGGGGGGTGCAGGAGGCAGCCAAGAAATGATTCTCTGTCATCATTGATGTTTCTATCTCTCCTTTTCTCTTCCTCTCTGAAATCAATAAGTATATGTTACATATTAAAAATGACTATATGCCATATTTAGAGTCTCTTATCCCATGATTTGGGACCAGTAGAGAATTGAAGTGAGGATTTATTAAAAAGCAAATATATTGCCTGCTGGTATGGCTCAGTGATTCAGTGTTGATCTATGAACCACGAGATTGGATTCCTGGTCAGGGCCCCTTACTCAGGTTGCAGGTTTGATCCCCAGTGGGTTGGTTGCAGGAGGCAGCTGATTGATGGTTCTCTCATCATTGATGTTTCTATCTTTCCCTCTCCCTATCTCTCTGAAATCAATAAAAATATATAATTTGTCAATAAAAGGCAAACATTTTGACTTCAATATGTGTTCAATAATCAGTCTTTTTCATTTAAAGTAAAACTTTAAATTAGCATGATAGTCTTGAGTAACATATACCAAATCATTGTTTTCTTCTGAACCACCTTTCAAGTGGCAAGAGAATTCTGTCACTTGAAAAATGCCTAGTTTTTTTTTTCCTATGTAGAGTTGTCACACTTTGTTTCACAACACTTCTTTTAGCAACTGTCCTTTATCTCTTTCTAAAATATTTGCCTCATATTTTTAGAAGCAGTTCTTTATACTACTTTACCTATTCATTTAATTATGTAATTTTTAAAAAGGACAGAAGGGGACCAACAAAATTTATTCTTGGCAAACATATAACAACTGGGAACATAAATTCTGGGATAGTTTTGCTGACTGAGACTGTAACAAGGCTTTTAGTTGTGTTTTACAAGATGGGTCATCTCTTAATTCAGTCAAACAAACAAGCTTCCTCCCACATATGCCCTGAAGGATTCTGGGTCTGATTCCAGTCAAGGGCACGTACCTCAGTTGCAGGCTTGATAGCTGGCCCTGGTCAGGGCATGTGTGAGAGGCAACCAAACATTGTGACTCATATCTATGTTCTCTCTCTCTCTGTCTTCCCACCTCCCTTCCACTCTCTAAAAACTAATGGAAAAATATCCTTCGATGAGGATTAACTAAATAAAATGACTTGAAGAGAAGGGGTGACTGAGAGTTCAAAGTAATGGTTATAAAGATGATCAAGGAACTTTGTGGTGATTTCCAGAAACTTAGAACTACAACAGCATGCAACAGGAAATAGAAACCATAAATAAGAATCAGTTGGGCCCTAACCGGTTTGGCTCAGTGGGTAGAGCGTCTGCCCCCGGGCTCAAGGGTCCCAGGTTCGATTCCGATCAAGGGCATGTACCTTGGTTGTGGGCACATACCCAGTAGGGAGTGTGCAGGAGGCAGCTGATCGATGTTTCTAACTCTCTATCCCTCTCCCTTCCTCTCTGTAAAAAATCAATAAAATATATTTTTTAAAAAAGAATCAGTTGGAAATGAAGATTAATATCTGACATAAAGAATACATTAGAAGGAATCAATAGTAGATTAAGTGGGGCAGAAGATAGAATCAGTGACTTGAAATACAAGGTAGGAAAAAAACCAATTAGAGCCAAAACCGGTTTGGCTCAGTGGATGGAGCGTTGGCCTGCGGACTGAAGGGTCCCAAGTTCGATTCCGGTCAAGGGCATGTACCTGGGTTGCGGGCCCATCCCCAGTAGGAGATGTGCAGGAGGCAGCTGATCGATGTTTCTAACTCTCTATCTCTCTCCCTTCCTCTCTGTAAAAAAAATCAATAAAATATATTTTTTTAAAAAAACACAAAAACAATTAGAGCAGCAGAAGGAAAAATTGAAGATCAGGAGGATAGTTTAAGGGAACTTTGGGACACCATGAAACAAAACAACATTTGTATCGTAGGGATACTAGAAGGAGAAGACTGAGCACAAGTAATAGAAAAACTGTTATAAAGAAATAATAACTTCCTTTAAAAAACATGCTGAGCCCTAACCGCTTTGGCTTAGTAGATAGAGCATCGGCTTGCGGACTGAAAGGTCCCAGGTTCGATTCCGGTCAAGGGCATGTATCTTGGTTGCGGGCACATCCCCAGTAGGAGGTGTGTAGGAGGGAGCTGAGCGATGTTTCTAACTATCCCTTTCCCTCTCTGTAAAAAATCAATAAAATATATATTTTTTAAAAAACAACATGCTGAGGGGAATAAAAGTCAATTCATAACAATCTGTAAAAAGACTTAGAATTGATAAGGTTACAGTACCAGTTGATTATGACGCGATATTTTTTCTAGTAGCACCAAGTAGCCCAGAATAGTCAGCAGCAGAAACAAAGGTAGAAAGTTGGCTAGGTCCATGAAAGAGGTTAACATGAGTGTGTGCTTTGGAAGAATATTAATAATTAATTTTGATAGTGCATTATAATGGGTTTTGGCCTGACAGATGACATAGAGCAATGGTGGGTTGGAAAACAAATCACTTGAGAGAAAAATGACTATTGAAGAGCCTAGAGACAATTATTAAAACTATTGGTGTTTGTACCAGTCAATCAAGAAACTGGCCAACATCCTTTATCATTTTCTCTCTATAGTCTATGCTCTCTATTGGAGAGAAGTTTTCTGTAGAATACCAGAAAAGTAGGATTTTTTTCTTAAAAATTTTTAATCACAAGTAATACCATTCGAATTATATTTCTATATTTAGTATCAGAATAATGTTCGTATTTTAAGAATGGAATTAGATCTCACTGTGCTTTTGTGTTTATTTGATTGTACTGTATAAGTTTTTATTTGGTGAAATTTATTAATGCATTCATAAATTATGTTCATTTATTAGAGACAAAAAGAAAGAAGACAAAGAAAAGAAACGTTCCAAAACACCACCAAAAAGTTATAGCACAGCCAGACGGTCCAGAAGTGCAAGCAGGTAAGACATTATAAATTCTTGGCATTTCTTAAAACTATTTGCAAGGATATCAATAGATTGTGAGCATTGCATGTTTTCTAGTACGAACAGGAGTGGGCAAAAGTAGGTCTGGGACCACTGGTTGGCGAACGCCTGTGTAGAGTGAATTTAGTTTATTCTCATATTATTACTTATTGTATTGTTTTCCATATGAACTGTAAAACTTCTTTTGCCCACCTCTGTACATACTTCAGTGTTAACAAATTTTAGAGGCAACTTGTGAAGAATAACCTAAAGTTCTTTTCTTTTTACTTATTATTTATGGTGTAGAGCAAGCATGTCAAATTCGCGGTGAGTTTGACATGCATAGTGTAGAGCAGCTGTTGCCAACCTTTTGGACCATGTGGACCACCAGTGGTCTGTGGACCACTGGTTGGCGAACGCCTGTGTAGAGTGAATTTGACGTAATATGGAGTTCAACAGAGGTCATTTTCTAGTTTGCTACATGCATTTTGTATCCTGATTTGAATTATTACATCAAACTTATTTTTATTACATAGTAAGTCATGCTTTAAATGTCCACGTTAATAGTCAAGAGTTTTTCCCCCTACATATAGGGTTTTGTTGATAAAATAATAGCAAGTAGTCAAGTTCTAATTTGTGTCATTCTTAGACTTGTAATTCTGCCATAGTGTGAAAATTAAATGTTAGCTTTACTCCACAGGAATGTGTTTTTCACAATGGTATATAAACATTGGTATTTATGAAACTACAGGCCCAGTGCCCGAAATTTGTGCACGGGCAGGGGAGGGTCCCTAAACCCGGCCTGTGCCCTCAGGGGATGTCCGATCCGGCCTAAACCGGCAGTCAGACATCACTCTCACAGTCCAGGATGCTGCATGCACCAGTGACCATACTTTTCATACAGGTGAAAGGCATCTTGCTGTTGTAGGGGCAGCTACATTTTTTTGCCCTGATTATAAAAAGTACATAACATGATCCTTCTGAGGCAGTAGTACCATTTTCCCCGTCTTATGGGTGGAAAAACTGAAGCAGAGAGAAGTTAAGTAATTGGTTTTGTCACATAGTTGTTACAAGTGTCAGAATCAGGGCTGACTACAAAATGTGCAAGCCAAAGTCCTTGAATGTCATCACTGCGCCATCCTGTTTTTTCAGTGTTAGAGTAGCCTTGTCAGGTTTTAATTTTTAAATCTAAGAGACTCTTCCCAATATATAGGGTAGGGTCCGTAGGCCTGGCCAGCGATCAGGGCCATCTTTGGGGCAACCAGTGGTCGGGATGATCGCCCCCGCCCCCCCCCCCGCTAGCACCTGCCTTGGCTGACGGCCTGGCACTGCCCGCTTGCCGGCCTTGCCCCCCTATCACCACTGCTGGTCACCTCCCTCTCGGGGGGGGGAGGGGGGCAGATGCTCAACACAGGAGCTGCCCCGGGGGCAGGTCCTGCATTGAGCGTCTGCCCCTTGGTGGTCAGTGCACATTATAGCAACCAGTCGTTCCTCTGGTAGTTTCACTGTTAAGTCGATTTGCATATTATGGTTTTATTATATACGATTGTTTATATATACTTTAAGGTTTTCACTGGATCTGTAATTTATTTCTTTGTTTTTATTTGGAGGGTTGTTATGTATTTCTTCTAGTGGTACCTTTATAATCATAGGCTCATATAATTCTTCTAGCTCTTTATTTTTCTAAGACAGTAACAATTAGATCCATGCTTAGTGACAATAAAATGAATGTTTCTCCATTACCCAATCCCTCTTCCTTTACACAATTTATTCAAGAACATTATCTTTCTTTGTGCTGACTTTTATTTTAAATTTGCTTATGTTGTTATTTTGTTTATCATGAATAGAGCTTTTCCCTTACCCTACCAGTTTTTGTTAATTAAACAAAATGTGGTATATACTTTCTATTTTGTCATCCTAAACCCCACATTATTTGAGTCTCACTTCTACATTTAAATATATTCTGTGCTCAGCACCAAATCTTCTTCCAAATTTTTCTCAGTCATTTCTCAGTTTGTTTTGCTGTAATTTCCTATAAAATACTCTTAGGAGCAATAGTCTCTGAATTCTCTGCATGTTGAAACTATTTGTCATTTTCAGATTTAAAGCACGGCTTAGATGCATGTTTATAATATCCATATCTCACATATTCTTTCGTTGATTTTTTTGTTGGTATTGCTCTACTATCTTCTGGTATTGATCATTGCCATGAAGATATCTAATGCAATATATATTTCTCTCCTTTTAAGTGACTTGATCATTTTGTCTGGCTGCCAAATGATTTTGTCTTTATCTTTAAAGTCTAATAACTTTAGTAGGCTATGCCTTGGTTTTGACTAATCAGAGTCTATTATTCCTGGTACACAGTACAGTCAGCCCTTTGTATCTGTGGCTTTTGCATCTGCAGATTCAACCAACTACATATTGAAAATAATAGAAAAAGAAGGTTGTTGCCAACATGTACTATGTACTATGTAGTCAGGCCTATGATGCTTGAGTCTATATTGAACATGAGCAGACTTTTTTCCTTGTCATCATTCCCTGAACAATTTAGCATATCAACTAGTTATATAACATTTCATTGTAGTGGTATTATAAGCAATCTAGAGGTGATTTACGTATACAGGAGGATGTATGTAGGTTATGTTCAAACACAATGCCATTTTACATAAAGGACTTGAGCACTGGCTCCTGGACTGCCGGCCGCCATCTTGGCTGACAGTTAATTTGCATATACTCACTGATTAGCCAATGAAAAGGGTAGCGGTCGTACGCCAATTACCATGTTTCTCTTTTATTAGTGTAGATTAGTAAGGGCTGGCCATACTTAGTAACTCCATTTTCTTCCAATCTAGTTTACACATTTTGCTGTAGTGGTTGTTTTCTTACATTGATTATTAAATGCTTAGGAGGGTCACTCTATATACAAAAATTAATTCAAAATGGATGCATGGCCTAAATGTAAAACCTAAAATGGAAGTAAATCTTCATGACCTTGAATTTGGCAATGGTTTTCTAGATATGACATCAAAAGCATAAATAACAAAAGATAAATGTAAATTTTGGAGGTCATCAAAATTAAAAACTTTTATGTTTCAAAGAATACTGTCAAGAACTTAAAGACAACCCAGAGTGCTAGAAAGTAACAGATTATATATTCAAAAAGGGACTTGTATCTAGAATATACAAAGAACTGTTACAACTCCATTATAGTAAGACAACCTAATTAAAAAATGGCCAAAGAATCTGAATTGACAGTTCTCCAAAGAATATATGCAAGTGTCTGATAAACATGAAAAGATATACATTAGTCATCAGGGAAATGCAAATCAAAACCACAGACATTGCCCTGACCGGTTTTGCTCAGTGGATAGAGCGTCAGCCTGCGGACTCAAGGGTCCCGGGTTCGATTCCAGTCAAGGGCATGTACCTTGGTTGCGGGCATATCCCCAGTGGGGGGTGTGCAGGAGGCGGCTGATCGATGTTCCTCTCTCATCTATGTCTCTAACTTTCTATCCCTCTCCCTTCCTCGCTGTAAAAAATCAATAAAATATATTAAAACAAAAAACAGACACTAGGATGGTTATTATTAAAAAAGACAGATGGTAACTAGTGTTGGCAAGTATGTGGAGAACCTGGGACTCTGTATGTTGCTGGCATGAATATAAAATGGTGCAACTGCTTTGGAAAACGGTTGGTAATTCCTTAAAAAAATTAAGAGTTTTGACACAGTATTTTCACTTCTAAGGATATACCCAAAAGAAATGAAAATGTTACACACAAAACTTTGTACACTAATTTTCATAGCAGTGTTATTACTCATAATAACCAAAAAGTCAGCCCAGATGTTCATTAACTAACATGTGTGAACAAAATGGTATAGCTATACAATGAATTATCCAGCAATGAAAAGGAATAAAGTACTGATAAATGTTACCAGGTGGATGAGCCTTGGCAACTTAGATGAAAGTAGTCAGTCACAAAGAACCATAAATTGTAGGATTCCATTGACAAGTGTCCAGAATAGATAAATCTATAAAGACAAAAAGTAGATTAATGGTTGGGGTGTGATACCTAAAGGTAATGTATTATAGGGTTTCTTCTCAGGGTGAGGAATATTTTCGGAAAATGTAAATTACATTAAGACCCCCTGCAGGAACCAAAATCCAAGAAGCTCAAGTCCCTTATACAGGGTGTCCCCAAAAGATGTATGCACAGTTTAACAACTGATACCTCAATTTTGAAAATGAAATGTATTTTATAAACACTGCCTTTATAATTATTCAAAATATGTGTATACATTTGGGGGGGCACACCCTTTATTAAATGGCATAGAATAGTGCATACAGTTAGCCCTCTGGCATCCATAGATGTAAAACCTGCAGATACGGAGAGGCAACTATTTAAAACAGAAAATGAAACCATGTTTAAGTATTTAAGAAAATGACAAACTAGGTCTTAGGGAAAGATGGGGTGTGCAGCATTTATTTTTCTTACCTTGCTCTTTATTTTTTTCCTTTTATTTTTTCTTTTTGTTGTTTTTACCTGTTCCTTTATTTAATATACTTATTCATAAGCACTTTACACTGCTTAATTATTGGATCACCTTGATAATATTTGATGAATGAGAAGTTGTGTGTAATGTTTCCAGGACTGTGGGGGAGAGAGGAGGGGAGGTGCCACACTGGGTTGTAAAGGTAATTTTTTGTTTGGTTGGTTTTGGGTGTTTTTTGGTGTGTATTTTTTTTTTCCTAAAGCTTTTATGGAAGCTAGACAACTGAAATTAATGGGGTTTTATTTTTATTTTGTGCCTAAATTGTAATCTCACAAGTCCTAATAGCTTTTGAGAATAGTAACCAGCAGAATTTTTTTTTAAGCCACATTTTAAACCACAGGTGGGGAACATCTCACCAAGAGAGAGGAAGGGGCAGTGAGAGAGAAAAGCTATGTGAGAGCAGAACATTGATTGGCTGCCTCCTGCAACCAACCCTCCCCACCATCACCACCCTACCGGGGTTTTAGCTTGCAACTTGTGCATGTGCCCTAACCAGCAATCAAACTGGCAACCTTTTGGTGCATGGCTGACGCTCAACCAACTGAGCCACACCAGCCAGGACAGCAGGCTAATCTTTAAGTTGATAATTTTGTATATAGCCCATGAATGATGTTACAAATATCCAAGTGGCACTAGGCAGAAAAAAGGTTCTGCACCCTGTTTTAAAGAGAGGGAAAAGGCTATATTTCTTAAACAATGATTGCTCAAAGCAGTGTTGGGGGACATGGCTTGCTGGAGTATAGGGAATCAATTTGATCCTACGTTAACATTAACTTTAGTTCTATAAATTTTACCCAGTGAATTTAAGAGTAATTTTTTATTTTACTAGTATCTGCAGCGTACGATCCTATACCTCTTCTGGACACTGATATATGAATCAAAAACTGATTGTTAATCTTTCCTCAAGTTTAACAAATCTGATGTTATGATAATGTAATTTTTTAAGAATTGCTGGAAATTAGGGTTTTCTTGAGAGCATTAAAGGAAAGGGACATAGTTTGAAAAAGAACTGTGGTTTATTATTACTCATTTGATTCTTCAGCTCGAAACTGTATTTGAAAATGCTCTGAGTTCCTAATGGAGCTCCATCATAGACATATCTGCTATGATGTGTCTGTATTTTAAAGTCTAGTTTGTACATTTGTGGTCCTAGAGAGAGACGACGTCGACGAAGCAGGAGTGGCACAAGATCTCCTAAAAAGCCCAGGTCTCCGAAAAGAAAATTGTCTCGCTCACCGTCCCCTAGGAGGTAAGAATGCTAATGATTTAGATATACTCTTTCTAATTTTCAGAACTTTATTTTCCATAAAATGCTTATGAATGTGCTTTTATTTTTCTCTTATGATTTGAGACTGTTTTAATAAACACTGTGGAGGATTGAGCATGGCTTGTGTCCAGTGTTTTGAAAATGGATATTTGCTATATATTTTTTAAAATATATTTTCATTGATTTCAGATAAGGGAGAGAGAGATATATAAACATCAGTGATGGCGAGAGAATCATTGATTGGCTGTCTCCTGCACACTACACACTGGGGATTGAGCCTGCAACCCGGGCATATGCCCTAACCAGGAATCGAACCTTGACCTCTCCTGGTTCATAGTTCGACACTCAACCACTGGGCCACACTGGCTGGGCTAGTCTTTTTTTATTTATTAATTTGATAGAAACATCAATTTGTTATTCCACTTATTTATGTATGTATTGGTTGCTTGTATGTCCAGGGGTGGGAAATGTCCAGACCGCGGGTCCTGCTAAATTTTGGTCTGGCCTTGCCAAGGCATTAGGGGTGAGTTAATTAAATGTTTGACCAAATACAGCAGGCTAATTTTTAGGTTGATAATTTTGTATGGCCTAGGAATTGATGTTATAAATATCCAAATAGCCCTTGGCAGAAAAAAGGTTTCCCCACCCCTGTTGTGCCCTGACGAGATCAAACCTGCAACCTTAGTGGTGTATCAGGACAATGGTCTAACCAACTGAGCTACCCGGCCAGGGCCCTGTATCCTCTTTATATCATGTGAACTTGGGTCAGGCTTAGCATCTAAACAAGTTAAAACTTATTGCTATACTTACAGGTTAAAATTTTCAAGCGTATCCTTTAAAGCATCTTTTTTTTCTTTGAGAACATTTTACTGTTATCCTAGGCATAAAAAGGAGAAGAAGAAAGATAAAGACAAAGAAAGAGGCAGAGATGAACGAGAACGATCAACAAGCAAGAAGAAGAAAAGTAAAGATAAAGAAAAGGATCGGGAAAGAAAATCTGAGAGTGATAAAGATGTAAAAGTATGTTTACATACTAATTTATTTTGGTATTTTAGGTGGTATTAGTACTTATAAGAAGTGATTTTTCTGTGAAGACGTTTACTTTTATTATTCTCCTTGGCAAAGCAGGTTACACGGGATTATGATGAAGAGGAACAGGGGTATGACAGCGAGAAAGAGAAAAAAGAGGAGAAGAAACCAACAGAACCAGTTTCCCCCAAAACAAAAGAATGTTCTGTGGAAAAGGGAACTGGTGATCCCCTGAGAGAATCCAAAGTGAATGGTGATGATCATCATGAAGAAGACATGGATATGAGTGACTGAATATGACCTCCATGAGAATCCACCTGTATACATGCATCAGTGTCATTCCTTTGTGTGATATCTTCATGCTGTATTTGTTCATCTCAAACCTTAGATGTATACAGCTCTGAGCTATAAATGGTTATAACGCTCCTGATATTGATATTATTTACATCCAAAAATTTTTAGAAAATACTATGTGGGTAACCAATTCTTGATGTGGTGAAATCTGATTGAGTAACCAAGCAGCTTGACTATTCTGGTGCTGCTTCATAGCAGAAGTGAAAAGCTGCATGCATCTACAGCAGGCATGGATTGTTTATGTTGTATAATCTCCTTTATTAAGTAAGTTCACTTATAGTATTTCTAGAATTTGATTCATTGCCGTAATAGAGCCATGTAGGGAATGCACTGATTGCATGTTAGTTGTGGCAGGAATATCCTCGATGTCATTAAAATCCTCCAACATGATAGATCTACTTATGGTCTTGTTTGTTGATATGACAAGTTAACATTCTTATAGTTACATCTGGAAATAAGCATTTGAAATAGATAATCCTTTAAGCCTTGTGGCTGAAATTTTGTGGCTTTTGTTTAACTTTGAAAGGTTATATATGCACTAACCTTTTTTGATGGCTGCTTAGGCTTTAATTACAGAAACAAGATTTCAAATGAAACTGTCTTTGGCAGTGAGTAAATAGCATATTTTGAAGTAGAGTTGTATACTTTTTCATAAGGTGTTTGGGAATTTTTTTCCCTGAAATAATTTATTTCACACCTACATCATTGAAAGCTATCTGCCTATCCTGAGTCCATCTGTAAAAGACTTATCTCTTGTCCTAATTTTCAGTTTTTCCCTTTTATTAATTTGTTTTAATCTCAATGTTGGAAAAAGGGGGTAGTGCATTTTAAATTGACCATATGCTTTTAAAGTGAGACAAATGTACTTGATAATGTACTTTTTATTTGATCTCAAGTTGTATAAAACCAATAAATTTGTGTTACTGTTACTGCAGTAGTAATCTTATGCCCACAGTGATTCCATGTTAAATGCAAAGTAGTTTAGGCAACTGTTTTCTTAGTTACAGGAGTTTCCAGCTTCACTTTTGTGCAGTAAAAACAAAAGTAGGCTACAGTCTGTGCCATGTTGATGTACAGTTTCTGAAATTGTTTTACAAGTCTTTGATAATAAAACCCTTAAACCTATGTTCATGTTCCTGTAAAACCGTATTTGTATTTATTTACAAGCTGTTGAATGTATGACATTTACCTCATTCATTTTACAAATCAAGTCCTTTCCCCTACAATCTACATATTTACTATACAATTCATCACTGTAGTGATTAGTTACCATCAGAATTATCAAAGTTGTTTTAATTTCTAAAACAATCTATTTCTTAGTATAAATTTCTCATATTTTGGGTGTAGGAATTGGGTTGAGTAAAGTAACTGTAGGATAAATGATCCCACCTATATCTACTAAATTTTTATTTTCAGTGAAATATTTGCCTTTGCTGGAATAGTATAGCAATTCAATGGTATGTATCTACTGTACAATACTAAATATTTATTCATTTATGAAATGAGTAGTGTTAGAGTGGCTGGGATTAAGGGGGAAATGAGACTTGGAAGTATAGCTCTTATCCAAGTCTGATAATTTTTTTAACTTTTAAAATTGAAATGCCATATAGAAAGCAGCATTGTTTTTACAGTTTATAGTAAGTAACTTTTTAAAGATTTTATCCAAAGGAATTTTGTCTATAGTTATGAAGTTCTAGTAATGGCCCTAATAGTCATTTTAAAACTGTTGAACAGAAGTGACATTTACTTAAACCTACAAAAACTTTTTTAGTAGGTGATGGTTGAACCATATGACTGCCATTTTTGTAAATCAAAACAAGTAAAATGTTGGCAGTTTCACCTGGTTAAACCTAGTATTAGTCTGTTTCCTCACTTGTAATCTCTGAATACAAATATACTTAACTTTTCAAAAGGGATTAAGTTTTGGGCTATAAAATAGTGTCACTGATGTAAAATGCAGTGAAGGGAACCCGTACCTAGGTTATTTTTCAGTGAACATTTTATACACAATGGTAAGGTTGCACAGGACACAAGCCTTTAACACAATCAGTTGAAACCAAGTGAATACTGACTGCCTCCACACTTGAGTTTTGTTCTGTATTTAGTAGTAAATGATTAAAAAAATAAAAGTGGTTTTGTTAGAAAAAATGTTTGTCCTATTTATTTGTTTAAATTCTTCAGGAATGAATGAGAGGTAGTGGCTATGAGTCTAGTCATGAGTTTTGGTTTCATTTGCAGCTGAGGAGACCTGTATCTTTTACTTTGAATTTCTTAATTGTGAAATGAGATTGATACCTATCCTGCAATGTAGTTTTTA
>NW_005363836.1:663496-683510 GCF_000412655.1 Myotis brandtii
ATGCAGGCTTGTGTTGCCTGTTACCTGCTATGGAGCTTTTCAAAATTATAATTTAGTTTAGGGTAATGTTTTAGCAGAATCACTACAATAAGTTGCATGCAGATTAAGAGAGAAGGCTATGTTGCTCTTCTCATTTTTGTGACGATGGGTTTTGGAGATAATCTTCCTGGTAGTGATTACAGTGTCTATGTGGAGAGTATGTATAAATGTTAGATACTTAGGGAAAGAACAAACAGGGCTTCTACTAGAACAGTACAAACTAATTTTACTTCAAGTTGCATCTTACAACTGAGTAAAGTTCTGGTGTGGGTATCACAGAAAATGTACAAGCCAACTTTTCCTCTAGCAAACTACCACTTTCTTTGGTTGAGTTCTAGATTAAGTGCCTCAGGGCCATGCAGTCAGTACTTAAGTTGTGTTTACTTTGGTTATATATGGTTGTTATGGAAATGCTACTGGGACTTTGAAGAGCATCCAGAATGTCTGTTCCTAAGGCTTTATTAGCATAGGTCCTTTCTAAATGAGACTAATTCTGGAGTTGTAGATTTACTCATCTGTTTTACTCAGTTTTAATTTTGTTGCCATTTTCATTTTATGTGAAATTCATTTAGAAATTCTTTAGCAGCCCTAGTGGGTTTGGCTCAGTGGATAGAGCCTCGGCCTGTGGGTTTCGATTCCAATCAAGGGCACATGCCCGGTTGCAGGCTCAATCTCCAGTAGGGGGCATGCAGAAGGCAGCCAATCAATGATTCTCTCTCATCATTGATGTTTCTCTTCTTCCTCTCTGAAAGCAATAAAAATACATTTTTTTAATATAAATTCTTTAGCAAAATAACACACGTGAACCATACTAAATTCTTCATCCGTGGGAATATTCTTAAGAATACATTTATTTTTAAATACATATATATACACTTATTACAATATAAGAATTCACAGAATGATGAACATTTTTTTTATATATTATTCATTTCAGAGAGGGAAATACAGAAATATCAATGATAATCATTGATCAGCTTCCTCCTGCACGCCCCCTACTGGGGATCGAGATCAAGCCCACAACCCGGGCATGTACCCTGACTGGGAATCGAACCTTGATCTCCTGGTTCATAGGTCGACACTCAACCACTGAGCCACACCATCCAGGCCAAACATCCTAATATATAAAAACCCTGGGTCATAACAACCGGTCACTACCAAGGCTCAACCAACCAGAAGTCAGTCCTGTAGGCAGCACTGCTGGGTTGCCATGGCAACCCAGCTGCTGACTGCTGAGGGGGCTGTGAATCAGGGCCAGAGAGAAGCAGGGACTGACCATTGCTCTGTGGCAACTTTTGATCACTTGCCTCTCTATCCCAGTCTGGCCAGCAGCTGTTATAAATGTTTCCCCCCACGCCCCGCGTGGTTCAGGGTTCAGGATCTGGAAGAGGAGCCGCACACAAATGAAAGAGAAGAGACAAGAGATAATTTGGAATTATTGGGGGGCCAGGCGGGTAAGTCCAACTCAAGAGGAAGGACTTCCACTGGTGCTCAGGCCTCACCAACCTTTTATTGGTTTGGGATACACCCATAGCCCTTAGGCAGGCAAGTTCCAGTAACACACAGACTATCTTATCAATAAGGATTCACATGACTATCTGGTGGGGAAGTTGCTTCAGCTACCATTGTCTGGACTAACAGTGGGTGCACAGCTCTGACCTTTGCTAGGGCTTCAAGGGTCACCAGCCTTCTGGGTTCTCTGTCCATACCTCTCTGCTAGTGAAGACAATAGGCGGTTTCCCACATGCCTCCATTTCTCTCCAGGCCTCTACCCGTGCTGCTGATCAGCCCTGCCTTTCTGATCAGGCCCCATTGATAGGCCCAGAGATGCTGACTGGCATAGGAACCAACCAATCAGAACAGAATCTGGGTGCTGTGAGGAGCCAATGGCTGCCTAGGAGGCGGAGCTTTTGACGCTGACTGGCATAGAAACTGACCAATCAGAACCAAATTGGCCTGCAGGGGAGGGCAGTTGGGGGCGAGATCAGGCCAGCAGGGGAGAGCAGTTGGGGCAACTGGGCCTGCAGGGGAGGGCAGTTGGGGGCGAGATCAGGCCGTCAGGGGAGGGAAGTTGGGGGCGAGATCAGGCCGGCAGGGGAGGACCATTGGGGGCAAGATCAGGCCAGCAGGGGAGAGCAGTTGGGGGCAACCAGGTTGGCATGGAAGGGCAGTTGGAGGCGAGATCAGGGTGGCAGGAGAGGGCAGTTAGGGGTGATCAGGCAGGCAGGCAGAGGCAGTTAGGAGCCAGCCGTCCCAGATTGGGAGAGGGATGTCCAACTGCCGGTTTAGGCCTAATCCCTCTGCCAGCAGTCGGACATCCCCCAAGGGGCCCCCAATTAGAGAGGGTGCAGGATGGGCTGAGGGAACCCACCCCTCCATGCATGAATTTCGTGCACCGGCCACTAGTCTTACCTAATAATAGACAAACATGGTATTTGACCGTACCTTCGCTACGCCTCCCATTGGCTAATCAGCGTGATATGCAAATTAAGTGCCAACAAATATGGCGGTTAATTTGCATACTAGGTTCCAAGCGGTGGAGCGAAGTCTGACGGCCCGGGGCCAGAGCAGCGAGGCCTCACACCCTGGTGCCAGGCGGAGCATGGAGGCCTCACGGCCCCGGGGACTGCCGAGCAGCGAAGCCTGATGGCTCCGGGGCGGCTCCAGCCAGAGCCCAGCCAGAGCGAAGGCCTGGGTCCCAGGTGCGGGAGGAAAACCGGTGCCAGCAGCCAAGGGAAGGCCTATTGCACGAATCTCTTCATGCAACAGGCCTCTAATCTAATAAACGAGAAACATGCAAATTGGCCGTACCTCCGCTACACCCACAAGCCATGCCCACCAGCCACGCCCACCAGCCAGTCAGGAGTAAATATGCAAATTAACCCAACTAAGATGGTGGCGGCCATGGAGCTGGAGCAAGCAGGAGGCTTGGAGGCAATGGAGGAAGCCAAGCTTCCTGCCTGCCTTGCCGACCCTGAGCTCTGCTCAAGGCTACAAAGTTTCAATTATAGAAAATAAATAAATCCCAGATACCTGCTTCTAGCTGCCGTGGCCATGGAGCTGGAGTGAGCAAAAGGCTTGGGTTGCCCACAGCAATGGAGGAAGCCAAGCATCCCGCCTGCCCTGGCCAGAAATGGGCTCCACTCAAGGCTACAAAGTTTCAATTATAGAAGATAAATAAATCCCAGAATAAAATAAAAATTAAAAAAGGAGAGGCTGGGAGCTTCGGTCACCGGGGGACTTGGCCAGCCTGAAAACAGCCATCAGCCACTCACCCAGACTGGCCAAGCACCCCAGTGGGGACCCCCACCCTGAAGGGGGTGTGGGAAGCTGAAAAAGGGCCCTCAGTCCCTCACCCAGGCAGGCCAGGCACCCCAGTAGGGCCCCCCACCCTGAAGGGGCTGTGGCCAGCCTGAAAACAGCCCTCAGCCCCTCACCGAGGCTGGCCAAACCCCCATGGGGTGAGGGTCCAAACCAGCTTGCCCCGACCCGTGCACCAGGCCTCTATCTTATATAATGAAAGGGTAATATGCAAATTGACCCTAACAGCAGAACTACTGGGAATGACTGGTCACTGTGACACACACTGACCACCAGGGGGCAGACGCTCAATGCAGGAGCTGCCCCCTGGTGGTCAGTGCGCTCCCAAAGAGGGAGCTCTGCTCAGCCACAAGCCAGGCTGACGGCTGCCAGCACAGCGGTGGTGGCGGGAGCCTCTCCCGCCTCTTCAGCAGCGCTAAGGATGTCCGACTGCAGCTAGGCCTGCTACCTGCTGGCAAGTGGACATCCCCTGAGGGCTCCCGGTCTGCCAGAGGGATGTCTGACTGCCAGCTTAGGCCCGATCCCCCAGGGGAGGGGGCCTAGCCAGCAGGTGGACATCCTCTGAGGGGTTCCAGACTGCAAGAGGGCATAGGCCAGGCTGAGGGACTCCCCCGAGTGCACAAATTTTTGTGTACCGGACCTATAGTTTTTTAAATAATGTCCTTACAAAAATAATTGGGAAAGGTGCTCTTCTTCCTGGAGCTCGCCCATGCCTTTCCCATCTTCCTCTTCCCTGCCCCACACACTTTACCATTAGCTTCCTCACTCCAAGTTCCATGGGCCCTTCCTTTACCTCTGTAACTTGTTTCTATAAGTCCACTTCTAGAAATTTTTCTACCTGTGATTTACCAAATAAATGTTCTCTTATACAAAAAAAAATAATTGGGGAAGTGACATGTTCTCATTCTTTTCAAATATCACTTTGTAAAGGTTATTTTTCCAGTGCACAGTCACTAAATTAGTGATACTAAAATTAGTAACATGGATGTATTTTTTTTAAAAAAGCTAGTTAAATAAAGTATGATGGCCCTAGCTGGTTTGGCTCAGTGGATAGAGCGTCAGCCTGGGGACTGAAGGGTCCCAGGTTCGATTCCAGTCAAGGGCATGTACCTTGGTTGCAGGCACATCCCCAGTAGGGGGTGTGCAGGAGGCAGCTGATTGATGCTTCTCTCTCATCAATGTTTCTAACTCTCTATCCCTCTCCCTTCCTCTCTATAAAAAAATCAATATATATTTTTTTAAAAACTGCAATATTTAAATAAAGTATGATGATTTTTGCATAAGGAATTGAAGGTTAACAGTCACAAAAATGAAGTTAAAATTTGCTTAGATTGTTTTAGAAGACAAGCATGTAGATTTAACTTTTTTACCAGTCAGCATTCAAAAGAGAAAAAGATTTGTTACAGTCTCCGCTCGGGCTGCACCCCCAGCAGCCTTGCAGAAACGAGGCCACGATGGCAGATAAGATCGCCAAGGCTCAAGCCATTTGGCCTGGTGGCGCCATGATCTTCGGGAAGATCATTCGCAAGGAAATCCCAGCCAAAATCATTTCTGAGGACGACCAGTGTCTTGCTTTCCATGACATTTCCCCTCAAGCACCAACACATTTTCTGGTGATACCTAAGAAGCATATATCCCAGATTTCTGTAGCAGAAGATGATGATGAAAATCTTGGACATTTAATGATTGTTGGCAAGAAATGTGCTGCTGATCTGGGCCTAAAGAAGGGTTACGGCATGGTAGTGAATGAAGGCACAGATGCGGGGCAGCCTGTCTATCATGTTCATCTTCATGTTCTTGGAGGTCGGCAGATGAATTGGCCTCCTGGTTAAGCATGTTTTAGGGGTAATTTTCCTTGCTGTTGGCAATGATCAGTTTTGCAAGTTCTAATATGCTAAACAGTACATTTTATTTTTGCCTGTGTACGGAATGATCGAGGAAATAATTTCTAAAACCCATACATAATAAAAAACATCGTTGCATGTTATGAAAAAAAAAAAAAAGATTTGTTACAGGGATTTGACCTTAATTATGGGAGCTGGTTAACCAGTTTCAAATCTGTTTATGGGCTTTGTATGATGCTGGAGGTTGAAGCCTGCAGGCAGTTGAGAAGGGAAGATGGGTAATTAGAGGTAAGAGTAAGTTAGAACCACAAGCACAAGCTGGAACCCACAAGGATGGGCTAGAACTCAGGTCTCATTGCTTCTGACCTGGGTGGCATGGCAGAAGCCAGGATTCTGCATCATGAAGCTAAACTCACACATCTGGCCCATAAGTCTGAGAAGCTGAAGGAAGAGAAGGTGAAGTAACTGCAGGCCTCGCTCTTACCTCATCCAAAAGGGGCCAGCAGGTAAGCTACAAAATTTCTGCTTCACTTCTGCTCTCCAAAACTCCTACACCACCCACCCATTTTCATTAGAGCATCCCAGCCAGTCATTGTCAGCCACCTTTAGTGACCAAGAATGCTATGGGAGGTACAGGTAAGTAAGTGGTGGGGTTTTTTGTTTTTGTTTTTTATTACACAAAGTTTTTTACTTTAGGCAAGTTATTTTCATCTGCAAAACGATCAAATTCAGGAATGCTTTCCAAATACCTTTCTTTAAAATCCTTAGATTTTGCTTAGGTATTTGCAGGTGCTGTGGCAAAAGTGAAATTGTAACTGTATCATTGGTGCCATTATGACTAAAAGTACTATACTAAAATAAGATTATAATTTTAGAAGTTCATCACTAGATAGTACTGTAGAGGGTCACATGACCTAAAATTGCCAAAATACTTGAGGTTACATTTTTAGATGACAATCTAAAATACTACTGCCCCAGATTTCTGACATAAAATGCTTTGTGAAAGTATTAACTTTGCACTTTACAAGTAGTGTAATATCTCCTCTGTCCTTTTGTCTCTTGGGCAAGTTTTACTGTCAGTTGTCTTTGAAAGTTTACAGTTTCCAAATATAAAAACTTTGGTAAGGATGCATTTTCTTAATTTTAGAAAACATGGTTAAGATTCCTCTTGCTGGAGTTAACAGCAGAGGCATAATGTGTTCCATACTAATTAGTAATTCTCTCACTCAATTTTAAAGGCAGGACTTCAAAAATAAATAAATAAAAATAAAGGCAGGACTTCAAATTCACCTAGTGTTCTACTGTAACTTTCTTACTCATGCTATTTGCAAATAAAAGGAACATAAATGAGCAAAAGGAAGCAATCCTTAAGTCAATATGAAAACATTTAGTCCAGACCTTTTTTGTCCCCTTGAAACAGGATCAATTCTGTAGACTTAGTGAAAAATAAGAAGGGGTCACTAAAGATCATTATTCACTACTCTCTCACAAGGTGTGAATTACAAACTGTACATGAATAACACTACAAAAACTCATTTCTATTAGTGTGAGTGGGGCTCAATACCAATTCAAAGCAGAAACAAAGTTGTTTTTCAGCTTCTGTCAGCTATTAGCTTCTCTGAAATGTGTTAACTTCCAGACCATCATATGTTCCTAGGTTCACAATAATCAAAGCATCTGCTTTATGCTTCCTTTTTATGAAATCTGACAATTCTCTATGAAGCAAATTCTCTCTCAGAAATTATTTTAAGACAAGAATCTGACCTTCTTTTGATGCCACACTGTTGGCAGAAATATTGAGCTCTTCAAAATAGCCATTTAAGGTGACTATTTCATAGGCACCCAAGTTTTAATTTTCTTCAATCACAAATAGAAGACATAGAATTTTATGGACCTACACTACAAAATCTAGATTTTCATGTGGGATTATTAAAATACTAGAGGCCTGGTGCACAAAATTCATGCGCAGGGGTGGGGTGTCCCTCAGCCCAGCCTGCACCCTCTCCAATCTGGGATCCCTCTGACATCCCTCTCACAATCCGGGACTGCTGGCTCCTAACCGCTTGATGGCCTACCTGCCTGATTGCCCCCTAACTGCTACCCTGCTGGCCTGATGCCTAACTGCTCCCCTGCCAGCCTGATCGCCCCCAACTGTCCTTCCCTGCCAGCCCAATCTCCCCCAACTGCCCTCCTGTGCTGGCCTGGTCACCCCGGTGGAAGCCGTGCAGAGCAGCAGCGGGATCCGCCCCCACAAGGGCCCGCGGTAATTGCGGTGGCCAATGCTCGGAGCAGCCTGTTCCACCCCTGCTGTGCGTACCATCTTTATTATATAGGATATGCTGTTTTGATTTAGTTACTTGAAACACAGAATATCACTTCATTCATTAACTGGATTAAAAGGCACATTTTGAAAAGTTTAATGTGAAAAGTTTATTTGCATTAATAACTCCTTGTTTTCACCATTATAAGAGATACTGACATATGCTTGTCCTTTATAATCAAATAAAAGACATTTGGAATGGATCATCTCTTTCTACTATCCTTTATGAAAGAAAAAGTTAAGAGTTAAAAACAAAATCCAAGTGCAAAAGTTTTCAGTAGTCTTCCTACCTCCAGTGTACCCCAGCAAAATATTCACAGCTTTTAGGAAATTGTTAAGTTCCAAGTTGCAATTTTCCATGTTTTTTTCCCCCACTAAATTGTCTGTACTTGTGAAAAATCTATAGTATAATCCTGAAAATATAACATATTCCCAAAGAGTAAGGGAGCCTAAAAGCAACAGTGATAACTACCATTCAGTGTCTCAAACCTCACATAATTACTGACAAGATAATTCAATTTCTAAGTCACTTGATCTATAAGGATTCCCAAAATAATTGGGATCAACTTGTATTTAATAAACCTAGTCTGGGTTTCCAACTCTTCTCACAAAATTCAACAGACCCACACCAGGTAGTAATTGGCCTTTGAATTTTTAACTATGATTATTTTTCTTTATTATAAAATGTATTTAATAAAATGTCAACATATGCAATTATGTTATCAGCATGAAAGATGCAGCTTTAAAGATGTTTATTATAAAAATTTTCTTATGATTGATGCTTTGGATTTGTAAATAATCATCTTTTCAATAAAGGTTTCTAAACTCATTCAAATTAATTAAAATTCTTGAAAATGTTTAAATTACGGGTCACTCTAAAAAACCTGACAAATGCATTCTCACACATTCATCAGGATACATTTAAAAAGCATTTCTTTAGCTAATTTCTTAAATACAACATAACATATTATGTCTGTTATACCTTATTCTCCCTAATTTATTTTCATTCTTGGACCATCAAACCATCTTGGAATAAACATGAAAAATTTTAAGTGCGAAAATGAGTAATGCATGATTTTTTAACACTTTGAAGATAATTAAAACCAATAAATATTTTCTTGTGACTTAAAAAAATAAACAGTAGGAATTATCAATCTTGTGTACATTTTTGGAATTTAACTTATAACAAATATATTCTGTTAGCATATAAAATGTTTTTACCTTACTTTGAAAGCATTAAATATGTAGGGAGTCCAAAATGTGAGTTGTTTAAAACTGACATGAACACTAAAAACAAACAAAATAATCAGAATGATGTGCAGTTATTAGGAAGCAAGTTTAAAATTTTGGAATATTTTTAAAGTGCTGAGATTTGGAAGAGGACTATCCTTAAACATGCTAGTCATATCCTATTATGAACACAAAAAAGGCTTTAAAACTCAAGTTTAGAAAAAAAAAAAATAGAGGTTCTATGAAAGGAAGATTAGTAACAAACATTTACCATTGAAGAAAGAATTCAGGTAAAAACAAATAGCACCACAATGAATTGCACTAAGGTGCTAAAGGAGGTACCTTATTCCCTGCAGAGTGAATGCTCCTTCTGAAATGTATTGCAACATATAAATGCAATTGTTTAATGGTTACCATTTGGTTCATTCATCTACAGAAAACTGCATTCCTTTCTAGTTCATCATATTGAACAAACATTCAAATTACTGAACTATACATAAAGTTACATAGTTTACATTTTATGAAAACAAAGTTGGAAGGAATATTTATAAATGTCACCTTGGCCGGCCGTAGGAGGTTGGCTGTGGGAGCGCACTGACCACCAGGAGCAGCTCCTGCGTTGAGCGTTTGTCTCCTGGTGGTCAGTGTGTGAATATAAGATGACAACTGTAAAGGGCTTCATATCTCTTAAGACATTTAATTTATGTTACTGGTCCAGGAGTGTTTTAGATATAACTATAGATATAGATATAGATATATATGCATATATATTTCAACAAGAAGTGTAAAAATTTTTAAAAACAAATCACAGCACTCATAGCTGTTTTACATAAGAAGTACTTAGGGTCATTAAGGTGTCAAACTATTACACTATAATATGTATATATTTAAAAAGACTGAAAATGGCACATCAGGAAACTTATTAGAGGCCCATTTCATTATGTCATATCACTGATGTGTCAGTTCTATGAAATTCCCTTTTCTTCACTGAAAGCATCTGTCCCTCCTACTGCGCCTCCCTGTGGGGTCTCTGCACACTCGTGCTTTCCTTGGTGAGATGGCGTCATGCTCGCGTCATTAGAGATCAGGAAAACGGCTCGGGTCTTCCTTGTAGTCGTCAGGTATAGTAAAGATGGAGCCGTCAAACTCATCATATCTGAATTCCTGAAAAGTCACAGTGGCTGTGATCGTAGGAAATACAGGTATATCTAGAGAGAATAATCAATGATAATAATGTAAAATGAAATGTTAATCTACTTATCTATATATATAAGAGCCTAAGTGACTGTTACAACTGGTCACTATGACACGCACTGACCACCAGGAGGCAGACGCTCAACGCAGGAGCTGCTCCTGGTGGTCAGTGCACTCCCACAGCTAACCTCCTGCCGCCAGCCAGCCAGCCAACCTCCTCGGTCCCTCCCCCGGCTGGCCAGCCAACCTCCCGCTGTCCCTCCCCACGGCTGGCCAGCCAACCTCCCGCGGTCCCTCCCCCCCACCGGCTGGCCAGTCAACCTCCCGCGGTCCCTGCCCCACAGCTGGCCAGCCAACCTCCCGCGGTCCCTCCCCCCCACCGGCTGGCCAGTCAACCTCCCGCGGTCCCTGCCCCACAGCTGGCCAGCCAACCTCCCGCGGTCCCTCCCCCCGGCTGGCCAGCCAACCTCCCTCGGTCCCTCCCCATGGCTGGCCAGCCAACCTCCTGTGGTCCCTCCTCACCCCCCCAGAATGGGCGAGATGGCCCTGATCGGACCCAATCGCCGGCCAGGCTGAGGGACCCCAACCGTGCACAAATTCGTGCACCGGCCTCTAGTAAACTAAAAATACTATTAAGAGACATCCATACTCCTTAAATTAAAAAAAGAAACATTATTCAAGCACCAGACCAATCCTACCTAATGTATGTTTATTACTGAGTATGATGCTTTGGGGAAGGATTTAGTTATTGGTTATGTGAGAATAAACAAATAATCTTTTCTGTCAAAGAAGAGAGTTTTGGCGGCTGCCATTTTGGCTCCCATGAGGGGCTGCCATTTTGAAACAGCAAAGGTCAACCCCTTTGTTTAAATTAGCCAATCGTGCAAGAGTATGAGCCTAAGCTCTTCCAATCAAGAGTGAGGAACAGATTACGTGTGCCAGGCATGAGAGCCTGAGCAGACCGCCACCCAGTGTGCACGTGCTCCCAGACCATGTGAATGCGCACCCTCCTGCAGGAGTGAAGATATTTGCCTTGCTGCCTGGCTCTCGAGTGTGCTTTGTGTTTTACCAGGAGCCCTGATTTTGGGGGCTCGCCTTATTTCTAACAGTAAGAAGAGAAAGACACGGAAGCATCAAAAAACTCAAGTTTCAATTGCTTTCCAATCTAACATATAATGCCAGATTCCACCAGTCTTTTTATTTTCCTTCAGGCAAAGGGACAGCTAGCTATATTTGTAATTTTTGCAATATGATATCTTTTCTTCAAATTATAGTATATATATTATTCGGACTCTGAGCTAATTTATTTTCATTCTAAAACAAAATACATGAGCCCTAGCCAGTGTTGCTCAGAGGTTAGCAATTGTTGGCTCACAGATTGAAGGGTTGTGGGTTCAATTCCCAGTCAAGGGCATGTACCTGGGTTGCAGGTTAGATCCGAGGCCCTGGTCAGGGCATCTGAGGGAGACAACCAATCGATGTGTCTCTCTCACATTGATGTCTCTCTCTGTCTCTCTCCCTTCCTACTCTCTAAAAAGCAATGGGAAAAAATATCCTTGGGTGAGGATTAACAAAACAAACAAACAAAAAACTTAAACATAATTAACATAAAGATTACACAAAGAAATCAACATAAGGATTACACAGTTTCCAGTTATTTCTGGGAGGGAAAATCATTCATTTGTGCCTATTATGTGCAGATGCTGTTCTACCTAATTCCAGGTATCAGCAAAGTAAAGCCCATTGCCTGGCCTCTTTTTGTGAGGCTTGTGAGCTAAAAAATGATTTTCTATTTTTAAATGGTTAAAAGAAACACCAGAAAGTAAAAATATTTGTGTCTATAAAATTACATGAAATTCAAACAGATCATCACAAGATGGCCACCCCCACATTGTCACAAGATGGCTTGCAGGGAAGGGCAGTAGTTGGGGGCAACCAGTCCTGCAGGGGAGGGCAGTTGGGGGCAAGATCAGGCCTGCAGGGGAGGGCAGTTGGGGGCGACTGGGCCTGCAGAGGAGGGCAGTTAGGGCTGATCGGAACGGCAGGGGAGCAGTTAGGTGTTGATCGGGACAGCAGGGGAGTGGTGAGGGGGTGATCAGGCTGGCCGGCAGAAGCAGTTAGGGGCAATCAGGCAGGCAGGCAGGTGAGTGGTTAGGAGCCAGCAGTCCTGGATTGTGAGAGGGATGTCCCACTGCCAGTTTAGGCCTGATCCCTGTGGGCCATCCCCCGAGGGGTCCCAGATTAGAGAGGGTGCAGGCTGGGCTGAGGGACACCACCCCCCAGTGCACGAATTTCGTGCACCGGGACTCTAGTAATAATATGAGTATCAATAAGCACAGTAAAGTGTGGTTTCAGTAATACTGATCGAAGCAAGATAAAATAGATCTGAGGAATTATATCAAGGTTATATTCACTATATGTTTATTTTTCTCCCCCACTAGAATGTAAACACCTAGAGGGCAGGGATTTTTACTAACTCTCACCCTAGAAAAGCATCTGGCAAGTAACAAGCACTGGTTAAACATTTGATGTCTGAATTGATGGATGGTACTGAAGACTCTCCTGAACAAAGCCTAAAGTCAGTAGAGAAGGGAGTTAAATTTCTCCTGAAGCTTAAATGTATGCTAAATACAAGCCTAAACTCCAAAAGAAACTTCTAAGTCTCTTGTTTCCAGTTTTCTGATATAGTTAAGAAGTTAAATATGAGATTTTACTATTGTTAATGATCATTATGATAAAATTAAGTTTAAATATTTGAAAATAACCCTAGCTGGCCCTAACCGGTTTGGCTCAGTGGATAGAGCATTGGCCTGTGGATTCAAGGGTCCCAGGTTCGATTCCGGTCAAGGGCATGTACCTTGGTTGCGGGCACATCCCCAGTAGGGAGTGTGCAGGAGGCAGCTGATCGATGTTTCTCTCTCATCGATGTTTCTAACTCTCTATCCCTCTCCCTTCCTCTCTGTAAAAAATCAATAAAATATATTCTAAAAAAATTTTAAAAATCATCATTCTCCCCTTTAAAAAAAAAAAAGAGCCCAGTGACTGAGCCGCCGACGAGGACTCAGCAACCTCCCCCTTGAGCCCCCCTCACTTCCCGACACTCCATCCCCCCTGCCCGCCTTCTCCCGCCGCAGCCTTCCGCAGGCCGTTTCCACCGAGGAAAAGGAATCGTATTGTATGTCTGCTATCCAGAACCTCCACTTTTCGACCCCTTTGCTGATGCAAGTAAGGGTGATGACCTGCTTCCCGCTGGCACTGAGGATTATATCCATATAAGAATTCAACAGAGAAGCGGCAGGAAGACCCTTACTACTGTTCAAGGGATCGCTGATGATTACGATAAAAAGAAACTAGTGAAGGCCTTTAAGAAGAAATTTGCCTGCAATGGTACTGTCATTGAGCATCCAGAATATGGAGAAGTAATTCAGCTGCAGGGTGACCAGCACAAGAACATATGCCAGTTCCTCGTCAAGATTGGACTGGCTAAGGACGACCAGCTGAAGGTTCATGGGTTTTAAGTGCTTTTGGCTCACAGAAGCTTAAGTGAGGGTTTCTTTGCAATGAGTAGAATTTCCCTCCTGTCCCTTGTCACAAGTTTAAAAACCTCACAGCTTGTATAATGTAACCATTTGGGGTCTGCTTTTAACTTGGACTAGTGTAACTCCTTCATGCAATAAACTGAAAAGAGCCATGCTGTCTAGTCTTGAAGTTCCTCATTTAAACAGAGGTCAAGCAGTAGGTGCCTGGCAGTGTCCAGCCTGAAACGGAGCAATACCGTGATGTTTCAGCCAAGCCCATGTCTGGCCAAAGCTCCTCACCAGAGTTCCCTGCCCTCAGAGAATGTCACCGCCTGAACAGCCTTCCGTGAAGCTGAGAGGAGAGGGGTAAGGCAGCAGCGGCATGTGTACCACTTGAGGGAGCCTTCCGTAATCACAGATCTACACCTGCAAGTGATGGAGCTTAGAGCAAGCAGCCTGCCACCTTCCCTCCAGTGAGGTGTAAGGACTTGTGGCTTGCCACCAAGGTCTTTTTGACCAGACAGATCCTAGCTAATTGTTGTCCAAACACCGTAATTTGAGGCCAACCTTCTTATCAGAGTTAAACTTTTGACAAGGGAACAAATTTCAAACTGAAGTGTCAGTCGTGTAGCTAGCTATAGAGCTTGCAACTTCCTAGCAACAGCGGCCCAATGCCATGTGAAGTAAAAAAAAAAAAAAAATATTTTTGGTGTGTTCTTTTTTCCCTACTTCAGTTTTAATGTTATGTTATGTATTTAAACCCTTACTTAAATAAAACTTGTTTTCAGGGGAAAAAAAAGAAAGAAAATAACCCTAGCTGGTTTGGCTCAGTGGATAGAGCATCGGCCCATGGACTGAAGGGTCCTAGGTTTGATTCCGGTAAAGGGCACATGCCTCAGTTGCAGGCTCCATCCCTGACCTGGTCAGGGCATGTGCTGGAAGCAACCAATCGATGTCTCTCTCACATAGATGTTTCTGTCTTCCCCCTCCCTTCCATTCTCTCTAGAAATAATCAATGGAAAAATATCCTTGGGTGAGGATTACCAAAAAAATAAATATTTGAAAATAGAATGTATGATTATTACTTTATGTGAAATAGTGACTCCAGAAAAATTCCCACTGTTCAGAAACTCATTATCACAGTGCATCATAAGTTCACCCACACCCTCTTGTATGAAGTATTTGCATATCCCATACATTTAATTTAAATAAAGTAGAATTAGGCCCAACCAGCATGACTCAGTGGTTGAGCAACAACCTACGAATCAGGAGGTCAGGGTTCAATTCCCGATCAAACTACATAACCAGTTGCAGACTCGAATCCCAGTGTGGGGCACGCAGGAGGCAGCCGATCAATGATTCTCTCTCATCACTGATGTTTCTAGCTCTCTCTCTCCCTCTCCCTTCCTCTCTGAAATCAAGAAAAATATATTTTTTTTAAAAAGAAAAGGAAGAAATCTAGTAGAATTAAAACTATAATCAGGCACTTTATATATTTGACAAAGGATGAATATCAAAGCATTTAATTACAGAAAAACTTTAAAATTTTTTAGCAAAACTTAGAAATCCATTTTCCTTCAAATCATATTTTTACTAAATGTTAGTAAACAATAACATATTTCTAGTAGACACGGAAATTATAAGCAATTTTTCTCTTACCTAGTTTTACAGGAAAGCCTGGAGGAAGCTTCATTTGAACAAATTCTCTAAGCTTGTTAAAGTGCTTGAAGGGAGCTATTACTTCCAAAACATTCAATATTCTGAGAAATGGAAAGAGAAAAAAAGTTTTCATTTTTCAAATGGATTTCTTTGTGTCCTTATGTTGTTTTATAACCATAAGCTTCAAACTTAAGGATGAGGAAATGATACCTCCTTCCTCTTGAATTTTTTATTATTATTATTCTTTTTACCGTGTCAGAGTTTGTAACTTTTACCTGTTACAGTACAAGCATAATTTCCACAGTTGTTTGATTTTAGGTCCATATTTAAATGGATTCAAGGCTTCTTCTTCCTGAAGTTTATACATTCCAGAATTCTTTAAGTCGCTTCACTATTTAGGTATCTAAATTTCACTGCTAATTTTTTGTGTGTGAAGTGCTTTTATGTGCTCAGTATCCCTTGATTTCTTTCAAATTTAATAAATTAGTGTTTTCTTGCATACTTAAAAGGAAATTTTGCTGGCATAAATTTCAGTTTATGTTTCTTCCCCTCTGAACTACAATTTCATGTCTCCTAGCATTCAGTACTGCACTAGTCATTATACTGCAGCTTCCTCTTTTCATTTTTTTGGTTTGATGGATTTTACTTTTTAATTAAATCTTTATTGTTGAAAGTATTACATATGCTGCCTTTTCCCCCCATTGACCCCTTCTAGCCCACTCCTGCCCCCCACCCAAGGCCTTTAGCACCCTATTGTCTATGTCCACTGGTTATGCATATATGTATACAAATTCTTTGGTTGATCTCTGCCACCCACCCCCTTTCCTCTGAGATTTGATGGATATTATTTTCAAGTAGTAGTATTTTTCTTTCAAAAATGGCCCACTGCTGCTATATTTCTTGAATACTTCTTTTTTAATTGCCTTTATATTTAAATGACATCTTAGCCAGATATATTATCAGATCACACTTCCTTTGCCTCAGAAATGCTAAGATGTGAAAAAATGTAATGCCAGGCTGTATTTCAGACCCTTTTTGCCTGAATGCCATTAGACTTCAGAGAGAGGGGAAAGAAAGGAAGAGACAGAAACATCAATATAAAAGAGACCACCAATTGGCTGCCTCCTACAACCCAGGCATGTGCCCTGACCAAGAATCGAACTGGCAACATTTTGGTGCACCAGATGTTCAACCAACTGAACCACACCGGCCAGGGCCATTAAACTTCTTTATTAAAGTTTAAGTCAAATAGTTTCATCAGGATAATTATTGTTACTAATCATTCTTTTATCAAATTTTCTTGGACCCTAACGTTATGCTACAGATTCAGTTTTCCTTACAGAGAAACTTTCTCTTATATTTAGAATGGTATTTTGGTTACATTTTGGAAGCTCTCTGTATCAGTGGAACATTAAGAATACTTGTGTTGAACCATCTCTGTCTCCCATAAATATTACTTCTCTGATTACTTTAATCTATTCTTTTACTGCATTCACTATGAACTAACAAAATTTAATTTTTTGCCACATATATTCTGTTCATTATTGTTTCTAAAGTAGCTGTTTTGCAACAGTGATATTTAGTGCTTAATTTATTTCATTACCTTTACAATCTCCTTTTGATTTCATTCTATTGTCATCTCATCTAGAGTGATCTAGTTATTCATTTCATTATTTTTATGGTTTTCAACAGCATTTACAAAAAATTTATTCTAGAATGAATTATTTGTCTGGCTTTTATATGCTATGTTCCTTTTCAACGTTTTTTCAGGGGACACTGTTATAAATGCCACACTTATAAGTTCTAATATACCCATTTTTTCATATATTAACATCTCTGAAATTGGGATAACTCCTAAAGCTGATAATATCCTATAATTAACCACATTTTTCTTAATTAGAATATAAAACTGATGCATATTTTTATTTGCATCTCTCTGATGATCAGTGACTTTGAGCATTTTTTCATATGTCTCTTGGCCATCTCTAGATCCTTTGCCCATTTTTTAATTGGATTGTCTTCCTTTTGTTGAGTTGTATGCATAGATTATGTTTTGGAAATTAACCCCTTTTCTGATGTATCATTGGGGAGTATGTTCTCCCATACAGTAGGTTCCCTTTGCATTTTGAGGATGGTTTATTTTGCTGTGTAGAAGCTTTTTGGTTTGAATGCAGACTGGTGTAGCCACTATGGAAACCATATGGCATTTCCTTGAAAAATAAAAGTGGAATTGCTGTTGAAGCCAACAATCCCACTTCTGGGAATATATCCTAAGAATCAGAAAACATCAGAAAGAATATTTGCACCCCTGTGTTCTTAAAAGTGTTATTTATTTACGACTAGAGGCCCGGTGCACGAAATTCGTGCACGGGATGGGGGGTGGTCCTGTCAGCCCACCTGCAGCCTCTCCAATCGGACATCCCTCTCACAATCCTGGACCGCCGGTTCCTAATCGCTCGGACATCCCTCTCAATCCTGGACCGCTGGCTCCTAATCGCTCCCCTGCCTGCCTGCCTGGTTGCCCCTAACGGCTCCCCCCTGCAAGGCTGATCACCCCTCACTGCCTCTGCATGCCGGCCTGATTGCCCTTAACTGATCCCCCTGCCGGCCTGGTCACCACTAACTGCCCCCCTGCCGGCCTGGTCGCCCACAACTGCCCCCCTCTGCCGGCCTGGTTGCTCCCAACTGCCCCCCCACTGGCCTAGTTGCCCTTCACTGCCCCCCCTGCCAATCTAATTGCCCCCAACTGTGCCGGCCTGGTTGCCCCATACAGGCTGCTGTTCAGTTGTTTGGTCGTCCCTCACTAACACCCCTGCCGGCCTGGTTGCCCCATACAGGCTGCTGTTCAGTTGTTTGGTCGTCCCTCACTAACACCCCTGCCGGCCTGGTTGCCCCATACAGGCTGCTGTTCAGTTGTTTGGTCGTCCCTCACTAACACCCCTGCCGGCCTGGTTGCCCCATACAGGCTGCTGTTCAGTTGTTTGGTCGTCCCTCACTAACACCCCTGCCGGCCTGGTTGCCCCATACAGGCTGCTGTTCAGTCGTTTGGTCGTCCCTCAATAACACCCCTGCTGACCTGGTCGTAGGCAGCCATCTTCTGAGGGCATGAGGGTTAATTTGCATATTACCTCTTTATCATATTGGACTAGAGGCCCAGTGCACGAAATTCATGCACTGGAGGGGGGGGTGTCCCTCAGCCCAGCCTGCACCCTCTCCAATCTGGGATCCCTCAGGGGATGTCCGACTGCCGGTTTAGGCCCGATCCTAAACTGGTAGTCAGACTTCCCTCTCACAATCCGGGACTGCTGGCTCCCAACCACTCGCCTGCCTGCCTGTCTGATCGCTCCTAACTGCTCCCCTGCCGGCCTGATCGATGCCTAACTGCTCCCCTGCTGACCCGATTGCCCCCAACTGCCCTCCCCTGCAGGCCTGGTTACCCCCAACTGCCCTCCCCTGCCGGCCTGATCGCTCACAACTGCCCTCCCCTGCCGGCCATCTTGTGGTGGCCATATTGTGACCACATGGGGGGCGGCCATCTTTGACCACATGGGGGCGGCCATTTGTGCGAGGGCATGACAGTCAATTTGCATATTACCTCTTTATTATATAGGATAGCTAAGATCTGGAAACAGCCCAAGTGCCCATCAGTAGATGAGTGGATAAAAAAAGCTGTGGTACATTTATAAATAGAATACTACCCAGCTATAAAAAAAAAAGAAGGATCTCTTATCCTTTGAGACAGCAAGTATGGACCTGGAGATTATTATGCTAAACAAAATAAGCCAGTCAGAAAAAGACAAATATCACATGATCTCACTTATATGTGGAACCTAATGAAGAAAATAAAATGACAAACAAAAAAGGTCCAGAGACATGGAAGCATGCAACAGACTGAGAGATCTCAGAGGGTAGGGAAGAGGGGTAGAAGAAAGAGATTAACCAAGTAACTTATATGAATACTAGTGACCTGATGCACGGATTTGTGCACATTGAAATGAAATTAACTAAAAGATGGCCAGTGGGGCAGGAGTGGGCAGGATTGAACTAGATGGACACGCTCTGGAGCCAACCTCCCGTGGTCCCCCCCAGCTGGCCACACCTAAGGCGGCGCCTCGGCTCAAAGGGCATCTGCGCAGTGAGCGGGGTCCCTCCAGCAGGTGGGGTCCCTTGGCCTGGCCTACAGGTATCGGGCCGAAACTGGCTCTCCGACATCCCCCGAAGGGGTCTCGGATTGCGAGAGGGTGGTTCTCAGGTGACACACCCCAGAATCAGGTTCCGTACTCTCTGGTTCCGGGTGCATCAACCAAGAACTGCAGCTGCCAAGTCAATGCAGCTCAGCATCTCCTGCATTGAACGTCTGCCCCCTGGTGGTCAGTGCACATCATAGCTACCGGTCAGATGGTTGAACAGTCAGAAGGTTGATTAGGCTTTTATATATATACTAGAGGCCCGGGTTGAACGTCTCCCTGGTGGTCAGTGCACATCATAGCTACCGGTCAGATGGTTGAACAGTCAGAAGGTTGATTAGGCTTTTATATATATACTACTGCCTGGTTGGGAGGGCCGATTGGGGAGTTGGGGCACCGCCCCCTGTCATGCACAGAGCAGGGTGGATCGGGAGGTTGCAATGTTGCAATGAGTCACGCTCAGGGTAGGGCCGATTGGGGGGTTGGTGCACCGTCCCCTGTCACACTCAAGGCAGGGTCGATGGGGAGGTTGCGGCGCCACCCCGTCACGCACAGAGCAGAGCCAATCCGGGGGTTGGGGCGCTGCCCCCTGTCACACACAGAGCAGGGCCCATCAGGGGGGTTGGGACACCGCCACTGTCACACTCAGGGCAGGGCCGATGGGGAGGTTATGGCTCTACCCCATCACACACAGAGCAGGGC
>NW_005363836.1:684720-698459 GCF_000412655.1 Myotis brandtii
GGCCTGCTCACCCCCAACTGCCCTCCCCTCCTGGCCTGATCACCCCTAACTGCCTCTGCCTTGGCCCCACCACCATGGCTTTGTCCGGAAGGATGTCTGGAAGGTCTCCCAGTCTAATTAGCATATTACGCTTTTATTAGTATAGACAGATATGCATAGCCCATGGACACAGACAATAGTGCAGTAAAGGCAGGAGCCAGTCTGATGGGGGTGAAGCAGGGGTGGGGATGAAACGGGGGACAACTGTAATACTCTCAAACAATAAAAATAAATGAAAAAAAAAAGTAAAAAAATATATAATAATAAATTTTAAACTAAAAATACTGGTACATTTTTTAGTCAACTGGGTCCAATATATGATAATAATACAGACATGTATGTATGTATGAATAACTCCCTTCCCATATTCTATGGGAACTATCTATCTCATCCCTGATCTATAGCTTGAAGGCTGTACAGCACATTCTATCTCCTTTTCTCAAGTTAGGCTATTGGGGGGTATGAGACATATATAGACTGTAGAAAAATGTAGGTCTTGCTCTATTCTATGATGATTTCTTTTACTGTACTAGGCCAGAGTGATAGGGGAAGGAACTAGGAAAGGAAAATAGCCTGGGGCTTCAGTCTGCTAACTGAATTTTTTAAAAAGATCATTAGTCTTTAATTGATTCATGAATCAGACAACATCCCCCCGAGCACCTTAAAAAGTACTCTAAATTAAAATTTTTTATGAGCATCTGCTGAGTACAGTTTGAGAGATGTCTACTGCAGTACTGTTTATAATATGACAAACTACAATCAATATATTTATCAGCAGGAGAATAAAACAAATGACAATAAATCAACACTGCAAAGTAACAAAGAAAGAAGAAAAAAGAGACACTAAAAAGTAATTACTGTAAGAATTGCAAGATATACTCACTTTTAAACGAAAAAAAAAGGAACTCACAGAACAAAATGTAGAATATGCCATTTTTATAAAAATGCAAAAACAGAAAATCCTAGATAAAAATATAGCAGTTATCATCTATTAACAATTACTAAGGTGAAAGTAAGCTATCATTTTTATTCTATAAACCCCATTGTATTAGATATTAAATAAAACGTATGTATTGCCCTAGCCCAGTGGTCGGCAAACTCATTAGTCAACAGAGCCAAATATCAACAGTACAATGACTGAAATTTCTTTTGCGAGCCAAATTTTTTAAACTTAAACTATATAGGTAGGTACATTGTTATTAACTTAATTAGGGTACTCCTAAGCTGGCCTTTGCTAAAAATGTCCTCAATCTGATTGAGGTATGTTCACTGAGGTCGACCCCTTCCAATTCTCCCATCCACACTTGTCTTGTATACTTGTTTCGTCTATCTCCTTTTGTTCATCCTCTCTATATGTCCAAACCATCTCAACATACCTTTCTCAATCCTCGACACTACATCTTCTTTCACTCCACAACGTTCCCTAAAATTAACTTAATAAACTTTACTTTTGTCACCCTCGCGCGTTTTGCAGACGCGACTAGCACTAACCACTGCACCATGAGACTGCTGACTGACTGGCTCACTCAATTCGTGCATGAATCACACACGCCTCCCCCATGCTGCGTATCCCACAGCCCGCCTGCGCCGCGTCTCCCGTCGCCCGACTGACCGACACCGCCCACTTCTAATGCCACTTCTTCAAAATAGACTTGCCCAGGCCGAAAACCGACTTTTGCACATGGGCCACGAAGTTTCAATCGCACTGTACTGTGGAAGAGCCACACTCAAGGGGCCAAAGAGCCGCATGTGGCTCGCGAGCTGTGGTTTGCCGACCACTGCCCTCGCCAGTTTGGTCAGTGGATAGACCATTGGCCTATAGACTGAAGGGTCCCAGGTTCGATTCCAGTCAAGGGCACTTGCCTGGGTTGGGGGCTCAATCCCTAGTAGGGGGTGTGCAGGAGGCAGCCAATCAATGATTCTCTCTCATCATTAATGTTTCTATTTCTCCCTCTCCCTCTGTGAAATCGATAAAAAAAAAAAATTTTTTAAAAAATGCAACAAAAATGTATTTATGTATTATTTTTATAATTATAATTTAAAAACTATACAAACATTTATCTGGTTAAAATAATAAAAATATTACTATTTTGTAAACTAAAAAATTTCGAGAAGGGTACACACACTATCAAATCAATGACTATTTGCTTTTGCATGTCAAAGGCTTCAAATAAACCACTCAGATACAAATATTATTAAAGTCTTTAGGGTTCAGTAGCTTCTTTGATAAACTTGTATAGTTAGTAACTAACTTACGACTGAATTCCCAAGGGAAATTCCTGGCTCATGGCTATTGTGGCTTTAAATGTTTTCTTATTCTCTTTGCACACCAGTTCTCTACCGAGATGAGGAGCTCTAAAATGAAAATATATATATATATTAGTAAACTTTTTCCATGTCTTATCATCTTAAGAAGAATCTGTCCTTTTCCAATGACACTTATTAATATTTCAAATTTTCTTACTCTGAGCACAGAAATAAATTAAAATTCTGATAAAAGAAAATGAGACATGTATAAGAAATAAGGATAACAAAGTACAAAAGATCAGAAAAATGATCAAATTTCACATTGATATAATTTAATAAGCACTTTTAGGAACAAAGCAAACCACACAAAAACTGTAACACTGTGTATCTTTAAAATCACTTATTCAATTCAATCTCTTTTATTGTCTATAGTTCTCAGCATAACCAATAAGAAATGATGTGAAGAATAAAGAATTCTAGCCTTAGCCGGTTTGGCTTGGTGGATAGAGCGTCGGCCTGCGGACTGAAAGGTCCCAGGTTCGATTCCAGTCAAGGGCACATGCGGGTTGCGGGCTCAATCCCCAGTGTGGGGTGTGCAGGAGGCAGCCAATCAATGATTCTCTCTCATCATTGATGTTTCTATCTCTCTCTCCCTCTTTCTTCCTCTCTGAAATCAATAAAAATATATTTTTAAAAAAGAATAAAGAATTCTACATTCACTATAGAATACTGTACAATGGAAACATTTTGGAAAAGTCAGAAAAGTATAATAAACCTTCAATACAAAAAATAATAATCACTGCAACTTCTTCCTAAACATGAGAGTAGGCAATCTTTTATTCTTTGCCAAAGAAAAATACTATTTTCTATAAGAACTATAGTTTATCTCACATGGTTGGCCAGAAAAAAACTTTTTATTTATTGATTCATTCAAAATAGTTGTCTGTCATTCATCATTTTTTTATTCAACAAATATTTGCTGAATACAAACTATGTGCTAGGTACTCCAGTAAATATTAGTAATAAAATATTAAGCAAATGTCTTATGTAAGGATCGTGAGAAATAGTCTGGCATAGGCTAAAGCACAGAAATAATGACCGAAGATAGAGGAGCTTGAAAAAACAAAAAGTAGAGAAATAGTGAATGGCCTCACATAACATGCTAAAGACTCAGGATAATGACAGAACATAAAAATTTACATAAAGTGAACTCAAAAATGCAAGGGCACTGGGCAATTCCTCACATTGTATTTTCTTAGAACAATATCCGATAGGTTTAGTGAATGTAAATTGGCAGCAAGGATGTAAAAAGAAAGCTCTGTAACTTAGTCAAAGGGTGCACATCATGCCTAATCCATATTTTAAAATGTCAAAGAATTACTTCAGACAAAACTATTAATAACCAAAGGCCCAATGCATGAAATTTATGCAAGAGTAGGCCCTCGCAGCCCTGGCTTCATCCGGAAGGTCATTCCACTGTTCGGCCGTTCGGTCCATTTGCATATTATGCTTTTATTATTATAGATTCTCTCTAAAACAATTCTACACCCAAATGTTATGTTCTGTCATTATCCTGAGTCTTTAGCAAAGTGTGTGAGGCCATTCACTATTTCTCTACTTTTTGTTTTTTTAAGCTCATCCATCTCCAGTCATTATTTCTGTTTTTACAAATTATTCTTTTTAAAAACCAAAGAATCCAAAATAATCAAAATAAAAGAAAAAACACTTACTTTCCATTTTCAGCAGATATATATTCTTCCCATGTAATAGTGTTCTGAGGAGGAGGGGTAAGGGACTGTCTTCGAACCGGCTGCCAAAAAGAAATAAAGAGGCAGAGGGACAGGGAGAAAGACAGAGACAAACACATAGAGTGAGAGACAGACAGAGAGGGAGACACAGAAGAAGGGAGGGGGAAAAATGACATTTTTAAAAATATAAAATAAAGCTATTTTAAACTACTTATTTTATTTTTATTTTTTATTGTCTAAAGTTTTACATATGTCTCCTTTTTCCCCAATTGCCCCCCGCCACCCAGCCATTCCCATCCCGGAGAAGCCCCCACCGCCCCAGTGTCTGTGTCCATTGGTTATGTTAATATGCATGCATACAAGTCCTTTAGTTGCTCTCTAACTCGCCCTCCCCTACCATTTGTCTCTAGATCGATCTATTCTTGTTCATCAAATTATGTTGATCATAATAAGCTATTTAAACTACTAAACTGTTCAATCTCTTCAATATAATGCTTTAAGAGTTTACTGCCAAGATAGTTCCATGGTGATTTAAGTGCTATCAGTAATTTAGTATCAATTTTTTTCTAAATCTCAAATAAGAAGATAAGTTATCAAAGTAATAAAATCCATTCATTCAATGTTTTAATCATCTAAAATGTTCTTGGCATTATGCTAGAAAGTGAATATGAAGTATAAAAACTAACCATGACTTCAAGGAGTTTACAATTCAAAGAAAAATCCATACATGAACAGTTAATCAGAAATACAAAATATTATATTATTAAAGACCAAATGAGCTTACAAAAAAATTGAATAGTACAGGAGCTAAAAAAGAGAGCAGTGTTCTATGGATAATAAATTCAGATTAGGGGATTGGGGCTCAGATTGTATGAAAGTCAAACACAGACCATTTATTTGATCAACACTGGTAAAAGGTCATGTCAGATTTTAAAACTTACACCTTTGTCTGTTAAATATGCATTTGGGTCACTATAGAGAAGCAATATACTTAGAGCAGTGGTTCTCAACCTGTGGGTCGCAACCCCTTTGGGGGTCGAAAGACCCTTTCACAGGGCTCGCCTAAACCATCGGAAAACACATATGTAATTACATATTGTTTTTGTGATTAATCACTATGCTTTCTTTAATTATGTTCAATTTGTAACAATGACATTGGGTGTCACCACAACATGAGGAACTGTATTAAAGGGTCGTGGCATTAGGAAGGTTGAGAACCACTGACTTAAGAGTCAAGAACTGATCTTTGCTACTTCTAACTTTGTGACTTCAGAGAAATTAATTTCTTTAAAGCTCATTTTCCTTTCTATAAAGTGGAGCGATGACACTCATCTCATTAAATAACTAATAATTAAGAGAGATGAAAATACTTAGCACAATGCCCATGTTAACAATGCCAAAGTTATATTTGCGCACTGGGCATTACCTTCACACCATCTCTCATTAGAGTCTCTGAGCCTGGAGGACAGGTCTATGTTCTATTCATCTTTGTATCAATAGGACAATTATAACAATACTAGTGTCCCTTTGCACAAAGATTCGCTCAATAGGCCTTCCTTCCCCTGGCTACCGGCACTAGTTTTCCTCCGGTACCCGGGACCCAGGCCTTTGGTCCGGCCGCAGCAGCGAGGCTTGGCTTTTCCGCTCCGGCTGCTCCCAGCCTCTCCTTTTTTTTTTTCCAGCTCCTCCAGCGGAGCTCAGGGCGGACTGGAAGCCTGGGTTTCCCCCGGTAACCCAGGCCCACAGCCGCTCCTTGAGTGGAGCCCAGGGCTGACTGGAAGCCTGGGTTGCCCCCGGCGGCCCAGGCCCCCAGCCCCTCCTTGAGCGGAGTCCAGGGGCAGCGGGAAGCTTGGCTTCCTCGGTCGCCGGGAGCAACCCAAGCCTCCTGCTTGCTCCAGCTCCGTCGCCGCCGCCATCTTCAGTCATCTTCAGTCTTCACTCCGCACCTGCGTATGCAAATTAACTATCATCTTTGTTGGATTAATTTGCATAGTCGCTCTGATTGGCTGGTGGGTGTAGCGGAGTGGCAGAGTGATGGAGTGATTGTTATTTGCATGTTTCTCTTTTATTAGTGTAGATATTATAATAAAAGTTATGTGAATGTGGAAAAAAAAACAACTCCAATGTTTTAAACCAACATAAATAAAAAAGAAAACTCATTGAGGTTCATATGAAATCAATTTTTAACTTGTAGAAGCTGAATTTAAATTTATGACACTTAATTCAGATTAGGCCACTGGAGAATCCTTTGTTATTTGCCAACAAAATGTTTTGTTATAATAATCACTCATTAAAGTACATACATTTGAGTAACTAACCTGTGTTTATGTGACTTGCAAGTTGACATAACACATAATGATTTTCACACTCGATTCATTTTTATATTACCAGCTGTGACCAAGCAGCCATTAATTTTTAATACTGGTTTATGTGTTTTTTAAAACTTAACATTAAGATTTTAAATACAATTCCCCATTACAATGGGATTGTCTCTTGAATTTGATAGGATCCTCCCTTTATTCTTTTGACCACCTATTTTTTAACTGTGCATGATAATTTATATGTACCTTTCCTAAAAGCTTATTGTTTAGGTTTAAAAGAACTGTATTCCCTTATGCTAAGTGAAATAAGCCAGTCAGAGAAAGATAAATATCACATGATCTAACTCATTTATGGAATATAATGAACAACATAAACTGATGAACAAAAACAGATCCAGACAGAGAAGCATCGATCAGACCGTCAAGCCTCAGAGGGAAGGTAGGGGAGGGTGGGGGTAAGGTGGAGAGGGGGGGGCCAATGGGGCGATAAGGACACATATATAATACCTTAATCAATAAAGAAAAAAAAATTAAAAAGAAAAAAAGAACTGTAGTTCCAAAAGTACCTATGAAATGCATACAAGTATTTCTTTTCTCCTTTAATGCCCACTGTGGAATATAATTAAACTGGTATCAATTCCATGCTGCTTTCCCTGTGTTTGTAAATTCTGTGTCTGGGAGAAAAAAAAAACCCCAGCTATTTTTACCTTTTTTATAATTAAATACCAATTCTGTTTTGATGTTTTTTTATCCTGCACCATTCCAGATTCAAAAAAATCAAATTATATGCATAGATGAATATAATAGAATTAATATTGTCTTTAAATTTCTTCTATTTATAGAAACGTAAGTTATTGTTGGGTCAAGGACACAAAACCATTAGAGCAGACAGGAGGGAATCCAAGTTATTTGGCTTCTGTTCTAATGTTTCCATTACACTATGTTACATAAAAATCCAAACTTTGTCCTTGGGGTATTTTTCATGGCTATTTAACCTAGCCATTCAGATGCCTTCTTAGTAATTCTGTTTTTACACTTGTTTGGTATATATCAAACTCCAGGAATTTGATTTTCAGGAAACAAACCTTAAATAAGTAATGCCTTATTGGTTTTGTAAAATTCTGTAATTTATTGCTTTGCTTTGATCAGGTATTAGTAATCAAATTTAAAAAGACTGTAATGAAACTAAACATTAAATCCAAGTTTTAAAAACATACAAACATTTTGTATTTTTGATGAATCTGCAGCTTGAAGTGACATCCCACTGACTGCTTGTCCCAATAAAAACTTTTGGCTTTGATTCAGCTTTCAAATAAGTCTGTGACTGACTATAAATTGCTGAGGTAGCTCGTCTATATTTTTACTTAAAGGACTTCTTTGGAAAATCATACCTAAAAAGAAAATTTTCTAACTACTTTTGGGTTTTTTCCTCTCAAAGACAGGCATTTCCACTGTACTCGGTGACTTGAACCACAATTCAAGTATGAATGTTTTTTATTAGTACTACAATAGAATTCTTGGCAGTGAAAAAAAATAAATAAATAAATAAATTTCTTCTATTTATAACTGAACTCCAAAAGGATTCTCAAATATAATTAATTCTTCCCCATCAAAAGTCCAACACCATCCTAATCAAAATCCCAGCAAATGTTTTATCTTTCATAGAAATTGACAAGTTGATTTAAATATTCATCAAAAACTGTAAAGTTCAAGGGGCTATGATTCACATAGAAAGTGTTTTATTTCTGCTCAGAAGTCAAAACCTTAATTTAACTTAATTCGTATTACTTTGTTCTATCATGTGGCTATCTGAAATTAAACTATATCTTTCATTTCAATGTACAAAACTATAACTTATTAAAATGCCATCTGCAGACCCCTTTAACAATTCAAGTACATCTTACAAAGAAAATTAAGTTATATGCTGCAGGTTTAAATACAGATAAATCAATCGAAGGCAATCGGCAAATGGTCCATGAAATGCTATTCTATATAGTTGTTTTCCCCAAATATTCATCCCAAAATGGCTTGCTGCCAAAATTAAACAAAGGTAGCAATAACTACCACAACAAAATCATTTCTTAAAAATAACTAAATAAAATTTAAGTCACAATATAAGTCCAAATAAATGGCCTTTTTGTCTGGTCAACAATGGGTGAGAGAAGCAGCTTTGTCCAAAATTGAGCTCAGCATTTTTTCTCTCAATTTATTTCTATTTCCTGAGTATATCATGTCCTGTATCTCCTAGTTATCAAGATATCAGTAAATACCAGGTGGGCTTCTGAAAAATGAAGTCTGATGAAGCGCAACTCTATCCCAAAGCCAAAAAAAATCTAAGGAGGATCTGGTATTACCATGACTTAGTTGGAACTTGGCACACTATGCAAAGTTATAGGCTAGAAATGATTTCATAAAGTAAGTGGACCATTACTTTGGCCTTCAAAGCAGTCAGTGATTTCAATTAGTGAAATAGGAAAAAGAATATATGCAAAGGAACATGGATTAAAAATTAATACTGGGTTTCATGCTTATAAAATGATTTAATCTATTTGTAAGTGAAGCCTCAGAGACCAAGAACAGATTCACACACAAAAAAATATCACTAAAGGCAATATATATAAAAAAACACCAACACCAAAAGGTGTATTGTATATAGTAAACAAAATCCATGTGTGTACTTACATAAATTCACTAAATGCCAGGAATAGAGTCTACCCCCTCTTTCCTTAGAACATTATGAATTAGAAGTGAAAATTATACCTCAAAATTTTGTTCCATTATGTTTCCACCTTTACTAAGACTCTCCATAATGGCCTTATTTCGAAGAATATCTTCTTCACTGAGATGTTCTCTTCTTTTTCTTGATTCTAAAACAAGTCCATTCACCAAATAAAAGTCTGCCAAAAAGTTTCCTACTCTTTCCTAAAACAAAATCAAATATTTCAACATAATAAAAAGATTAAGGTAGCCTTAGATTAACAAGAAAGTTTCAAAGTAATATGCATGTTTTTCCATAAATATGTAACATTAAGGTATATATAAATATTCCTTTGGTACTTGAAATTACCGAATTATCTTATGCATTCTATTAAGTTAAAAAATGTATTAAACTAGAGGCCCGGTGCACAAGATTTGTGCACTGGGGGGGGGGGGGTCCCCTCAGACTGGCCTGCACCCTCTCACAGTCCAGGAGCCCTTGGGGGATGTCCGACTGACGGCTTAGGCCCGCTCCCCACATCCTTAGTGCTGCTGTAGAGGCAGGAGAGGCTCCTGCCACTGCTGCTATGCTCGCCAGGCCAGCCGTAAGCCTGGCTTCTAGCTGAGCAGCGCTCCGCCATGGGAGCACACTGACCACCAGCGGGCAGCTCCTGTGTTGAGCGTCTGCCCCCTGGTGGTCAGTGTGCATCATAGCAAACCAGTCATTCCACTGTTCATTCGATTTGCATATTAGCCTTTTATTATATAGGATTACACATTTCAAATTTGTAAAGAAAAATTTAAAACACACATATGTATGGCAGTTAATCTGAAAATGAGTTAAATTTAAATAAAAATACCATATAGTATTCCTTTAGAATCTACTCCCAAGTAGCACAAAGCTATCTGAAAATTTTATTTAGCTAAAGTCAAACATCGTAAGTAACAAGGAGGGGTCAGGGATAATTACTGTTCCCATTTTATAGATAGAAAAGAAAGTGGAATAAAAAGAAATAGTCTAAGTCACATAGAAATCTCTAGGACACCTAGAATTAATTACCTGTTCCAATACTCTATTTTCTAACAGGATCAAACCTCAAGTTACATTTAGTTACTACTTTCAACAAAGAGAGAACAACAGAGCAGTCCAGCTCACCAATACCACTGTTTATATTAAAAATGGGGGATAGGGAAACTCAAGAGGTATAAGGGACATTAAGAAGAGAGTTGTTATTTCCTTCAACATAAAACATCACCCTTTTAAATCAGACTCAAGAGGAGGTCAGAGTTTGAAATATTTTACTTCAAAAAACATGATGGAAAGCAAGCTTCCGAGTTTCACCTGCATGCAAATCACTTGGTCTCCTACTTACTACTGTGTTCTGGCATTCCAAAACTATGTGTTTAGAGTTGTTTCCATGTCCACCTTGCTTTTGGTGGCTCTTTTACCAGTCACCAGAAAGCAAAGCATTCTGCACCTGTTTCTACCTACAAAATGGGAACCATAAGCATTACTGACTCCCTCCTTACCTGTCAAAGATTTAAGAAGATCACCTAGACGCTGTTCAAGAGCTTTGAGCTGCTTAGCAGTAGCACTAGATGAATAGCAGCTTCAATTTTTATCTTCTCTTGAAGTGATCCTTCTAATGCTGTCCAGAAGAACAGAGTACAAATAAATAAGACTTAAGCCAACAAATGGATTGCAGTGTAGGAGCTCACAACTGGGAATCCTATATGCTATTTGTTGCCAAATAGGCTTAGAGAGGAAAGGTGAGGAGCCTAGATCTACAGTGAGGATTTTTTCTGTGGTTGTGAGATACTCAGATGATAATTATCAGTTTTTGAAATCTCACAATAAAAAGCATTTATTAAAAGTAAACCATCAGAACAGTATAAATTTGTAGTGTATAGTCTCTATAATTCAGCCATTTTATTTCTTGCTATCTATAACAGACACTGCAAAGGAATGTAAAAGAATGCAACATCATTCATAATGGCAGAAAACTGGACGAAATGTGTGTCCATTCATTTAAATGTCCAAAAAAAGAGCCTGGCTAAATAAACTACAACATACCCATATTATGAAATACTATGCAGTTGTTAAAAAGAATGAAGTAGCACTACTAATAAGAAAAAGCACCTAAAACATACTAAAGAGAAAAAAAATAGTTGCAAAAAATAGGTATAACACTTTATGAAAAAATAAGTATCAACAACTAAAGCTACAGATTACTATAAATACATTATTTATGGAAAGCATATAAAAGGGTCTGAAGGATATATAAATAGATAACCTTCTGCAAGGTGCTCTGGGATTGTGAGTAGTGGCCAAAGGGAACATTTAACTTTATATGTAAGGTTGTGTGGTGGTTAATTTTACGTCAATTTGCCAAGACTATGGTGCCCAATCTTTTGATCAAACACCAGTCTAGATGTTTCAATGAAGGTATTTTTTAGATGTGATTAACACTTAAATCAGTAGACTTGGAATATAGCAGATTACCCTCTATAATGTAGGTAGGCCTCATCCAATCAATTGCAGGCCTTAAGAGCAAAGCCTGTTTCCCAAAGGAAAAGCAATTCTGTCCCAAGACTGCAACATAGAAACCCTGCCTGAGATTCCAGAATCAAGACCATATCAACTCTCCCCTGAATTTCCAGCCTGCTGCACTGCTCTAGATTTCAGACTTGCCAGTTCCTACATTCACATGAGCCAATTCCTTAAAATAAATCAATCTCTCTCTACCCCCCCCCCCCTTTCTCTCTCTCTAAATATATACTTATACATCTACTAGAGGCCTGATGCACGAAATTCGTGCAAGAGTAGACCTTCCTTCCCCCAACTGCCGACACCAGCTTCCCTCTGGCACCCGGATCCCAGATGCCAGAGGGAAGCCGGTGCCGGCAACTGGGGGAAGGAAGGCCTACTCTTGCACGAATTTCGTGCATCAGGCCTCTAGTGTAATATAAGATGAATATAATTTTTAAAAGTAGTAAGTATGGCCCTTACCTGATCTGATTACTTATTGACTTTAAAATTTTATAAAATGCTTCTTCATGTGTCTAATTTAAAAAATGCCTGAGAGCCCTAGCTGGTTTGGCTCAGTGGATAAAGTGTTGGCCTGTGAACTGAAGGGTCCCGGGTTCAATTATGATCAAGGGCACATGCCAGGGTTGTGGGCTTGACCCCAGTGGGGGGCATGAAGGAGGCAGCCAATCTATGATTCTGTCTCATTATTGATGTTTCTATCTCTCGCTCCCTCTCCCTTCCTCTCTGAAATGAATAAAAATATATAAATAAATAAAGCCTAAGAATATTTCAAACATTTTTAAAAAAACTTTTTCTTTATTGATTAATTTAGAGAATGAAAGGAAGGGGGAGGGGGGAGAGAGAGAAACATCAATTGTTGTTCCACTAACTTCTGCATTCACCAGTTGCTTCTGGTATGTGCCCTGACTGGAAATCAAACCTGCAACCCTGGTGCATCAGGATGATACTCTAACCAACTGAGCTACCCGACTAGGGCTTGAGCATTCTTACATAACCTCTTCTTGACAGGTAAATGGTAATTATGGGAAAAATTTACAATTCACTAAAGAGAAACCTTCAATGAAATTTAATTTAATGACAGTATTGTAAAAATGTAAGCATATTTCATTTTAGTCATATATATGGAATACTGAGAAACCACTATTAGATAAGTAAATAGTTTAGAAGTTTAAGAGTAGAAAGTAAAAATATCCAGGGAAATGAATTCAAAAGTGTATCCCTCTTTGTGGTCTTCCTAAGGAATAAAGCATTAGAAATATAATGGAAACATGTGAGGACAAGACAGCTGACAAAAAGAACCTTTCCCAACATGGAATTCAATGAACTAAACTTTCCTTCTTGGCTTCTCTAAGAATATGTTCCAATTCTGTAACCAACCATTATAATTCCCTATGTGGTCACAAAGTGGAGAGAAAAAATATTTGAAGACAATTCAGTAAGCTACTTCTTGCATTTCCATCACCTTATTTTGGCAACATTAAATTCTAAACAATCTTTAAAGTTTAAAAATCTAGATTTGTACATACTGTTTTATCTTCCCGAAAAAGCCATCCTGTTTGGGCACGTGTGAAAGAAATTGATTTGGTTGATAGAGTTGCAGAGTAAATATCACTACTCATTAAAATGTCAACCTCCTCTTCTGTTTCCATCTCTGATTCCTGGGGAGGGGGTAAAAGTTAAATATTAGAACCTAGGTTTTCAAAGGTTATTAGCATGACATATGAAAATAACAAAATGTTATGAATTCCTAAAAAGGAAACAAATTCTAAAAAATATGAAATCCTAGTTATTCTAAAAACAATTACAGAATTTTAAACTACATATATCTAAGTAAGTTAGAATTATGACTAATTATGAATCTAAAAGTACAGGATACATGAAATACTGTACTCTTACACTGTTATACATAATGTAGTTGAAACAATACTAGATTACCCATTACAGAAACATACAGTATGTAGGGCAATTTTAAAAGATTACTTAAAGAATTAAGTTGACAGGTGTGAGACAAAATGTCCATATGAAGGTTTCATTTTCTTTCAACAAAGATGAATCTTACTTTATTTCTTTTTAATCTAAAGACTGACCACTATCATTTGAGCCTCTCTTTCTCAAAGGGGGAGGGGAAGGGGGGAG